>NC_142514.1:14430000-14750000 GCF_057876585.1 Rhinolophus sinicus
AAGGGGTTTTCTCAAACCCCGGACTCCCCCAGCCCAGTCTGTGGCCCCCAAGTACCAGGAGGGTGACGTTACAGTCCCCACCCTTGGCTCCAGTTCCCAAGTGACGCAACCCAGGGTCTGGATTCAGGGAATCATAAAATGTTTATTTGGAATAACCCCCACGGCCATTTATTCCGTTCTTGTGCCAAGAGCTTTGTCAAGCGTTAGCTCATTAATCCTTACCAAAGACCCTCCAAAACAGGTACCATTAGGATCTCACTTCATAAACAAGAAAAACAGCTCAAAAGGGTAAAGGGACTTGCCCACAGTCCTACAGTGAGGAAGTGGGAGCACTGGGATTCAAACACAGGTCTGCCCAATTCCCAGTCTGAGCTCTGAGCCAGAGAATTATGCTTGTGCTCCTACATGGCATTGCAGGAAAAGGCCCCTTGAATCAGCCTGTTCCAGCCATGTCATTTTACAGATGGCACAACTGAGGTCCAGGAAGGAAGAATGCCTTACTCAGGGCCACATGAAATGTTAACGGCAGGGCTTGGGCTGGAAGCTAGATCCCCATCCGCGGCCTTGCATTCAATGACCACCAGATCAGAGCACCAGAGCAGGCCACGTGCACCTGGATGGGGAGCGTGTGGGAGGCAGGCAGGCAGGCAGGGAGGCGGGAGGCTCTGGTTCCAGGCAGAGGTAAATATTGACATGTCGGTGTTTACACTGTAACTCTACTCCTTCTGGCTGTTGCCCCAGGCCTGCCCTCCTGCCTTCCCCTCCCAGGATGGGGAGGGGAGGCTTCTGGACCAGGGGCTGCTCCTCCTGCTCACCAGGGCATGTGGTCAGGAAGCCTGCGACATATCCAGTCAGAGGGCCCCTGGAGACTTGGGCCAGGGCCTGCATGCAGCGCCAGGAGCTGGGGAGCTGGGAATTTGGGTTGAGAGTCACAGGCCTGGGTTTAAATCCTAGCTCTGCCACTAACTGGCATTGGGACCTAAGAACAGTTGGTGAAAGGAAAGAAAAGGGCTTGACTGTCAAGTGCTATGCAAAGATGAAAGACAGAAAAAATCAGTATTTCAGTCTGGCCAACCTCCAGCCCCAAACAGCAACCCAGGCCTCTAGCCACTGCCTAATAGTTTCCTCCCCATCCCCGGGGGGCCTTTCCCAGGAAGGCAGGTTCTGCTAAACTGAGTGGCAGCTTGGGACTAAAGCCAACATATTAAAGAATCAGGAGGCCACTGCCTAGTTCTATTCCCTAATTCTCTGATTTTTGAGCCTCAGCTTTCACAACTCTATACTGGGGATAAACCTACTTCTTGGGGTTGGTGTGAAGAGCAAAGGGATTATATTTAAGTGCCGGGCAATTGCTAGATGCTCATTTTGCCCCTTAGTCTTCCCATCTGTTTAAAATGGGGGATTTGAATTAGATGGTTATGAATTCCCTTTTAATATAAGCACTCTATGGTTTTAAGATCTAGCAGCCACGCCCACCTCCCTGTCTCTGGACCCTGAAGTTAGACCCTCTCTCAGCTAATTTCCTGAATGTCCTCCAGAAACTTGTTCCCTTGTCTGTATCTCCCCTTTAGAAAACCCAAGAGCCCAGTGGGGAAAGAGCCACTTCAAGGCTTGTCAGTGAGCCAAGACAGGCCTGTGGATATCCCCAGCCACCCCTGCCCTCAGGGCAACCCCCAAAGGGCAGAACCCCCAGTGCCACTCCCTGACAATCAGCCTTGGTTGTGCATTAAACTTTGCCCCCCAGACTATAACTCTTTAAATGACAAAAGAGTATCTCCTTATTTCAATCTCTCCAAAGTTTGGCTCCTAGAAAGCATTTCATTCCACTAACTGTTGCCTTAGGAAGCTCAAATACCACCTCTTCTGGGAAGCCTTCCCTGATACACACCCATGTCTGTGGTGACTCTGGAGCTGCCTCCCTAGGTTGGTACTTACAATTTTCTATCCTGTTTCAGAGGCATTTGGGAACTCGGCCTTTCTCCTTTACTAGATACAAGTTCCTTGAGGCCCAGAGCCCTGCTGGTTATTTGCATAAAAGGATGATGAAAGGATGTGGGAAGGGAAGTCAGTGTCCATAGGGAAAAAGGCTTTGTGGGACCTCTGGGGCCACAGCCTCCTCTTCTCTTCGTGCCCATTCTGGGCAGCATGATGGGGGTGTGGTGTGGGGAGGAGGGGGCCATGACTAGTGTCCCGACCACCATCGTCTCTCACAGGGCCAGTCTAGCAGCCTGTTTTCCCAGCCTCCAGCCTCGCCGCCCCCACCATTCTCCACAAAGCAGCCAGTGTGATCACCTCAAAATGCAGATCTGCCATGTCACTCCCCTCACTCTGAACCCCACTGCCCTGAGGACGGAGCCCCAAATCTGTAACACGACCTTCCCCGCATGTGCCTGCCCCTGGCCACCTCCCAAGCATTGTGTTCTGAGCCTCCAGATGAATTAATTCCCGAACGCACCATGTTTTGTCCCATCTTACACAGAAGTGGTCCCTATGCCTCCAATGTTCTTCCTGGTCCCTTCATTATTTAGGCCACAGCTTTAATGTCATGTCCTCAGAGAGCCTTTTCTGATCCTCAGGCCAGGTTCCCCTATCCGCTCCATAGCACCCTGCACGTCTCCTTGGTAACAGCAATTGCGCTTGTAATTTCCTGCTCCATATCTGCCTGTCCACCAGACTGGAAGAGAGACATATCAGTCTCGTTCATACTGATAGCAGCGCTAAAGCCTTATATTGGTGAGCGAATGGATGGATGGATGAAAATGAATGAAGCACTCTGACTATGGCAGGGGTGCTTACCTAATTAACTAAAAGGAAAAAATTGAGAGAAAACACAAAAAGTCATAAACGGTTGCTGATGGTTCCTCCCTCACCGGAGGCATCAAAGTGTGGACTTTAGCCAAGCTGGTTATATTGGCTAATGCCTGAAACTCTCTGCCGAACCCACCTTGCCACCTTCTTGCCCCTCAAATCCTGTTCCTCCCCTGACAGGACCTGGTCTCTCCATTTCTTTCTGGGAAACAATGTATTTATTCTTTTACAAAAGTGAACAATATGCCTGTTTACCAAACATCGTAGCAATGCAAGGAAACACGAGTAACCCAGTTACCAGAACAGACGCTGGCTCTGCTGGCTCAGCCGGCTCGGGAAGAAAAGGCACTCTGGGAAGCCCATACAGACTGGTTCAGGGGGCATGTGGCTGGCCTCACATCTTCAAGTCACACATCCCCTCAAGTTCTTAACAGTCTGCATTTCTACACTGTATCCTAGATTGTATGCTCATGATATCCTGAGAAAGGAGCAAATCTGCCTCACTTAGTAGGAAAGGAAGTGCCAAGGGGAGGAATGGCTAATCCAAGGCCACACAGATGCAGGTGGTACATCCAGTATTCAAATCTAGGCACTGGACTCTGTCCTCAACTCAGCTACTTACAGTAAAGATGATTCCCACCCCTCAGCCATGGCTCTAAGCTCGGTCCCTAGCTTGGAATGTGAAGGGACACCCTCACGGTGCCACAACAGCAGACTGGGAACACTGGCTTGCTCCTCCTTCCCCTCAACCTGTCTGCCTGGTAACCCTCCAAACATCCAAGAGGTTTGTGGCTGCTCTGACACTATCTTGCTGTGTGACCCTGGGAAATCTCCTTTACCTCTCTGTGCTTTCTGCTGGGTGGTATGAGGACAACTGGAGATAGAATTAAAAAAAACCCTCCTCAGAACCCTCACCCCAAGCCTGCACTGGAGGGTCCATTTGAGGTCTTTAAGAACAGCGCTGACTCCCTGCCAAGGGGTTAGAGACCTGGGTGGGGAGCTGGGGACTGTCAGGGAGATTCAGCCAGGACAACAGGAAACAGCGCACACACTCTCCAACCGAGCCCCTGTTAGGAACCCAGGGGCCAGGGGAAACTTGGCCACGCCAGAGAGGAGGGAACGCTGGATTTGTTTAAAACCCATGGAGCAGGAGATCCAAGGCGTAAACACTTTAGCAGCCCTGAATCACCCCCACCTCAGGAATGAGCACAGGCACTAGTGTTTCGGGGAAACCAAAATGGGGGGGTGGGGGGAGGCCTGACGTCAGCCCCTACCCCACCCACACGTGGTGGGCCAACAATCCGCAGCGCAGCTCCTACTACACAGCCAGACTAAGTCTTTGACTATCTGGACCCAGCAACGTCCCTTGCCCACTTTCTCTCCTCTTTCCTGGCTCTCTCATGCCCAGGTGCCAGGCAAGCCGCATTCTGGCCTTTCAGAGAGCATTTCCTGAGCTCTCACACCTCTGGTCCTCTGCTCTCATAGGTCTCCCCACCGCCATGTTCATTCCAATTCGGATGCTACCTGCTTAGTGAAGCTTTCTCCCATCTCTCCAGCCAGGAGGGAGTCCTGGCCTGGCATGACACTTCTGCTTTCCCAAAGATATGCCACCTGGCCTGAGGGTCCACGCAGACATCTATGGACTGGCAGAAGCTTCCTTCACATGTTTATGACAGTTTTTTCTCCCTAGTAGAGGGCTTGGCATATTGTAAGTGGTCCATAAACCTTTGTTGAATGACAAACACATGACTGATTCTGTAAGCACCACCGTCTCTTTCCTCTCCCCACAACATGACAGACATTAATCCTTCTTCCAGACTAACAAATAGGTGAGATGTCAGGCAGAACTTCTCAACTTGAGCTTAAGGCGGTACAGAAAAGACAACTGAGCTGTATTTGGACAAAGCACTCTCACTGGGTTATCTCGCCCCATCCCCACATCATCCCTGCAAGATAACACTTATCTCATTTCACAGATGAGGAAACTAATACTCAGAGGTGAGAATGCAACTTGACCAAAGTCCCTGTGGGGAAATAAACTGGAATTCGAACCTGAATCTGTTTTGATGTCTTCCTGACAGACTGGGTGGCTTCTCAGGTTGTGAGGCTCTGAAAAGTGTCACCAAGGCAAGGTGACCTCTCTTCGGTGGTTTTTAAGGAGGAAAAAGTTCGTTTTTTCAAGGTGGGCTTGGGGGCAGAGTGGATAATATGACCTCAAAGCCACCCCCTTCTATTGTCCATATTCTGAGAACTTAAATCAAGTGCGGGTCCACAGTAAGGGAGGTTCCTGCCACCGAAACTGTCCAAGCAGAGCATTCCAGGGGAGAGGTTCCTGACCAAGGAGGTAGGTTGGATCCAAGATGGCCTCTAAGTACCTTTGGGTATATAGTCAAGCCATAATTTTGTTAGTACTGACTCTGGAGAGGCAAGTGGTGGTGGAGGGGGAAGCAAATACTAGTGGGGCGAGGAGAGAGGAAAGGGGTGTTGTAAGAGGATCCTATCTCTGGGCAGAGCAGGAGTTGGTCCTGTGGAGTCACTGGGGGACTCTTCATGTCTACAGGGGGATCCCGTCCTGCCCCCACCTGGGCCCCCTCAGGCTTGGCAGCACTGTCACAGAGAAGAAGTGGTGGCTGTATCCCTGGCAGCCACCATCACTGGCACATACATGCCCTCCTCTGGCGCTGCATGGTGACTGGCAACCACGTAAGGGAGCACAGAGCAGGTCTAGGAGAGAATCAGAGGGGCCTGTCCATGGGGAGAGAAACAATAGAGAAGCAGGTGGCCTTGGCCTCCATGATGGAGAGGTGATCATCCTAGTGAGGTGATTGAAAAGTCTGGCTTCGCTTCGAGGGATACGACCCCCTCCCTAAAACAGTTCCCAGCCTGGACCAAATGGGTTTCTCCCCTGGGGCTTCAGAAACCCCCATGAAATCTCCCTCCCCAGCTCCCTTCTCCTGATGCCATTGCCTAGCACCTCCTTTAAGGACCCATTACTGGGTGATGCTGAGGAAACCAGATCGCTGGGCACAGGGTCCCCAAGTGTCCCTTGGTCTCTGACAGCAACCAACCTGGCTGCCCAGCCCCTCCACTCTTCACCCCCTTAAGCCATAGCGGGATCGGTAGTCCCATACAAAGTGTCCCGACCTCGCCCTCGGCTAAGCGCGGCCACCCACGATGTCCCAGGCGGAGCCTCAGTCCCGAACCGACCGGGCATCCGGACACTCAGGTCCAACAGGATCCCGCTGTGGAACTGTCCCCGACGGCCGCCCCAGACCCAGTCCTGATAACCAGGGTCTCCAAGCCCAGTCGGGTGCAGGGACTTCCGGACGCCCCAGACCAGAACCGCACCAATTGTCCCCAACCCGATTCGGCCACCCCGAACTCTCCACACCACACCCAGTTTGGGGTTCAGCTGCCCAAAACCAAGTTCGGCGCCGCCACCCTCGACGGAGCAGAGTGTGGCGCTGCCGGGCGAGTCAAGCCCTGCCTCCGCGCCCCCCGACTCCACGCCTTCCGAGAGCTGCAGCCGGCGCCCAGCCCCCGCGAGCCAGCCAGCCCCGGGTCCCACCCCGGCGTTGCTGCCGGGGACCGTCAAGGCTGGGCCGGCGCAGCACTCACCATAGCTCACACGCACAGCTCCGTCCGGCTCTCCGCTCCCGGCCGCGCTCCTCCGACTACGCGGCTGTCCAGCCCCGGCGGCGCGCTCGGTTCCCCGCGGGCGAGCGCGGCTTCGGCGCCGAGTCCCGGGGGGGCGGGCCCGCCGCGGGGCCAATCGCGGGGCGCGGGGCCCGGGCTGCGCAGCCAATCACACCCGGAGGCCTGCCTCCTCCCCGCCGCGGACCCCCTCCCGGCCGCCTGCTGCTTAACCCTTGGCGCGTCCGCAGCGGAGCCCCGGCGGCGTGCGGACCCTGCGGCGCGGGCGCTGGCGTGGTCTCCGGCTTCGGGGTGTGGGGTCCAGACCTCGTCAAGACTGGCTTTGGGGAGAGGCGGAGCCCGGGGAGAGGCTCGGCTGTGTCTGGTGCGCAGCGTCGGGAGCCTCGGCGACCTTTGTCTCTTGCCCGACGCCTGCACGGGAGTGTGGCCCAAGGCGCTGCAACTGCGTGTGCGTTTGTGGGGTGTGTGTGTGTGTGTGTGTGTGTGTGTGTGTGTGTGAGAGAGAGAGAGAGAGAGAGAGAGAGAGAGAAAAGGAGAGAGAGAGAAGGAGAGAGAGAGAGAGAGAGAAGGAGAGGAGGAGACAGAAAAAGCGGGGGAGGGATGGAACCCGCGTGCCTGTGTGTTTATGTATGACGGACAGACAGAGACTGACTATATTTGGGGTTTGTTACTGGGTACTTCCGTGTGTGTGCGTGTGTGTGTGTGTGTGTGTGTGAGAGAGAGAGAGAGAGAGAGAGAGAGAGAGAGAGAGAGAGAGAGAGAGAGAGAAAGAGAGGAAGAGAGGAAGAAGAGGGTGGGGTGGGGTGGGAAGGACCGATGGCTCTCCGTGCCTGTGCGTTTGTATGTCCAGGGGAGAAACTGTCTCTATCCGTATGTCGGTGATGTAAGAAGGTGAGTGAAGGGGGAGGGCACAGAAAAGGTGTATGTCGATGTATTTGTATGATGTGTGATCTGTACATTTGGGGCCTGTTGTATATTCATGTTGATGTGGTAGAGGGAGACTTTGTGTCCCTGTTGTAAACACGTAGAGACCAAATCCCTGTAGTTGCAAGTTGTAGTGTGTGCATATGTAGGTGTGCGCATAGGAGAGGGGCATGGCTGTGACTCCATACACTGTGTATACCGTCCGGTTTGCAAGAAAGAGCGAGTAAAACATGGTGTATGTGTTTTGTTTGTGTGACTTTGTGGTCATCTATATTCACGTTATGCTGAGAAAGACAAACTAAAGTGTGGGGGGTGCCATGAGTGTATGTTCAGGAGAGACAGAGACATCTTGGAGGAGGTGGGTTTGGGCCTTGAAGGATGTAGAAGAAAGAGTTCATGAGGCCCAGAGGAAAGAGTTGGGAAGCTTGCCTACCAGTCAAGGGGTTAGGGGTAAGAGGGAGTTGAATTGGTGGGTTCTAGGAGAGAGGGTGCCTGCTGCCAGGAGGGGAATAGGAGCAGCTGGCAGCAGCCCTTGCTCAGGAGCTGGCTCAGGATGACTCTGGTCCTGCAGAGAGAAGATCTAGGCACCCAGCACCAGGTCCCACAAGGGGCCATCTGCTCCTGGGCAATGTGTGTGGCAACCTGGAGGGCAGGGCAGGGGCTCTGTGGAAACAACTCTTACCCTTCCATCCAATAGCACTCGGAATTCTTCAATGTGGAGGAAAGACCAGGGAGGAGGTCGCCTGCTGAAATTCACAAAGCGTGTTGAGTGCAGCACACAGGAAGCATGGTGGAGAGGGCAGGGTGGGGCCATGCCCTGAAGGTGCCCAGGTCTTCTCTGGCCCAGCCACTCTCTGCATCCTGGAGAATGGGTAACTTATACCATCAGCTGCCCAGGCCTGGTGTGGTTTCAGATTCCTGACCATGCTTCAGATGTCTTCCTGGGAATCACAGCCTGCTGCCTGGAGGGACATTCTGAGATCCAGGGAGACATGAAAATGGAACCCAGTTACCCTAGCTCTCCACTTGCCAGCAATGTCATTGTGGGGGATTCCCTTCTCCTCTCTGGGACTCAGTTTTCTCCTCTGTAAAATGGGATTTGTAATTCCTACTCACCTCCCTGTACCGATGTGAAGATTTAATGAGTTAAGGTACGTGTGGGCCCTGGGTAAGCTGCAAAACACTGGAAAATGTTAAGCATGGATCCATTTATGTAGTTTAAAAATAAGCAAAACTAATCTATGCTGTTAGAAGTCAGGCTATTAACTTTGAGGCGGGAATGACTGGAACGGGGACGGCAGGGGGACTTCTGGGTGTTGGTAAGATTGTTTCAGGATGGAGGTGCTGGATACAGGCCTGTGCTTAGTGTGTGAAGCCTCCTTAGGACCTCTTGAGTGTTTGTATGTTACACTCCAACGTGCTCCAAAAAGGAAAAAGAGTGTCACATATCCTGACATTTTATTCACTCAAGGGGCATTCTGGAACACTCTATCAGCGAGGCAGGAACCAGACTGAGTATTGGGGGCACAGCAGTGAACAAGATCTGATTCTGGCTCTGAAGGAAATGGAGGAGAGACACGTGGCTTTCCCACTTCTGAAAGGGTCCCGTTGGTGGGGGTTGGGGCTTGCCCAAAGCTGCTCCCTTGGATGGACAACAGCGCCAGTTCTAGAACTGAAGCCTCCCGATGTTGTGGCTGAGTCTTTTCCATTCCACCAGGCTGCCCCAGGAGAGGCAGTGCCTGGTCTCTGGTCTTACACTATCCAGGGGGGAAAAGTAAGGTTTGCCGCCAACTTTGACTCCAACCCCCAATGCCTTAGGGATCCTCAGAGCGTACCTCCTCCAAACAGCCTTCTGGGAACAATTCTGTGCAGTAGATACTATGATTCTCACCCCACTATTGCAAGTGAGAAAAAAAATAATATTCAGAGAGGGAAAGTGACTTCCCTAAGGAGGCTCAGTTTATCTAAAGGGATTCACTCCTATGCTGGCCTCATGCTGCTTCTGATGGCATTTGTGGGCTCACTGTGCTCTCTGACAGAGGCATGGTGGTTGTGAGGCAAGAGAACATGTTTCCCTTGTCAGAGCCCCATCGTTGGGGTGGTGACGGGTGGCTTCCTCCAAATACTCAGGTCTCTGGGCACAGTGATAGCTCCATTGGATTGCCCTGGCTCAAACTGGCAGAAAACGCAACTTACAGTGGGAACGTCCAGGGCTAGAGCTAGCTTTAGGCATGGCTGCCTTGAGGAGCTCAGCTGATGTCGCCAGGATTCAATGTCATGCTCTTTGTTTCCCTCTCTGCTGGCCTCTTTTCAATGCCAGGCTCTCTCCTCATGATCACAAGATAGCTGCCAGCAGCACCAGGCATGCATCCGAGTCTCTCGGCAACTCCTGACGGAAATAGAGACTCATTTTTCTCAGCAGTTTCAACAACTTTCCTTTCTCACATTGAGTCTCATTGGCTCTTATTGAGACATGCAGCTGTTCCTCAGCCAATTACTGTGGCCGAGGATTCTGATTGGCCCAGCTACAGAGAGTGCCGTCCTCAGAAATAGCTGACATTTGAGTTTAGGTTTGGTTTCTAGCTGATCCAGCCTCAGAATTCACCAGGGTCCAAGAAGAATCCCCTAGATTTGTGGAGTGGCTTACATTTCACAGGCCTTCAGTAAATGGCAAGGGTTGTTATTGGTAGTTTTCCATTGCTTTGCCTGCATCATCATCTTGTACAGAAGGGATGTTCAGGAATGTCTAGTATACAGTAGGTGCCCAAAGAACCTTCATGGCTTAGTGGTTGACTGATACATTTTTTTTTAGACTGGTGCCACATACCAAGTCAAATAGCGCCTGGACAAATTGGGCAGCCCACAGACATGCAGGCAGAATGAGAGGCGTTATAAGAGCTTTTTAATTTTTTAATTTTGTTTCCTCTTCCATAACTGAACTGAAACTATAGTCTAGAGCTCCAGGGTGGAGGGGGCGGGGGGATCTCCAAACTCTCTAGGAACAGACCCCCCCCCCCCCACACACACACACACACACGCACACCAACCTGTCTAAAAGGATATGGTCAGGAAGGCATAGAAGGAGCCCATGAGGAGGCTGGTGGAGGAGGGGGCAGGCAGGGCTTGTCACACCCAATTAGACCAACGCTGCAGAGAGGTAGCCTGGGGTGGGGCTGGAGATCAGCATGTCCTAGCCTGACCTGCTTCCCCTTGGGCTACCAGCTACTCTGGTTCAATTGGACAGTTTTGAGTTTCTGTGAGGGATGGAAGTTCATTAAGTCCTGACCAACTATGGTTGGTATTTATCCAGTGTGTGTTGGGCCCCATACTGGGCACTTTACATGATTTAAATATAGGATCAAGGGGATACATTTTGGATACTCACATTGTTCCTGCTTTTGCTTTACTTGTTCTACTGTTTTCTCCCTTTGCACTGATTTCCATACTTAAATCTATTTTCTGATTTCCAATGTAATTAATACATGCTCACTGTAAAACACTAAACTAAACAATACAAAAATGATTACAACAGAAAAAAGTCCCCATAATCCACTCCTCGGATATTAACCACAGCTAACTTCTTGATGTATTCTGCATTAAGCTCTATTAAGAGGTGTGTATCTGTTTTGTGAGAGGAAAAACATTCACCTGTTCATAGCCTCCCTTCCTTCCTTGAGAAGGAAACTGCAGTTCACGCAGCTTCAGCTTGGCTTTTTCCTGTGGATCTGGGTAATGAGTGGGGGGGGGGGGAGCGAGGAGAGAAAGGGCAGAGGTTGCTGGGCAGAAAAAATGGGAGTGGCTAGGGAAGAGGGCCAAGGAGGTAAGAGCCAGGGCAGGCTGAGCTTTGAGGAAGCATTTGAGGGACTCAGAACCCAGATTGGGGGCTGCTGTGCTATGTGCAGAGGATAGGAGAGAAGGTAAAAAAAGAAACAGGAAAAGGAAAATTAGGACGTATTGTTGAGATTATAAATGAAATCTGCTTTAACATTTTCAAAGGAATTGAATAAATATTTAAATTTCTTTTCAATGTATTTTGGAGGGGAGGAGGAACTAGTGTTTCTTTCTAATTCAACAGGGATCTGAGACTGGCCTCTAGGTGGCTCAGCTTTACCCAGATTACTTTTCTATAAACAAAAAAAGGGACTACATTATAATAATAACTACTAAAATATATTGCCTACTTTATGCCAGGCATTGTGCTAAATACCCTTTCATATTAATTTATTTACTTCTGCAGTAGCCCAATAGTGGTAGGTACTACTATTATCCTATTTTACAAATGAGGTGATTGAGGCTCAGAGAAGTGAAGCAACTTGCCCAAGATCACACAGCCAGCAAGTGGGGAAGCTGGGATAACATCTATTATTTTAATCTGGTAAATGTGGTTGTTTAGTTTTATTTGGTTTTGTTTGTTTGTTTGTTTGTTTGTTTTTGTAAGCAGCTTCAAATCCCTTCCTGCTTATGATCAGGTAGGGATATACATAAATAAAAGTCATGCACTGTCATTGAATCCACCCCACAATTCCTTGTAAGGATTGCCACCATTTTCTACATTAAGAACTTGAAGGTGAGTGGGACATGGTCACTAATCCAGGGTAATGCCTGGATTTTAAGTTGTGCCTTGGGATTCAAACTCAGCTGTGTTTTTTTCTGGAGGACCGTATAAGAGCTGGAATTGTGGTGGGGATCCAGATAGCATCTCCGTTACCCAGACGCAAATTGACAGACCCTGAAGGCTGGACCTTAGCGAGACATGAAAAATTATCTTTGGGTTTATGAATCTCCTTTGCAGTTTCCCCCGCAGGAGTCACCTGGCCCAACACCTCTGCTGATGGGAGACCCGCTACTTTTGCAGAGCCCAGAGCCAGGGAAACAAACATAGCTGAGAAAGTAGGCCAGGCTGGAGCAGTGAAGCAGAAAATTGCCTGAGAATTAGCTGGGATGAGCACAGAGAGACAGCCAGAGGGGACAGGAGAGAGTGGAAAGGGCCTTCCTTGCCAATAGTGGCTCTTTTATATACAGCTCCTCTTAACCGAAGCAATAAGGATGGGTTTTTTTCCAAGGGACGAAGTCACCCTAGAACCAAATCCCTCTAACCCAGTATATTTCCCCCTTTTGTCTTGGCTGCCGGGAAGCTCTTTGATAAGTTACACATTAAACCTCAGTAACTAATTCAATCCAGATGCCTGACCGAGTTCATCCCATCTATTTTTAATGGCTTTCAATCTCTCTTTTCCAATTGATGTCTTATGTTTGTTTTAACACTGAGCAGCGACTTCGCTGCCTTTTCGTAAATGGAGGAGATGTTGATTATAAACAAAAATGTTTTGTAATGTGAAATTTGTCAGTTGACAGCTAGAAAGAATCAGGTGGTAGAGGAACGGTATAGGGTATAGGACCAGGCCATGGTAGGGAAGGTGGGTCAGGTAGGCGAGAGAGGGTGTTAAGACCTACTTGGCAACGGTGATAAGTCACGCGAGGAAGAGGTGCTTGGTGCTGGAGGTATTCGACTTGGTAGGGAAGTCAGGGATGCTCAAGAGAGAAGGGAAGAGTGGTCCAGGTACCGGCAAAGACCCAGACATGGGAAAGGAGCAGGAGGACAAGAAGACAGTTCCAGAGGCTTCGAAATCTAGGCCAGTGAGAGCAGTGGGTGAGCTGGGCTGGAAGGTGGTAGAGCCATGCCTGGCCTTGCCACTCAGGGAAGTGGCTTTCATCCTGAGGCTTGAATATTCATGCTCTCGGGAGCTTTCCTGGGAAGTTGGCCTCAGGGAGAAGGCTGGGCCTAGCAGTCCCAGGCCAGTGGCTGTTCCCCATTCCTGGGCACCCTGGAATGGTGCAGCTACACCCTTGGGGCTGTGGGTGCAGGTGAGGGCAGGAGAAAGGCATTGAGCCAGCTGCAGAACCAGACTGCTCAGCTCCACTGACTCAAATGGGAACTCGCCAGGGGCTGCCCAGTCAGTCAGAGCCAAGGATGAAAACTCAGGGCTTCAACCAGGCCAGTGGATGGGCCGGGACCCCCAAAAGACCTCATCTGACTAAGGCTGGGACCATGGGATGAGTTTCCACTCTGGACTCAGACTCCTTGAGTGGATTCTGGCCTCAGCAGAGGGAGCCTGGGCAAGGTTCCTTTTCTGAACTTCATTTCTAAAATGAGGGTGATATCAACCCCCCTGAAAGGGGTGTTTTGACGAGTGGGTGAGTTTACAAAAGCAAAAGATGTAGCATAAAGTAGTTCTTCAGTAAATGTTCATTCCCCAAACCCAGGTAGTAGGAAATGGGCCCACGATGCAGCCACCCCCACACCCCACATCCCGCCACATCTTAAGTCTGACTAGGACTTCCGCATCTGTGCTTCCACAGCCCAGCCCCTTGAACTGCTGCTAATGCAGCACCTTCCACTCTGTCTAGTCCAGCTCGGCCCCAGCTCTGCCGCCCCAGAAACAGGGACCAGCCTGTACCGGGTGCTCCATAAATGGCTATCAAACTGCACTGGTCTCTTCTAGGGGATGCGGCGACCTGTTTAATGAGCACCTCTTCTCTGCACTGTCTTGTTTAGCCTTCACGTAACTCCTGTTTTCATAGCTGAAGAGCCTGAGGGTCATAGAGGTGAAGTGACTTGTCCCACATCACACAGCCTATGAGGGGCAATTCAGGCTTGAACACACCTCTACGGGATTTCAAAGCTCCTGCTGTTAAGTGTGGCCTTATATGCCCTCACTACAGCTCTTTCACTCGGAGGGAGAAATTAGAGACTGCAGCTGCAAATGGCTAGGGGACCTTGGGGTTGGGGACAGTCACTCAGAATCTCTGGGCCTCAGGCTCCTCATCTATAAAATGAAGAGGTTGAATCAGTGACTCTCCACCCTGGCAGCCTATTCGAATCATCCAGGGAGTTTCTAAAACTCCCTGGTGCCTGGGCCCCACCTGAGTTCAATTAAACCTAAATCTCTAAGGGTGGATTCCAAAATATATAAAGCTCCCAGGTCATTTGGATGTACAGACAGGACTGAGAATGCTAAACAAGCACCTCAGTGCGGCCCATTACGAGAAGCTACTCAACCTGGCACGGTGGAAAGACGAGGGCTTCAGAGCCAAGTGGATGTGGTTCTAACCCCAGAGCTGCTCTTTCCAGCAGAGCTATTCCAGCGTCCTCATCCAGCAGATGAGAAGGCCCAGTGAAGTCCAAGTCACACAGCTAGGAAGTAGCATTGTGGTCCGGGGCAGGGAGAGAGAAGGCAAGGTCAGGCAGGTCCACTTGGAACCTCTGGCTCCTCTGGCACCCTGGGTCACCTGAGCCTGGGTGGGGCGCCTATTGGGGCGGCATGAGGTCACCCACACCTCAGCCACCTTCTTGCCTAGCACGTGCCCAGGCACCTCCACTACCTGCTGTGCCTCAAACCCTGGGCAGAGGCAGGCCAGTGTGGACACGCCAGGCAGCTTGTGTGTGACTGGTGTTTGCGTCGGCTGCAAGAACACATTTGCAGGGAGGCTTATGCCAACTTAAGGCACAAGCAGACCTTGTTTTAAACACCCGCCCCATCACTCATGGGCTGTGGGGTCTTGGCAGGTCACCGCACCTCTTTGAAACACTACAAAATGTGTGTAAAAGTACAGCTCTCCCCTGGCTTGCCCTCCCCATCTCTCTTCCGTGTCGATCTCAGTCCAAATGTCACCTCTTCAGATAGGTGGTCCCTAGCCACCATCTCTAAGAAGATTCCTCTTTCTATTTATCTCCCATCACCGTACTCACTGTATTCCCTTCATTTTATTGGTCAGAATTTATAATTCTGTATTTTGTTTCTTGGTTACTTATCTATTGTTTCTCTCCCCAGTTAGATTATAAAGCCCACGCATGTAGGGACCTGGTCTTTCTGCTTTTGTCATGTCTCTTAATTGAGGTATAACTTACATGCCACAAAAATCACTCCTTTGAAGTGTAAAATCAGAGTTGCACAATCATCACCGCAGTCCAGTTGTAGGACTTTCCTCACTCCCAAAAGATCCCTCACACCCATTTGCTTTCACCCTCATCCCCAGGCAATCACTGATCTGCTTTCTGTCTCTCTAATTTTGCCTTTGCTGGAAATGACACATGAATGGAATCACACAGGACGTGGTCTTCTGTGTATGGCTTCTCTCACTTAGCATAAAGTCTTGGAGCTTCATCCATGTGGCATGTTATCAATAGTTTGTTCCTTTTTATTGCTGGCTAGTGTTCCATGGTGTGGATAGCCTATGTTTTCTTTATCCATTCACCATTTCGATGTTTTGATTGCTTGCAGTTTTTGTCTCTAGAAGAAGGCTGCTATGGACATTTGCCTACACATTTTTGTGTGGACATACCTGTTTGTTTTGCTAAGGTAAGATACCCAGAGACCTAGGAGTGGAATTGCTGGGTTGTGTGCTAAGTATTTGTTCAGTTGTTTAAGAAACTGACAAACTATTTTCCCAAGTGGCTACATCATTGTACATTTCTACCACCAATGTATGAGGTGGCACCACGTCTTTTAAAATTTACCCATCTAGCACCGGGATTTAGCCTGAATTCCTGGCACATAGTAAGTACTCAATAAAATGAATGAGTAAATGAATGCTGGCTGAATTAGCCTGTGCTTAAGCGCCAGTGGGAGCCTCATATTATGCTAATCACAGTGCTTGGGAGCCTGTGTGAGGCCTCCAGCGGCTGCCCTCCTCTGGGGTTGACATAAAACCAGCAGAACACTTTCTCCCCAGAAGGACCCTTACTGAATGATGCCTTCATCATACTCCCTCAGTAGTATGCTGCCCTGGAAGGTTATGAAGGGATTAACTCCACACGTAGTGGGGCATTTCTGCACTGTTCCTAAAAGGCTGCTAAAGAGATTGTCCAACACATAAGTTCAATGGCAGCACCACCTACGTGGCAAATCTCTTTTGTACTTATCACCAGGGTAAAAAGTCTTTCCCAGCTGAAATGGCCTTTAGTCTTTAATGATGGGTCACAAACAATGCATCATGTGTCCCTTTTTGCATTGGCTAAAAGGATGCGCAGAGGAGCATTTGGTTGCCCGTAAATTCCTGGAGAACAGGGACTGGGGCCTGTGACCTCTGGCTCCCCAGGCCCCAACACAGCTACTGTCCCAGAGAGCTTTTTCAGCAGATGTCGGATGGGTGGAATGAAATGGAAATGCAGTAACTTCATGGACTCAGAATATTTTCATAAAATATTTCCAGGGCTCCATATATTTTTTAAACAGTCTCTGTGTGTAGTTTACTGTGGGTGTTACAACTATGACTTGGTGGTGTATAAATTATGACAGAATAACAACAAAGAAAATAGAGTTTCTGAAGTGAAAACATTTACGTCTGGAGGGAAAGATAAATCACCCACAAAAACAGCTGTAGAGGAAATGAGAAAGTGATGAACGCCATGGGAGAGTTGTGAAGGGCGGTAGGAGTCCAAAGCCCAGAGTTTGGCTGAAGGAGAAGAGTCAGGAGAGGTGAGGGTGGAGGGACAGGTAAGATTGCTAGAGATAAGTAAGTGCTTATAGGAGGCAGGTGGGCCAGATTGGGGGAAATTTCCATTCTTGTAGGAGGTGGAAGCCGGTGGAAGGAGCAGTTGGCTCAAGAATTCTCGGGGAAGTTGGAATTAAAAACATATATCTCTTTTGATCCAGAAATTCTACCTTTAGGAATTTCTCCTACCGACATAATTAAAGATATGCACAAAAATAAAGCTGCAAAGATATTCCCTCACAGAGTAGATTTTAATAAAAACTAATTATGCCTATCGTAATTATGTGGAGAAATTTTTGGCAGAATCTTCATAGCCCTTAAAAACATATGGATGTAGGCTGTTTATTGACATGGGAAATTGTTTGTGATTGAATTAAGCAAAAGGAAGGTATGTGCCCAACAACTCAACAGTTCTATCTTGAGTATTTATCCCAGAGAAATGCATGTTCCCATACACAAGAAGACTTGTTCCAGAATGTTCTGTGGCACAGTTTGCAAAAGCAACCATCAGTGACCCATCAGGAATGGGTACATGAACTATGGCCTGTCCGTTCCATGGAGTCGTGAGTGGCAATACAGACAAGCAAACTCGGGTGGCGTGAATCCACGTGAACACACCTTTGGAATACAATGTCAAACCCAAAAGCAAGTTGCAGAAGGATACATGCAGAACTCTGCCATTCATTTGAAGTTGAACAATATCCAAAACATGAAGGGGAATGATAAACCCCAAATTGACGCTGGTGGTGGTGGGGATACAGGGAAGGGATTGCAAAGGAGCATCTGGGGGGTTCCAACCATATCTGTTAGGGTTTTTGTTTTGTTTTGTTTTGCTTTTAAGAGCTGAAGTAAACATGCTAAAAATGTTAAGATCTGTCAAAACTTGGTTGTGAATACGAGTGTGTGTTACAGTCGTGTTCTCTATGTTTTATTGCTTACAACACTTCGTTTGAAAACAACACTCATTACATTTTGTTAATATAAACATGCATGGGGAAAACTGAAATTTAAAGAATATGTAGGAATATATATATGTATCAAATATTAGTTAGTCATGATTATTTCTATGGGACAAGTTTACTGATTATTTTTATTTTCCTGTATCTGTATTTTCTGATTCTCCTATCATGAACATATATTACTTGTGCAATGGTTTAAAACAGTTAAAAACAATGAAAGAGTCTTTAAAAAACCTGTAGGGAAGGCATTCTGGGTAGAATCAAAAGCTGGCTGTGGAGAAGGTCCTAGCACATTTCAGTACTGGCGAGGGCAGTGGTGGGAAGAAAAACCTCTGAAAAAGGTTGCTGGCCACACACTGTGCCCGATTTGTGCACCAGACCAAGTTGCTGCAACTAGACCTTGAAGGTCATGGGGCCAGAGACTGGGTCTCTGGCCTCTCGGGAGCCTCAGGTGTGTCCCCAGCAATCTGGCTTCCCTATGATTTTCATAATTTGGGACTTTCATTTCAGTGATTATCTGGAACAATGGGTGTGAGTGTATTCTGACTCCTGTGAATGGCCCAGGCCTCATAACCCGAGCCGCCAACCCTATTTTCATACCCATGTTGGTCTGTACTTAAGGTCAGGTTGGCGCCTTCTGCCCCACTTTAATTGTCTCGGGTTGATGAGGAAAGAAAGAAGCAGGCCTCCGCTTGGCTGATTTCTTTTCTGGTGCCATGAGCTCAGCCCTTGGGTCTGGGAGAGTTCCAAGGGCCTAGGAGATACTTCAGATCTGAAAAAAGAATTTTTCTGACTCGAAAGGAATAACAACAACAACCAAAACCACACACACAAACCCTGTTCATTGAAATCATTTCAAGTGCAGAATTATAAAAATAAATCCTTTTTTTATTGCAAAAAAATATATATTTGATGTGGAGTGTGCGTACATTTTAGTATGCTTGGCAAGGGGTGAGCTGGAACCTCCCAAGGTGAGAATGCTGGGGCCCATGAAAGTCCTTCAGACAGAGGATGGACATGTCCACATAAGGGAGGCCAAGTGACGAGCCTCTGTGCCCACGTTATGAGAGGTCTATCCTGGCCCAAGTGGGGAAATAAGTGAGCAAATTGAGTCAGCCTTCACATTAGTGTAGGAGCTCCAAGTAAAAACAAAACGCAAACAAAAACAACAGACTGACCCAGCCAGTAAAACCCTCCTAATTGCAAGGGGTGATTTTTCATTCCTCAAAATGACATCATTGGCACATTCAATGAATGGCGTCTCCTCTGAATGCTATCTGGGTTGTAGTTGTGTTTGTATTTCATCTGGAACTTGGTTTTATGGTTATACAGGAGCCCAAGGACTCTGTCCCTAGCTTTATGTTTTAAGGAAGAACGTAATAAAAACAATTCAAATCAACACTGTCTGGCCGGGAGGATCTCTTTCCTTTTGGGGGAACTGTTTATGTATTACTCAAGTTTGGGGAACACTGTTAGGGACACAGGGACCTACGGAAGGGCTCTGAGAGGGGGTGAGCCAGTGGGAGCACAGTTTCAGGGAGACGAATTGGGCAGCGTGTTCCGGGCGACCAGTAGTCGGTAGAGCAGGGCTGGCATGAGGCTTGAACTCAGAGGGCAGGAGTGCAGGTCTTCTTTTGAACCCCCCCAGTGCCAAGGGTAGGACCTAGGGAGGGTGGCACAGGAGCCTGTGGGAGCCTGGCTCCTGCCCTGGCATTTCCTGCGTGGGGAGTGTCCTGAGTCTCCAGGCTGAAGGCAGAAGACACATCTGTCCTGGTCCCAGTGGGTCCGCTGGGTGAAATCAGTGCATTCAGGCCTCACTGCATGTTTGCTGAATAAGAGGAGCCAGAAAGAAGACGATGCCTCTCCTTTCTCCATCCTTCCTCCAACCCACCAGTAAATCATTTTGTTCTACCTCCAAAGCATGTCCATCCCAGTCCCTCCGCTCCCAGCCTCCACCATCCTTCCCCTGGACTGTGTCAGTGGTGTTCTCACCAGTCTCCCAGTATTTAGAGTGTAAATAGTCTGCTCTCACAACTGTAGTGGCTTCTCGCCAAGCCAAGCCCAGGATTAAATCTAGACCCTTCACAGTAGCCTTCAAAGGCCCGCGTGATCTCCCACCTCTGCCACTTCCTCTCCTCCCCTCCCGCTTTGCTCACTTAGCTCCAGCCACACTCCCTCTACTTGGGATGCTTGTCCTTCAGTGTTGAGAAGGGAGGCTCCCTTACCTGCGAAGTCTCATCACAAAATGTCACCTTCTCAGAGGGGCCTTTTCCCCTGAGCCCCTGGATGAGGCAGCAACACCACGATGGCCCCTCCCCCATCCATTACTCTGCTCCAAGTCTTCACAACACTTACCACTGCCTGAACTGGTCTTGTCAGAATATTCATTGTGGTCTTGACCCTACCCACCCCCCACCCCCCATGAGAGCAGGGCCATCTGTGTTCTGTTCACTGCTGAATCTCCAGCACCTAGGACAGGGCTGGGCATATAGCAGGTGCTCAGTAAAAGTTTATCACGTGAACAGTGCGATAACTAACGTTCACACCCACTAGAACGGTTATAATTACAAAGGTGAGGATGTGGAGAAATTAGAACTCTTTTACACTGCTAGTGGGAGTATAAAATGGTGCAGGCACTTTGTGTTTGTCAGTTTCTCAAAAGATTAAACATCTGACCCAGCCTCTCCACTCCTAGGTCTAAACACAAGAGAAATGAAAACATACCCACACAAAAGCTTGCTCATGAATGTTCATAGCAGCACTATTCATAATTTCCAAACAGTGGAACTAACCCAAATGTCTACCAGCTGACAAATATATAAATAAAATGTGGTATATCATTGCAATGCAATATTATTCAGCCAAAAAAAAAAAAAAAAGAAAGAAAGAAAGAAACGAAGTGAATGAAATAGTGATACATATTATAACATGGACAAACCTTAAAAACACATATTAAGTAAAAGAAGCCAGATACAGAAGGACACATAGTATATGATTTTATTTACATGAAATGCCCAGGACAGACAAATACATAGAGACAGAGTAGATTAGTGGTTTCCAGGGGCTAGAGGGAGGGGGGAATGGGGAGTGACCACTAATGAGTAGCAGGACTTTTGGGGTTGATGAAATGTTCTAGAATTAGTGCTGATGGTTGCACAAGTTTGTGAATATACTAAGAATCACTGAATTGTATTCTTTAAAGAGGTGAATTTTATGATATGTGAATTATATCTCAATTAAAAAAACTTGTACACAAATGTTCATAGCAGCATTATTCCTAGCAGAAAAAAAGTAGAAAAATAACAAATGTCCATCAATTAATTAATAAAGTGTGGTTTATCCATAGAATGGAATATTATTCAGCAAAAAAAAGGGAGTAAGGATCGACACATGCTATAACATGGATGAGTCCTGAAAACACAACTAAATGAAAGAAGCCAGTCAGTCACAAGAGATCACATATTCTATGATTCCATTTATATTAAATGTCCAGAATAGGTAAATCTACAGAGATAGAAAGTATATTAGTAGTTGCCTATGGTTGAGGAGAGAAAAGAACAGTGGGTAAAGGGCTGGGGAATGATTGCTCATGGGTACAAGGCTTCTTTGGGTATGAAAATATTCTGAAATTAAATTACAGTAATGTTTGCAAAGCTGTGTAAATATAGTAGAAATAATTGTTTTGTACATTCTAAGACAGGGGTGTCCAAACTGCGGCCCGCGATCCACTTTTAATTGGCCCGCAGAAAGTTCCAAAAATATATTTAGTTTACTTAAATAAACCAGGTGAGGCAATACGTACTTCACCTTGAGTGAGTGGCCCGGCTGTTTGTGTATTTTACCGCATATGGCCCTTGGTGAAACACGTTAAAAAAAGTTTGGACACCCCTGTTCTAAGATATGAACTTTATGATATATAAATTATAACTCAATAAAACTATTTAAAAAGTTTATAGAACGGGGCAGCCAGATGGCTCAGTTGATTAGAGCGTGGGCTCTTAACAACAAGGTTGCCGGTTCAATTCCCACATGGGATGGTCGGTTGTGCCCCCTGCAAATAAGATTGAAAACAGCAACTGGACTTAGAGCTGAGTTGTGCCCTCCACAACTAGATTGAAGGACAATGACTTGGAGCTGATGGGCCCTGGAGAATCACTGTTTCCCAACATTCCCCAATAAAATTTTAAAAAAGAAAAAGTTTATGGAATGAATGACTGAATGAGGAAATGATAAAGTAGGAACAAGACAAGGGAGGAAAAACAATTGAGAAAATCTTTTGAAAGTCTGAACAGAGCTGATTCCCTAAGACATCCGAGCTGGGGAGGCTGAGGTGTCCTTTAGTCCTTTTCTCTCCCTTTCACTACACTCCCTAAACCTGAGATTCTGCTGGAAACAGGTCGACGCTGGGATAGCGGGAAAAACATCTGAGATGGAGCACGACTGCCCTCTGGTGGTAATCTGAAGTGAGCACCTGTGAATGTGGTGGAGGGGATGGCCCGGGAAGGGAAAGGCATTAGCCCACGAGCTAGGGAGGCCCTGGGAAAGGATTGGGAGCAGAAGAAACTTCCAGATGCCTGGAGACAAGGGATTGCCAGGGATGACACCTAGGACACTTTGCCAAGCTTCAGAGGCTGATATCAGAATTCATAACAATGACTGTGCTTTTCTCTGTGTCCCCCCACAGTGATGGGCAGGGTCATGTCTGCTGGTTCACTCTGCTTCTCCCGTTCCCAGCGCAGTGCCTGGCACTTAATAGATACTTAATAAAAATGTGTGGACTGTAATTTGTTGTAGGAAGAACAGATGCAGGAAGCCATGTGTGAATCTACAGTCTGCTTTGTTCACCCGGTGACTTTGGGTAAGTCACGTGACCTCAGTGGGCCATCTGTGAAATGGGGAGAATATAGCTTTCCTCTCTGTGTTATGGTGAGTTTAAAGGACGAGCCGCCAGGATGATAAGGGAGCACTGTATCCAGGGTCTGCAGAGCCGGGATCCCCAAGCTCCACTCGCTTGCTGGGTGACATCAGGCAAGTCCCTTTATGTTTAAAGGTCTTTGTTGTGCAGGGTGACATGCAGGGTCTCTGCTCCCGCTCCCTGCACAAGAACACAGGTGTCGTGCAGGGTGGCCTGCAGGGCCTCTACTCCCGCTCCCCACATAAGAACGCAGGATGTGGCTAGGCCCAAAAGGAACACCCACGGAGCAATAGGTAGGGGAGTCATACCACTGCAGTCTCACTGGAGGCTGGGTTCACACGAAGTGCGACCTGCTGTCCGCTTTTCTGCCAGCCGACCGACGACTCTCCTCCACTCTCCTCGACTCTGCTTTTCTTCCCTCCGTAGCCACAGCAGTTATATTAGTGGCCAATGGCTCAATGGTTACAGCTGACGGCCAACTAGCCACAGCTGACGGCCATCTAGCACCCGAGCCAGCACCCCTCCATATGAGGCCGAGAGCCTGGAAACTGCTCTCTGGGGCGCTGTCCCCACAGTCTCCCCTTTAAAACAAGGAGAATAATACCTTTAGTTTGGCTCCTTTGACCTCTTGAATGACTGTGTACTGAGAACCTACTGTGTGTCAGGCACTGAGCTAGTGCTGAGTTCACAGGGAACAAACAGCCACGTCTGTCTCTGCTCTCAGGGAGCTTATGTTCCAGTGAGTGAAGCCAACACCAGTCAGTTATCCCACCCTGAAACGTGGTTTCAAAGGGTGGCTGAGGGTTATACAGAAGCACATGCGAGAAGATGGAGAGGAGTCTACCCTAGATTAGGTCATGGAAACCCCCTCTGGAAAAAGGCATTCAAGTTGAGAGCCAAGGTGTAGTGAGGATTGGTGAGAAGAATGTTCCAGAGATGGGTGAAGGCATTCAGGTGGGAAGCTCCGCTCATGGAGTCACACGGAGGCCTGGGCTGTCAGAGCCCAGAGAGAGGTGAGGCAGAACAGGTGGGCGGAGCAGACAATGTGGGGCCTGGTGGGCGGGGCAGACAATGTGGGGCCTGGTGGGCGGGGCAGACAATGTGGGGCCTGGTGGGCGGGGGCAGGTGGGCGGGGCAGACAATGTGGGGCCTGGTGGGCGGGGCAGGTGGGAGGGGCAGACAATGCGGGGCCTGGTGGGAGGGGGAGACAGTGGGGCCTGGTGGGCTACCCCTAAGATTTGGATTTCATCCTAAGTATGACAAGAAGTTATCAGAGTGTCCTGAGTTGGATTGAGTCTTGCTCTAACTTAGGGGTTTTTTTTTGTTTTGTTTTTTATTGGGGAAGGGGAACAGGACTTTATTGGGGAACAGTGTGTACTTCCAGGACTTTTTTCCAAGTCAAGTTATTGTCCATTCTGTCTTAGTTGTGAAGGGCGCAATTCAGCTCCAGGTCCAGTTGCCGTTGCTAGTTGCAGGGGGCGCAGCCAACCATCCCTTGCGGGAGTCGAACCAGCAACCTTGTGGTTGAGAGCCCGCGCTTCAACCACCTGAGCCATCCAGGAGGCAGCTCAGCTCAAGGTGCGCTGTTCAATCTTAGTTGCAGGGGGCAGAGCCCACCATCCTTTGTGGGACTTGAATTGTTGAATCGGCAACCTTGTGGTTGAGAGCCCACTGGCCCATGTGGGAATCGAACCAGCAGCCTTCGGAGTTAGGAGTCTGGCAGTCTAGCCCAGGCAGCCTCACCAATGTGCAAGGCCACCCCAGGAACCGACTCTCTGAAATAAGTGAGGCCATTTGCGAGGGCATAAGGATTCGCATTGCTGCACTACTAGAAGTAACGAAATGTTGGATGCTCCCTTTGTGGCCCAAAATAGAGGATTTGGTTCCATCAGTGGTTCCTGGCAGGCCCATCAGAATCTCCAGGGGAAGTTAAAAAATTGGCAATACCCAGGACCCATCTAAATCTTCCCACATTAGAACCTCCTTGGTGTGGAGCTTGAAATTTGTACTTTCAAAAGCTTCCCAGGGTGTGGCCTGGGAAGTTCGTTAGAGCATGGTGTTCTTAAGATCAGGGTCACCGGTTCAATCCCCACATGGGCCACTGTGAGTTGCGCCCTCCACAGTTAGATTGAAACAACTAATTGACTTGGAGCTGATGGGTCCTTGAAAAACACACTTAAAATAAATAAGTTTACACATACACACAAAAAGCATCCCAGGGATTCTAATGCAGCCGGCCCGTTGGGAAAGAATCTGCACCCTGTGCATCCATGATGGCACACTGTGCAGGAAAAACAATATGGAAATGTTGCTACTGACATGCGCCTCGACCTATTGTTCAGGGTAAAAAGGAGTTTGCAACATAATAGGTGCAGTAGGGTTATATGGTCCTTTTGTTTGCGTTTCTGAGTTTTCCACAGTGAGCATGGATTCCATTGCTAATAAGGAAGGAATGGAAGAAATGCCTTTCCAGGGGAGAAGAAAAGGTGATGACTCAGACGCTGCTTCTTGGTGTGGCCAGATAGAAAGATGAGATCTCACTCACTCTATCCTTCAAAGATTGTATTGACCTCCTCTACGTGCCTGGCCTGTGGTAGGGGCTGGTGAATAAGCACAGACGCGGTCCCGCCCTGGAGGGCACTGAGTTGAAAGATAGACAGTGAAGTCATCGCCTGGATGAGCAAAGGAATTACAAGCTGAATTAGTTTCCCGTAGGAAAGAGACATCGCTCTTTGAGAGGGTTCATCATAGAACTTGACCTAGACTAGGACTATGTAGGGTTTCCCTGAGGAGATGACCTCTGAGGTGAGACCTAAAGGATGAAGAGAAGTTTACTGGGTGAAGGGGGCCGAGGCAGGAAGGAGACACAACAGCATATGCAAAGGCTGTGGAGTGGGAGGGAGCCCGATGTATTTGAAGAACTGGAAAATAGAGCCATGGTAATTGGAGTGCAGAGAGGGGGGTGATGCCAGGAGGCCAGTAGGGCGCCAGTAGGACATTGGCAGGCTGTGGAAGGTTTTGGGTCTTGATCCAAAGAGCATTGTGAAGACACCAGTGTTTCAAATAACAAGATGTCCTAATCAGATCTGCATTTTGATGTGGACCACTCTGGCTGTTATGAGCTGAAAAGATTGGAGAGGGAGTCCTAAGTGCCAGGAGACCAGACAGGAGGCTTTTAGGAAAGCCTAGACCAGAGATGATGGTACCTGGAGGAGGCTGTTAGAGAAATGTTGAGGAGAGAAAAAGGACAGTACCTGGTGATGGATTGGGTATTGAGATGAGGGAGAGGGTGGTTTCCAGGGTGCCTCCCAGGTTTGTGGCTCATGCAATCGGGTGTAACTGAGGTGGGGAAGATGGTTAGAGGGTCAGGTTGACATCATGAGTTCAACGTGGACAGGTTCAGTGTGAGGTATGTTTCAGAGACCCAAGTGGAGACGCAGAACAAGCAGTTGGATGTACTGACCTGAGGTCCAGAGGAGAAGCTAGGCTAGAATGAGGTCCTTATTTATGGCATTATGACATCTGAGGCTGGGTCGTTCTGTGTCGTGGGGACTGTCCTGTGTATCGTAGGATGTTTAGCAGCCTCCACGGCCTCTGCCCACCAGATGTCAGTAGCATCCCTCTCTAGTTGGGACAAGCGCAAATGTCTCCAGACAAGGTTGAATGTCCTTTGGAGGGCCAAACTGCCCTCAGTTGCAATACCCTGGGCTGTGGGTACCGTGTTTCCTCCAAAAATAAGACCTAACTGGAAAATAAGCCCTGGCATGATTTTTCAGCATGACCTCCCCTGACCATCAGCCCTAATGTGTCTTTTGGAGCAAAAATTAATATAAGACCTGGTCTTATTTCTGGGGAAACTACCTAGGGAGAGAGAATGGGACGGAGGGGGAAGAGGATCTGAGGCCAAGTGTTGAGGACCGCCAGCATTTAATGGCCAGATAAATTACAACGGGCCATCCAAAGGGGCCGAGAGGCCCAAGAAGGAGGAGGAGACCCAGAAGCTAGAGACAACACCGAGGGAGTGTTTCCAGAAGGAGAGGGTGGCCAACGGCATCAAGTGCTGCTGAGAGAGAAATAATGTGTCCTGGGTCTGAACAATGTCCCCTGGGTTTGGTAACATCGAGCGAGAGGTGACCCTGGGATGCCTGGGTAGAGCAGTGGGCCAAAGGCAAAAAGGGCCTCGGCTGAAGGAGATGGAAGCGAGGTGAGTGTAGACAGAACTTTTGCTGTGAGGAGAAATAGGAGGGTAGCTAGAGCTGAAGGGGGGGGTTGTTTGCTCATATTTTTAAGATGAGAAAGACTGAAGCATATTAAATGTCTTGGGGAAAGGTCTGGTTAAGAGGGTGGAGTGGAATGTGCTGGAGAGAGAGGGGTAATTAGTTGAAGACAGGAAGGAATAGGACCCAGAGGACAGGGGCAGACTGGTCTGTGCTGGGTAGTAGAGAGAAGTTGAGGAAGGCTGCAGGTGTGGGGAGTTTTGCACCATTTGTGGGCAGTTTGAGTGTCCCCCGCTGAGGGAAGGGGACTATGAAGGCTGCATTTGTGTGGATGGGGTGTTGGAGGTGTGGGGCTAATGGAGAGCTTTGATACCAGGTTTTGAGAGTGAGAGAGAAGGATTAAGAACACGATGCTTCAATGAGCCCAGTGCAGTTCTGCACTCAGGGAGAGCTGGGTTAATGAGCTGCTCTCATTCTCGTTACTAATTGTATTCGGTTCAAAACTGGCTTTACCCCTTCGTTAAGCGGCTTACCATCTCAGTGACTTAATTTGCAACCTGTAAAATGGGGATAATAACAGAACCTACCTCCTAAGTTTGCTGTGAAGATTCAATTAGATGAGGCGTGTTAAATGCTTACTACTTGTGGCGAGAGCATAACAAGGGGGGGTGGCAGCTCTGTTGGCATCCTTGGGCCAGAAAAGGATTCGGGTTTTTAACGGACTGACCAGCAGGGGGCAGCATGCCCACGCAGGGAGGGACTTGGTGCAAGCCTTCAGGTTGTGGTACCCAAGGGAGTAATGAGGGGGGCTGGAGGGCAGTGGGCGGGGTCCCCCAGCTCAGGTGATGCAGGGAGCAAGCTGGTGAAGACTCATGGAGTGTGTCTGGGAATAGTCAGGACAGCTTTATGCGCAGAGGGCAGAGCAGCCTGGATGAGTCAAGAGGGGAATAATAGATCAATACTAGCTATTGCCCTGGGCCCAAAGCAGACCTGCATTGGGTGACCGGGGAGTTCTGGGGAGAACGAGATGAAGAACTTGGTGCAGCTTAAGAGTGAACCTTGCTGAGGTAAGTCTGGGGGAAGGGAGAGGGAATCGTGCTGGGACTGAAACGGCAGAGTTCGGGCTGAGATTTGGGGTTGGGAGTTGGAGAGGGAAGTGGGCTGGTAGGGCTTTGCAGACTGGCAGTTAGAAAGCAGAGTTGGCAGCTGGGAGCAGGGGCAGAGGAACCTGGAGGGGGCCTAAGGGAAGGGGGTGGGGAGAACCAGTCAAGCCCCTGGGAGAGTTAGGGCCTCAGGCACAGCCTTCGGGAGAGTCCTGGATTCAGAAGCGGGAGCCAGGCTGAGCTGGCCTCACCTGGTTCCAAATCCTCCTCCGTCCAGATGAGGCCTCTGAAGGGCCAGGGCCCCACCAGGCTCGACTCTCCTGCCAGTCGGTGGTAAGTGACCCTCTTCTTCCTCCTCCTTCTCCCAGGTCCCTTCACTCCCCTGCCTGTTGTCTCAGTGGACGTACCACCCAGAGCCTATTCTCTCAGACAGGGAGAGCCACACAAGGCTGCAAGCACAGCCAAGACTCGGATGACAAACAAGGCCATGGCTGCCTGTGGGGCCGATGCCACCACCGGTATTTCCATTCTTCACCAGGTTCTATCTGTGCCCTGAAGCTTGGCTTAAAACCCCAGGAGGGTGTCTGAGAATGACAAAGGCCTCAATTGTCAGGAACAGACCAGTTCTCAGGGTTGCCTGATCCCTCGCCCCCTTGGACAGAGGAAGAAACCAGTGCAGAATGTGAGAAGCAAAACCTTGCGGCAAAGAAAGGACTTGAACCTGAGACGCCAGTCTGCTTTTCCTTGATTGGCAGCATTCAAGGCAGGTGACCACGCAGTGGCTGGAGCACTTCTGCCTGACAGAGCTCAGGCTGGGGGACGCCTCCAAAAGGGATCTTTTCCAGGACAGAAAATGTCACTCACTCTCTGTGTGATCTTGGTCAGATCCATCCCTCTCTCTGGGGACCGCAATCTCAACTCTAAAGCAGGGGATCAGAAATAACAGGGGGGTTGTTTGACACATTTTATGAGGTGGTCTCATCTTACGTTCAAAATTGGAAAAATAGACAAGAAAAAATATTACAAGTTCGTTTCACCTATGGTTGTGAAGATGAAAATCCTAAAACACATTGGCTAACTGAATCCTATATTTGTTTGTTTGTCTTTTAATCATGGCCAAGTGGGGTTTATCACAGAGAAGAAAGGAGAATTAACCATCAGAAAATTCATCCATTAAGTTTTTCATGTTAATTATAGACTGAAGGAGAAAAATAATCATACGATTATTTTAAACACACAAAAGACTTTTCATAAATTCAGCAACAATTTATGATTTTAAAAAGTTTTAACAAATTAGGAATGGAAAATAACTTACAAAGTTTGATAAAAATTATACGCCAAAAATTTAGAGCAAATATATTCTTAATGGACAAACTCTAGGTACTTCTAAGATCAGACACAATTCAGATGCCTTATATCACTGCTGCTATTTAACTTAGCATTGGGGTTCTAGCTGACATTACAAAGAAAAGCGAAAGTGTAAGGATTGGAAGATAAGACGTCAACCTGTCTTTACTTGCAGATTATATAGTCATCTACACAGAAAGACCTATGCAATAATTACCAGGTAAAAGACCTAACCTATAAAAATTAATTACATTTTTCCATATTGGCAATAGCCAACTGGAAAATTCAAAACAAAATAAAATACTAAAGTAGCTAGGAAATTAGCTTTCTCTTCCTTTTCCTGCTTTTCCCTTCCCCCACCCCAATTTAGTCCTAAAGCCATTAGATGGGGCACAAGATAACATCTGTGCGGAGGGGCAGCCTATGTGGAGTGTTGGGGTCCAAGTGGGGGTGAGGAGGGCATCCAGCATGGGGGGAGCCTGGCATGAGATATTGGAGCCCAAGCAGGGTAAAGAGAATGACATATATTCTCTAGTTCTGTCCACTGAGAGGGCCAGGGGTGGAGCAGTGATATTCCAGCAGCAATGAGCACACCTAAATACCTGGCTTCTAAATACCATTCTCCACCAAAAGGAATCACGTCTTGTTGGATGAATGGCTGACTCCACGATTGGGGCAGAGAAAGTAGAAAAATGAGCCTAGAGTATGTTGTTACAAGTGCTGAAAAAATGATGGGCACATATCGAAAAGTCACGTCCAACTTGGAAGGGCTCCTACTAGTCAAAAATGGGACAATTTGAGAGCAAGACAAATAATAGCAGTAATAGAGTGAATGAAATTTAAAAAAAAAACATGAGTCCATATTGCTATAAATAAATGCATGAATACTAAATCATTGAAATAAGTTGAAAGTTTGATGAAAATAGACTATTTACATAATTTTAAAGAAACGTGCCGTAAAGTACTTTTAATTATAAAGGGAAAAAGAGTAACTTTACAATGGCAAAACCTGGCAGATACCACCTTAATTGAGTGATCGAAGTAAACTCCGTGAGCAATGGGACAAATTGAAATTGTGTTCCATCTGATAGGATGCCATGAGAAGAATGCAGAAGCACTTCTGTAATTTTCTTGCCAAAGATACATAACCTGAATCTAATCATGAGGAACTATCAGACAAACCTAAATGGAGGGACATTCTGTAAAATAAGTTGCCTGTGATCTTCAAATGTATCAAGGTCATGTAAGTCAAAGAAAGACTGAGGAAATGTTTCAAACCAAAGGAGATTAAAGAGACATGATATGCAGCCGTTATGGAAGGCAGTGTGGAGGTTCCTCAAAAAATTACGAATAGAATTGCCATATGACCCAGCAATCCCTCTCCTGGGTATCTACCCAAAAAATCTGAAAACATTTAGAGATAAAGACACGTGTGCTCCAATGTTCATTGCAGCTTTGTTTACGGTGGCCAAGACATGGAAACAACCAAAATGTCCTTCGATAGATGAATGGATAAAGAAGTTGTGGTATATATACACAATGGAATACTATTCAGCGGTAAGAAAAGATGATATAGGAACATTTGTGACAACATGGATGGATCTTGAGAGAGTAATGCTGAGCGAAATAAGTCAGACAGAAAAAGCAGAGAACCATGTGATTTCACTGATATGTGGTATATAAACCAAAAACAACAAAAGAACAAGACAAACAAATGAGAAACCGAAACTCATAGACACAGATAATAGTTTAGTGGTTGCCAGAGGGTAAGGGGGGTGGGGGGTGGGGGGTGGGAGATGAGGGTAAGGGAGATCGAATATATGGTGATGGAAGAGAACTGACTCTGGGTGATGAACACACAATGGGATTTATAGATGATGTAATACAGAATTGTGCACCTGAAATCTATGTAATTTTACTAACAATTGTCACCCCAATAAATTTAAAAAAAAGAGACATGATAGCCAAATGCAAGATGTGGTCTGAACACTTGATTCCTTTTGCTTTCAAGAATGTTATTGGGACAGGCTGAAACTTGAATGAGGTCTGAGTTGAGATGGTAATAATGTATCAGTGCTTATTTCCCAACTTTGACCATTACATTGTGGCTACATATAAGACCATCCTTGTTTGTAGTTACCCAGTAAAGTATGTGGGGGTGATCATAGCATAGGGTAAGCAACCTCCACTCAAATGGTTCAGGAAAAAAACCTGTTTGAATTGTTCTTGCAACTCTCTTGTGTGTTTGAGATTGTTTCGAAAATTTTAAAAACCTGAAGTTTACATTAAACTATTTGGAAATCAATTTAAGGAATGCAAAAGATCCCTAAGGTGAAAAATTTTAAAAATGCTATTAAAGGACATAAAAGAAGCCATAAATAGGCACCTATTCCCTACTTGGGGTTGGGCTGACTTAACATCATAAATTTGGTGGTTCTTCTCAAATCGATCTACAAATTCAGCACGATCCCACGCAAAATTCTAGATAGGTTTTGTTTGAGAGAAACTCAGCAAGCTTGTCCTAAATTATATGTGGATGAATGAAGTCCACACAACTAAGTCAATCTGTAAAAGAAGACCTAAATGGGAGAAGTTGTTTTATCAGATCTATAAATATAGATAGATACATAAATATAAAGATTGATTGATTGATTTGATATATAACAGGGCTCGCACCATAAATCAAAGAAGGAAGGAGAAGGCTTTTTAGTAGATGCTGTTGGGAAAATGGGATCATTATACAGGAAACAAAACAAAACAGGCTCCCTAATTTCACCACCGCAAATGTGGGTTCCAGTTGTGTGAAAGAGAATAACTTTGTGATCTAGAGATGGGAAAAGTACCCCTTAAACTAGACCCCAAAAGCACAAGCCATGAGACAAGAAATGCTAGGTTTGATTATATTAAAGATTTCTGTTCAGTAAAGGACCTTATAAACAAAATGAACAAATGGAAAGCTGAATTATAAAATATGTTTTCAATGTCTAAAGCTGACAAAGAATTAATATCTAGACTACACATGGAACTCATGAAAATCAACAAGAAAAGGAACCAACACATGAGGGGAAATGAGCAAGGGCTATGAACAGGCAACTCAGAAAACAAATCCAAATAGCTAACAAGATGTGAAGAGATGCGGAAATGCATACGTAATCAGAGAACACAAAGTAAGACATCAGAGAAATGCCGTTTCTCATCCATCAAGCTGGCAAAAATAAGAGGTGGACACTTCTGAGCATTGGTGAGGATTTAGGGAAAGACCCACCCTTGTGAATCGCTGATGGGTAGTGCAGACACTCTGGAGAACAATCTGGAAGTATGTAAATGCAATGAAACACGCATACACCCTGTGACCCAGAAAGCCCAACACTGACTATCTGTGTAGACTGAGTAATAATGCCAATCTTTCCCTCTATCCTTGTCAGAATGGACAACCTCAGAATGGGCAGAGAGAATTCCCCCATCCCTAGACTCTGGGCGTGGCCATGTGACTTTCTTTGACCAATAGTGTGTAAACAAGTGAGATATGTTGATGCCCAAAATGTGCTTGTGCTGTTCAGTTTGTCCTCTTGCCCTTCTGCCATCACCATGAAACCACCCAAGGAGCCCACTGCCCTTTCCAGCCTCGGCTGGAGGACCTGCCTGAGAATTGCATGAATACAGAAAGAAGAGGAGAAAAAAACCATGAAGAGCTTTTTTTCCAGCACCATTTGAACACCTAGGGCCACCTGTGCCTAAAGCCAGAATTCCCCCTGGACTTTTCAGTTATGCAAGCAAAGTTTTTCATTTGCTTAAGCCAGTTAGATCTGGGCTCCTGTCACTGACAGCAGAATCCAGACTAATTCATCTCCCTTACAGCATTTTAATTCCAACCTAACTGAATTACTCACCATCCCTTCAACATTCAGTGTCTGTCTACCCTTGCTCAAATTCAATTTAATACTTTTTTGAGCATATAGCATATAAAAGATAGAGGGTTCCAAGAATAGGTCTCAACATCTTGCCTGTGTTAGGTATGACTTACTCAATTTTATTAATCCTTTCTTTTAAAAAAAAAATCCAAATCACCAAAAACCTTTATCTTATTTCATAGCAAACTGAAAGAGCAATAAAATAAAAATATTTTCAATTCATAAAACACTTTTACATCAATCACACTAACAGAGAGAAAAGTGATATCTCTGAGGAATTGCCGACAAGAAATGAAATAGTACTTAAAAATACAATGTTCTGAGTTTGAAGGAAAATTTCCTGAGTCTGTTCAATTTGGGGAAGTCAATGGCCCTTTGTAAACTTTCTCGAAAGGACATCCAACTGATGCAAGTTTCCTGTTGTGACAAGAAGCTGCCACTTTCAGTAGTGCCTTACATTAAAAGAGGGGACATTTTCAATTTGTCCATAGTTTTGGGAAAGCTATTTCACAGAGCAGGAGAGGAAAATATTTGCTCTTCATGGTAATAGAATTTTACAACATAAGTGCCAGTGCTATTTTATTTTATTTTACTTTATTTTTGCGACAGTGCTATTTTAACTTGTCATGAACTAAAATGAACCATTTTCACATGGTGTGTGAATGTTGTACAAAAAGTACATAATCTCCCTTCTCTTTGTGGGTGACAAAAGGAAGACCCCAATTTTTGTGAAAGGGTAAGTTTGACACTTTAAAGATTCCAGGATCTAGCAAAGGCAAGATTCTCTAAGACCCAGGACTAAGGACTAGCTTTGTGACTCTAAATTTCTCTTCAGGAATAGAGTTGAAGTACCATATTTCATTTATCCTAGGAAGTACTTTTTTTGTTTGTTTGTTTGTTTTGCACACTTTAGCATCTCAAGTTCAAATGGGCATAGCCATTAACAGCCACAAGTTAATTGTCAGCTCTCCCCCGCCCAACTTTCTTAGTGGTATAGAAAATAATGGCGTATTTTACAATCAATGCTTCTTAGGTTAACTTAAATACGCTGCTCTGTATTTCAGTCCACACCAGTAAGCCATATAAAAATAAATCTGACATTTCAACCCTGGTCATTTTCCCAATTGAGTAGATGCCAGCAAAAAACATCTGACATCTTACATTTCAACATGAGCATCATAGCTTCAGGAAAGATTAGAAGAATGGTGATGTGGCATAAACTCACACTCTAGTCCTGGGTCTGTACCCAATCAGCTGGGATGACAATGAGGAAATTGCTTTCACACCTCTGGGCCTCATTTCCTCATCTGTAAAATGAGAAAGTATGATCTCAGGCCTCTAAGTCTTCCAGCCAAAAGGAAGGTCATTTTAAATCTTGCACCGCTGAGAGCCTGTGTCACTGTGGAAATGCCATAGCACGCTGCTGCAAAGCCAAAGGAGCTTCTTGTGCACGGTGATGGCGCAGACTCCTTTGCAGCCGTCCTTGACCTTCACCCTCCAAGTGCCAAGGCTCCAAATCCAGAGACTGTCCTGGATCAAGTAGAAAACACAATTCATTCACAATTTTAGTAACCGATTAGGAAAGGATCGTTCTTCAATCTGGGGCAATTTGTAAACTTGTTTTAGAAACCACAGAACTCCATTAGTGTAAGTTACACTAAATGTCTACCATAATTTTAAAATATCAAAAAAATGACAGCAAGTGTTTGCTTCAAAGTCTTCACGATTGACATAGTTTGTACACATTCTGCTTCTCTGAGTACCTCCTTCCATGCCATGGAAGCACCAGCCAGAAAAAGATTTGTTTTCACTGATAGTCCTGGTAGATCAAACCGTAGTTTGATCAACCAAAGAATAATCTGGGTCATCTGGTAACTTTTGGGAACTGGGAGCGGTTCCCTCCTTGCCAAGTTAGGCCCTGTAGCCTTTCCTGGTGGGGCTGCATTCTTCTGGGCGCAGTAGAAATTCTCAGACATGATGGGTGCTGATGGAGTCTGTCCGGTTTTTTGTTGCTTCACAAAGTACTCAAAATCCTTCTCAATGCTGCACATTTCTAAACTCTTACGGTCTTGTTTATACATGTCATCACTTGTGACACATTGTTTCGACAGCTGATTCTCGTGTAACCAAAGACGTTTATTTGTTCGTATTCTTCCAGCCTCAAACACAGCGCAGGCCTGATGTGCTCGCTCTGCCGCTCTTCTCGGCCCTTATCCAGCATATTGACGTGCAGCATCCATGCCTCGTCTGAGCCCTCTGCTGCTGTCTTGGAAGTTGCCAATTTCACAGAAAGCTTTTCTTGTTGCTGTGGGCTTACCAGGTGGCACTTCAGTGGACAGCCTGCTCTGCGTCATCTTTGTCTTGGCATTTCTGCTTATAGTTCTTCTTTACATCCATGGTTTTCTTGAATTGTAAGCTCTTTGGTGTAGGGGCAGCATCCATGGTTAGCTCTGTCTTTTTCCGTTGTAGCTTTTGCTTTTCCCTGAATTCTTCTGTCTTCCTGGCCTCTTCTCTAAGAGTCTGTGCAAGCTGAATATGACGTGGTGCCACACTGACCCCGAGCTGCTTGAAGACTTCAGGGGACCACTTTAGGGTGTTGATCTCAGACTGTCCACATGGCTTCTTCCTAGAGAGGCTGAGCAGGTCTTTGCCACATTTCTCTTCAATTGATGCCCTTTCTTTTATTTTTTATTTTTTATTTTTATAAGGATCTAAATTTTTATTTTTTTTTAAAGATTTTATTGGGGAAGGGGAACAGGACTTTATTGGGAAACACTGTGTACTTCCAGGCCTTTTTTCCAAGTCAAGTTGTCCTTTTAATCTTAGTTGTGGAGGGTGTCGTTCAGCTTTAATTTGTTGTCCTTTCAGTCTTAGTTGTGGAGGGCGCAGCTCAGCTCCAGGTCCAGGTGCTGTTTCTAGTTGCAGGGGGCACAGCCCACCATCCCTTGTGGGAGTCAAACCGGCAACCTTGTGGTTGAGAGGACACGCTATCGAACCGGCAGCCTTCGGAGTTAGGAGCATAGAGCTCTAACTGCCTGAGCCACCGGGCCGGCCAATGCCCTTTCTTTTAAAAAGTCTTTGAATTCTTTGCAGTTCTTGTGGCTATTATTCAGGTGCTGGATGATGTTGTCGCAGCCAGTGATGCTGAGGATGTGGGACTCCATAAGATCTCCCTGAACAGTGAGCCCATCATGGCCGGTCTGTCTGCGAGTACGGAGAGTGGGGCAGCAGTGACCTATTCATCCTTTCAAAGAACCAACTTTTAGTGTTGTTGATTTGCATTTCTGCTCTTCTCTTTATTTGCTTCTTTCTTTTTTTTCTCCTTGTATTTGATTTGCTGTTCTTTCTTCAGTTTCTTCAGATGGACACTCTAATCATCCATTAGCCTTTCTCCTTTTTTAATATATGCGTTTTAAGGCTTCAGATTTTCCTCTAAGAACTGCATTAGCTGCATCCCACAAGTTTTGATATGTCGTATCTTCATTATCATTCAGTTCAAATGTTTTCTGATTTCTATGTTGATTTCTTCTTTGACCACTGTAATGTTTAATTTCCAGGCAGCTGTGGATTTTCTTTATTTTTGATTTCGCTTTGTAGTTGAGTTCCTTTGTGGTTAGAGAATATAATCTGAATAATTTCAATCTTTTGAAATGTGTTAAATCTTTTTTTATGAGTTAGTATACCGTCAATTTTGATAAATGTTGCATGTTCACTGAAAAGCATGTGAATTTTGAGTTTTCAGATCAAATTTGTTAAGAAGACATCTCCAATTGATCATAGCCCTTCTTACATTATATATCAGAGACAACCTCAGAATATTTCTCAAACAGGACTCCAGGCAGCCACTATCAATTGATAGGAGTAGGCATGCAATATTTATTTCCTGTTTGGTGTAGGGGTTATGGGCTAGGTGTCAGATTGCCTGTATTCAGATCTCAGCTCTGCCCCCTTCTAGCTTGTATGATCTTGGACAAATGGACCTAACCTCTTTGATTATCAGGTTCCTTGTCTGAAAAATGCGCTAATAATAGCTCCCCTGCTGCCTAGAGTTGTGAGGATTAAATGGGAGTAAAGTGTTTAGCTCAGTGACTGTCATCTAGTAGGCACCCTCTAGCCAGACACGTAGGCCCTTGTCTTAGGCGGAACTCCGCCACCCTTCATCAACCAAGGAATAGAGTTGAAGAAACAAAATAGAATCACTATAGTCAAACTGCTAAATTACTAAAATAAATATGTGGAGGTATGAGGAAACAATTCTATTTTTATTTTAACTAGCCTGGGAACTTAAACTTTTGAACTTTCTAGTCCTGCATTAATACCTGGGTATACATCAAACCTGCAGATATACATCAAACCTCTGATTACCCCTTGAAGAACTAAGGAAAGAATGTTCATATATTCAGCCCTCTTGATACCCATTATCCAGACCACTGGTCATCTGGAGTATTACTATTTTGGACAAATCCAGAAGCTAAGAATGCAGGACTGGTTCTTCTCAAGAATGTACTTTTTACTATAAAAACCCTTAGCTTTTTTTTCTTCTTTGGAATACTCTTTGAGTATTGCCTAGTTGTGCTTCTGGTTTGCAAACCCTAGGACCCTTGAATAAATCTTTACCACTTATTTCTAGCCAACGCCTCCAGTCTCTTTTTGAGTTCATTCAACAACCCCTTCCAACCTGAATCTGACCATCCTTTAAGGCCCAGATAGGAGCAACCCCTCCTCTGGCAACAAGTTGCTACTGAGCCTTTGCCTCTTCTTATTTGTTTTGGCTGCCTGACAACTAAATCCTTGTTTCTATTCTGGAGAAATCCCTTCCTTAGGAGTTGTGATGGAGGCAGAACTGCCTCCCACTTTTAAAGCAAAACTCTCCATATATTTGTTTTCCTTGCAGCCTGAACACGGTCATGTGACCATGGTTCTGCCAATCAGATGGTCCCACTCCCGATTTTCCATTTGAAGCAAGGACAGAGAGACTGTGCCCTATGTGGGTAGCAGCAGCTGGGCTGGAAGTGACCTCCCTCGTCTGGTGTCAGTTGTGGGTCAGGATTGGCACTGCAGGCTGTGGTGGTGGAGCTCAGCTATTCTTACCTGAGTAGATCAGTGGGTGATTTTGGTGGCTTCTTGGCCCTGAGGCCTTTAAGCCTGGTTCTCTACCTCCCAATACCCTGGCATGAACCCAATACCCTTTCCACAGTTCCCTTGCTGCTTCAATCAGCCAGAGTTGGTTTCTGTTGTAACTAAGACCCACTCCACTTGGTCCTCCCTCTCTTTACCCCAAAGGTTCCTGCAGCACCAAGGGTCTCCCCAACTCCCTGTATCCAGCAAGCCCTGACTTTAACCACAGTCCTATAATTTTATGCTTCTATCACATCTCCCCTACTCTAAGCTCAAAGTTCTCAATCTGAAACTCTCAGGGCCAGAGGTGATTCCTAATTCAGAATTTTTCAGATTTGGTGCGTATTCTGGGGCCACGCCTAGTAATCATCTACATTCATATGTTGACAATCAGTGAGCCATCCCATGAAGACCCTAAATAGCTTGGCGTCAGTTCAGATCCTGAACTCATTTTGCCATCAAATGAGTTTTAGGGGTAAACTTATAAAAACACATTGAGTTTTCAGAGCTTCATGAATTTCAGATGGCAGATAAGGGATGGTAGATCTGTAGTCATAGCTTATGGCCAATATTAGCTAGCGTTTGAGTACTTACTATGTACCAGGAACTGTGCTAAATGTTAATCCTCACCTCCATGCCATGAGTCAGGTATGGTTTTTATGCCCATGTCACAGCTGAGAAAACTGAGTCTGAAATGTAAACATAGTCAGAAGAGCAGAAACTATCTGCCACTGGGAAGGCGTGTTATTTTAATAGATGAGAAAATGGAGGCTCAGAGAGGTGAAGTGATTTGCTCTGGGTCACAAAGCAAGAAGGTAGCCAGATAGGATTCTGAGCCATCCTGCAAAATCCCTTTGAAAGAAGGCAATCCAGTGCCCTTGGGCCAGCCCAGCCTAGCCTACTCTCCTTTGACCTTGCCGCTCTCCTGCTACGTGAAGCCTCACCTTACCCTTGCTCTACTCTGTCCCAAATCTGGGTTACATGGAGCAGGCAAGCACAGGAAGAAAATGCCAATCCTAGGGAAACAATTGCTTAAGCAATTGAGCAAAAGATGATGCAAATGCCTTCTCAGAAACTTGCTCCCACAGGCAAATGTCTACTGCTTTGCTGACTGGTTATAAACCTTCACATGCCCAGGGAATTCAATTTATTGATTCCTGGGCTTGGCTGTCTCTGCCCATCACCCTGTCCTCAAGTGTCTTTTGAGTCTGTGGTTCCCAGACTTTCAGTGTCAAAAGAAGTGACACAGGGACTGATACAGAATTTAAAAAACCACAACTCCCAGCAACCTAGTTCCATCTTTCCAGAAATTAAGGGCATTTTAACGCCAGCATAGTGGCAATACTTAACTTTATTAAATAGTCACTATACTTGTTTTTTGGGGGTTTTTTTTGCTGTTGGCAAAATTAAGCCCTCCATCGTCAACACAGGGGTCCTGGTCCCCAAGCAGTTGGCTGACCTCCGTTTTAGACTAGAAACTTCTCAAGGTGAGAAGCCATACAGACTTCACCTGCAGCATCAGCCAATTCATCTTTCCCTCACCCTGGAACAATCTTAGCTGCCTGTAATAAACACTTTGTTGCTAGGATCAAAGCTAAGTGCCTTCTGTAATGCAAGAGGCAATCACTGTTCACAACCTCATTTTACAGATGCGGGACCTATGGCTCAGAGGTTAAGTAACGTGTCCAAGGTCATACATCTAATTAAGTGATCGAGTTGGAACTTGAGTCTGTCTAGCTCCAAACTACGACCCTGTAATACCTTTCCAAGAAATGTGAAAGAACAGGGGTACAAAGGGCATTGCATACTACGTGAGTACCTTCCTTTAGGGAAAGGATCCTGGAAACAATGTGTCCACAAGCAGAACAGATTGTTGAGACAAGGATCTGGAAGTTTCCAAAGAACCTGGATTCACATGGGACTCGGGCCCCTGGAATGCACACTGGGAATTCTTTACCATGTTACTATCCCTCTGTTGAAAAAATAATACAAGAAACATATATGCTTCACCAAGATTTACCATTTGCTAACATTGTACCACGTTTGCTTTCTCTCTCTGTATATATCAGCACCGGCCAATAGACATTTGTGCGATGAAGGAAATGTTTTAGACTTGCACTGTCCAATACTGTAGCCACTAACCACATGTGGTTACTGCGCACTTAAAATGTGGCTGGCGTAACTGAGCAATTGAGTTTTTAATTTATTTATTTTTAATTAATTTAAATGTAAGCATAAAGAGCTACCTGAGGCTAGCGGTTACTGTACTGGGCAGCACATCTCCATGTAAATACATTCTTTGACTTTTGCCGAACCACTTGAAAGTAAGTTGCAGACATCATGACACTTTACCCCTAAATACTTCCGTTTACATTTCTTCAGAACAAGAACGTTTTCCTACATAAGCAGGGTACCAATATCACACCCAAAAATTTTTTTATAATGCATTTATGGAGCTATAGTTCACCTACCATATAGTTCACCCATTTAAAGTGCATAATTAAATGTTATTTAATGTATTCACGGAGTTGTGGAAGCATCATCACAATCAATTTTCGAATATTTTTGTCACCCTAAAAAGAAACCTGTACTCATTAGTAGTGGCTCCCCATTTCCCCCCACCTGCAACCCAGCTCTAGGCAATTACCAATCTAATTTCTGTCTCTATGTTGCTATGGATTTGCCTATTCTGGATGTGCCTTTCAAATGGAATCATATAATGTATAGTGCTTTGTGACTGGCTTCTTTCACTTAACAATATGTTTTTAAGGTCCATCTATGTACCATTACGCAGTCACTCCCATTCCCCATTCCCCCAACCCCTGGCAAACACTAATGTGCTGTGTGTTCCTCTAGATTTGTTGACCTGGGCATTTCACATAAATGGAATCATATAATACGTGGCTTTTTATGTCTGGCTCCTTTCCCTTAGTATAATGGTTTCACGGTTCCCCCATGTTGTCACATGTATCAGTACTTCATTCTTTACGATTGAATATTGTCCCGTTGTATGGATACACCACATTTGTTTATCCATGCATGAGCTGATGTACATTTGGGTTCTTTTCACTTCGTGATTATTGTGAATAATGCTATAAGCACTGATGGACAATTTTTGTTTGAACATTTATTTTTCAATTCTCTTGGTTACATACCCAGCAGTGGAATTGCTGGGTCATATGGTGATCCTATGTGTAACTTTTTGAGGAACTTGCCGAAGTGTTTTACACAGCAACGGCACTATTTTACATGTCCACGAGCCATGTGTGAGGGTTATTTTCTTTTTCATTAGAGCCATCCTGGTGGTTATAAAGTAATATGTCACTGTGGTTTTCATCTGCACTTCCGTAATGACTAATGGTGTCAGATATCATTTCATATGCTCATTGGCCATTTGCATGTGTGTGTGTGTATAGATATATATCTTTTTTGGAGCAATACCTGTTCGAGTCCTTCACCCATTTTAATATTGGGTTGTTTGTCTTTTTGTTGTGGTAAGAGTTCTTTCTACATTCTAGATACAAGACTTTTATGAGATATATGGTTGGCAAATATTTTCTCCCATTCTGTGGGCTATCTTTTCACTTTCTAGATTGTGTCCTTTGACGCATATAAGTGTTTAATGTTAATAAAGCCCAACTTATCTACCTTTTCTTATGTTGCTTGTGCTTTTGGGGTCATACCTAAGAATCCATTGCCAAATCCAAGGTCATGAAGATTTACCCCTATGTTTTCTTCCAGGAATTTTATAGTTTTAGCTCTTCCATTTAGGTCTTCGATCCATTTTCACTTAATTTTGTATATGTCGTGTGGTAAGTGTCATCTTTTGCCTATGGATATTCAGGTTTCCCAGCACCATTTGTTGAAAAGACTATGCTTTCCGTATTGAATGGGATTGGCACTCTTGTAGAAAATCAACTGACCATAGATTTACGGGTTTATTTCTGGACTCTCAATTCTATTCCATTGATCTTTATGTCTGTCCCTAGGCCTGTACTACATTGTCTTGAGTTATGTAAGTTTTGAAATCAGGAATTGTGAGTGCTCAAATTTTGTTCTTCTTTTTCAAGATGGTTTTGGCTATTTGTGGTCTCCTTCGTGTTCATATGAATATTAGGATCAGCTTGTCCATTTCTGCAGAATAGCAGTTGGAATTTTGATAGGGGATCCGTTGAATCTGTAGATCAATCTGAGGAGTGTTGCCATCTTATAAATATTAAGTCTTTCAATCCATGAACATGGGACATGAAAATGGGATATCTTTCTATGTATTTAGGGGTTCTTTAATTTCTTTCAACAATGTTTTATAGTTTTTAGTGTATAAGTTTTGTATCTCCTTGGTTAAATTTATTCCCAAGTATTTTGGTGTCTTTGGTGATAATGTAAATAGAATTATTTTATTCACTTCAGTTTTGGATTGTTTATTGCTTTCTGAAGAGAAATACAATATATTACCAATTTTGTATCCTTCAACCTTGCTGAATTTATTAGTTCTAATAGTTTCCTAGTGGATTCCTTAGGAATTTCTATATGCAAGATCATATTATTTGAGAATAGAGATAGTTTTACTTCTTCCTTTCCAATATGGATGTCTTTTATTCCTTTTTCTTGCCAAACCGCTGTGACTAGAACCCCCAGTAAAATGTGGAGTAGTGAGAGAAGACATCTTTGTCTTGTTCCTGATTTTAGGGGCAAAGTATCACCAGTATGATGTCAGCTGTGGGTTTCTCATAGATGCCCTTTGTCAGCTTCAGGAAAATTTCCTCATTTTCCTAGTTTGTTGAGTGTTTTTATCATGAAAAAATGTTGGGTCTTTTCAATTTTTTTTTTTTTTTTTCAGTTTAGATGAGCATGTGGTTTTGTTCCTTTATTGTATTAATATGGTGTTACAGGATTTGTGTGTTAAACAAATCCTGTATTCCTAGTATAAATCCTATTTGGTCATGGTGTATTTGGTTTGTATTTGGTTTGCTGGTATTTTGTTGAAGGTTTTTGCATGTATATTCACAAGGGATGTTGGTCTGTAGTTTTCTTATAATATCTTTGTCTGGTTTGGATATCAGGGTTGTGATGGCCTCATAGAATGAGTTGGGAAGTGTTCTCTCCGCCTCTAGTTTTTGGAAGAGTTTTGGAAAGGATTGGTGTTAGTTCTTCCTTAAACTGTTGATATAATTCACCAGTAAAGCAATCTAGCCCTAGGTTTTTCTTTGCTGGAAATATTTTGCTTACTGATTCGATCTCTTTCCTAGTTACATGTCTATTCAGATTTTCTCTTTCTTTTTGATTCAGTTATGGCAGTTTGTGTCTTTCTCGGAATTTGTCCGTTTTATCTATGTTCTCTGATTTGTGGGCATACGATTGTTCAGAGTATTCTCCTCTAATCCTTTTTACTTCTATAAGGATGGTAGTAGTGTCCCTACTTTTATTTCTGATATTAGCAATGTGAGTCTCCTCTCTTTTTTCCTTGGTCAGTATAGCTAAAGTTTTATCAGCCTTTTGACAAAAATCTTGATCTTTCCAAAGGACCAACTTTTGGTTTCATGGACTCTCCTCCCTCATGTTGTTGTATTCTCTCCTTCATTTATCTCCACTTTAGTCTTTATTCTTTCCTTCCTTCTGATCACTTTGGGGTTAGTTTGCTCCTGTTTCTAGTTCTTTAAAGTGGAAGTTTAGATTATTGAGTTGAGATCGTTCTTATTTTTTAATGTAGGGATTTGCATCTCTTTATATCTTTTTATTGCCAAATAATATCCCATTAGATGTGGAATATCCCATATACCACATTTTATTGTTTTTCAGGTTGAGATTTTATTTCTTTGAAAATTATTTATTAATGTCCTTTATACACTTTTTAAAACCACATTTTATCCATCCATTCATCAGTTGATGGACATTTGTGTTTCCTCTTTTGGGCTATTCTGAATATGTTGCTATGAACATTTACGTACAAGTTTTTGAGTGGACATATGCTTTCAAATCTCTTGGGTATATACTTTGGAGTGAATTGCTGGGTCGCATGGTAACTCTATGGTTAACATTTGACATCTAAGAATTTAATAGTAAGCATTGATACAATAATATTATCTGACACAGACATATTCAATTTTCTCCAATTTTACCAGTAATGCCCTTTATAGCTGTTTTTGAACTGGAGGTAAAATGTACATATGGTGCGATTCACAGATCTTAGGTGTACATTTCAATGAATTACAATGAATATATACATCTGTGTTACTACCACCCCACATAAAGTATAGAACATATTCATTGCCCCTGAAAGTTTCTCTTTGCAGCCACTCCCTTACCTCCCTCAACATCTATTTTTACTGTGGTAACAGTAGCACTGGAGATGGTCATAAAGGACTAATATTTACATCAACTTAAGAATTTACAAAACACGTTCCTTTCCCCCTTTTTTTTTTTTAACTGGAGGCAGACTGAGGAAGTGGGGAGATTATGAGCATTGGAGCCAAATAACTCCTGCTCTTATCTTAACTACCACTTGTTAACTGTGTACTATGGACAGGTTACCTAATATCCCTGAGTCTCAGTTTTCTCAAATGTAAAATGAGTCATTCATGAAAATATTTAGAGTAATATATCTGAAGCACCTAGTACCATGTGGGCACCTACTAAACATAATTCTCTCTTTATTTCCCCCGCTCTCTTCTTTATTTGATTCTCAAAACAACCTTCATTCCATCATTTATTCACTCCACAAATGCTTACGGAGCATCTACTGTGGGCCAGGTGCTAAGCTCTGGAGAAACAATGTGAACTGAAATAGCCTCTGTCCTGTCCCTGTCTGCACGAAGGTCACCCATGGAAGGTGGGTGTTAATCAAATACTAGAGTAAGGGTAAGAAGACATACCCAGTGCTCTGAGAGGGTATTATGAAGGCCCTCACTCTCCTATGGCCTCTGATCAGGGAGGGCAACTGAGAGGCGGTGACCCGTTAGCTGAGAACTGAGTAAATAGGACAGAATGAGGCAAGGTTAGGGAGCAGAGGAAGACTTTCCAGACGGAAGAGATAGGACATGAAAATGCCCTGTGGCAGGAAAGAGAGAGCAGGGTACATTCAAGGAACCAAAAGAACACCCAGGTAGCTACAGCAAGGGGCCAGATGGCGCTGAAGATGGTGAGGACCAGCCGTCTAAGGCCCAGTCAGCCACGGTTAGAAATCAGGTCTTTAGCACAAGAGCAAGGAAGACCCATGGTGCAGGATGGTGGTGATGGCAATGGAGGGGAGTGATCAGAATTTAGAAATATTTAGGGATTTCCTGGGTAAAACAAGCAGGATGTGAAGGTGGTCTAGACATGCGGGGGGAGAGACAAGGAGGAGTCCCAGATTTCCGGTGTGAGCCGTGGATGAAAGGCAGTGCCAGTGAGACAGGAACTCCAGAGGGAACCGGGGCTACGGTGGGGGAGGAGTTGGGTACTGTCACATCTCCATTTTGAGTTGAAAGAGCCAAGGTTCTGTGAGGTAAAAGCACTGGTTATGGTCAGACAGCTGGATGAGGTGGGGAGGGCTGAACACCTACTATTCCTGAGGAAACTTCCAGCTGGTATGTGTGTGGTGGGGTTTGGGGGTGGTGGTTAGAAATACCCCATTGCTTAAGATCTGGGAGCATTGATGTCTGGGCATTCTGGAAGCAATTTCACACCTCATATGGAAGGCAGAGCCAGCGAGAATGAAGCCAAGAAACAATTTCCCGAGAGTACAAAAATATCCTGGGTGGCGGCCACCCTTCTGATAGTGGGTGGTGCCTGGCTCACAGTAGGTGCTCAGTAACCAGTGACCCTCTGCCGAGGCTGGCCCAGGACCTGCAGGTTGGGGGCCATGGAGAGGATACTTTACCCACTTACTCTTGTCCACCTCTTGGCTACCTCAGATTCAGGGGTCAAATTAAGAATAGTGGTCTCTTCCTCCACTGGGAAAATCCAGGTGCTGGGACGAAAAGGAAAGGGAAGGTGAAATTTTATTAGTATCTGCTATGTGCTAGGGACTGTGTTAGGCCTTTATGCCTATTGTGAGGATTTAATTACTAGATTAATTTGAAGAGGAAATGAATTCCCATTTGAGGATCAGAGAGGGGAGTACTTTTGCTCAAGGGCACCCAGCCAGTAAGTGGCAGGGGCAAGATTCCAATGTGGCTATCCAACCCCTCAGCCTGAGCCCTTTCCACTACAGTTAAGACAGGATCTAGGTAGCAGAAGAGGTCAAGCTTTGTTCTGAAGCTCCCAGGTGTCAGGAATTTGAAAAAGTGAAATTGATGCTGACAGAATTGCCAAAGTTGAATTTCAATTTCCAAAGTACCTCCCCCTCCTGGGTAGGCAGGGGATAAAATTCTCAAGCTGGGAAAATAATGACATCCTACTTGAACATGTGGCAATTGGCTCCAAAAGGTAATTAGCACTGAATGCTGAAAATAGGGAGAAAGTAAACCATGGCTGAGGGCCGTGGGGAAGTGGCAACAAATGATTGTTCTTTTAGAATTACAAATATCAATGGGCCAAATCATGGACTGCATTGGGCAGTTGTTCTCCCAGAGAAGAGAACTGCCTCCTCCCTGCTCTCCAGAGCCCTCTGTGTCAGACTGAGGGGAGGCAAGTAGAGCAATTTCACCCTAGTCGCACCTTGCGGGTTAAGACCCCAGGACCCGCGGCAGTTCAAAGCAGTGAAGCTCTGCTCCCACCCTCATCCACAGGCTCTCCCCTCACCCCTCACCAACTCAGAGGTCTGTGGGAGAAGCTGGCCCCCGGCTGGGTCTGTCTCGGCCCTGGCAGGCTCCTGTGGCACACAGGGCACCCAACATAAAGGAAGTATTTACTGAGCACTCAATGTATGTAAGACATTTGGCTAGGTGCTCAGTGGGTAACAGAGGACATCCACCCATCTCTCTCCCCCAGGGAGAGAGCCTCACAGAATCCAGAGTAGAAAACTATCTGGGGTGGTACCAGATGGGTCTTAACCTTGAATCACATATCGAGAAGGCTTTCTTTTTTCAATTTTATTTCAACCGATCTGGGCTAATATATCTTCAACACCTCCCTACCACTTGCTAAAAGCCTTTGGCAGGGAACAGATTCCAGCTAGAATTCATTGACTCTATAGTCATGGTTACCTTCTATTTATGGCAAATGAGATTGGTTTTCCATTTACAACAGAGATTTCATTCTAAAACAAATCCATTGGAGTTTTTTAAAAAAGAGAAAAAGTGTCTCCTCTTGAAGAAGGATATCAACCAAGTACAGGTGGTGGCACGGGGACACGCCAACAACTATCTAGAGTTAAGAGGAAACACACTACACCCCACCAGGTGCCACAGACTTGCAACTGTCTGTGGATTCCCCATCCCATCTATTTCCAAAATGCCCTAGAGATGAGAAGATGTTCCTTTTGGCCTGGGGTCAGTTGGGATCAAAGAGCAATTAACAACCTTGATATTGTTTTCTGCAGAAATTGTTTCTTCCCTTCCACCCCATCCCCTGGGGAAAAAATCAACATAAACAAAACCAGTTGGATTCAGTTGACATTGGATGAGTTGAGTGTTGTTTTGCAGCTAAGGTCTTAAGCTATTTTAAAGGACAGTGATAAAACAGCACGGCCTCCCACCGAGACAGACAGAGAGAGAGAGAGAGAGAGAGAGAGAGAGAGAGAGAGAGAAGGAGAGAGAGAGAGAGGTGATGACTTGAGGCCACCAGTTCTAAGGTTGGGGACCTGCCTCCCAGCACCAGGGCCCACTGTAGACCTTTAGATGTGCCTGGGCACTGTCGTGCCCCTTACCAACCTCTTTCCATGTACTCTGAAATACAAGTAACATCAAAGCACAAATACATATCTAACAGGTCTGCCAAAATTAAAACTAGTTTATGCTTCCAGATTTAAAATTCACTGATTGCAAAATAAGATTGTCAAAATGAACATTTAAAAAGAATTTTTTATTGGGGTTTATTGGGGAACAATGTGTTTCTCTGGGGCCCGTCAGCTCCAAGTTGTTGTCCTTCAATCTAGTTGTGGAGGGCGCAGCTCAGCTCCAAGTCCAGTCGCCGTGTTCAATCTATAGTTGCAGGGGGTGCAGCCCACCATCCCATGCGGGAATTGAACCGGCAACCTTGTTGTTGAGAGCTTGCGCTCTAACCAACTGAGCCATCTGGCTGCCCCTCAAAATGAACTTTTGTTTGAATTTCTGGAGTTCTTCTACTTTCGTGGTGCCCTGGGCACATTTTTCAGCCTAACTACTGGTTGCTACGGGAGGGTGGAGGTAAGGAGGAAGGATGACCAGGCCCAGCCCAGGGACTGCCAGTAAGCCCAGGCCCAGAATGTTGACATGTCACCTGTCAGGTGTGCTGTCAGTCTGACATCAGCCTTTCAGCCAGCCAGTCAGGAACCCGTTCCCGTCTCCCCGGCATCAGCTGGATTCTCAGCAAGCAATTGTCAGAGTTTACTCCACACAGACGCTCTGTGTTGAGCACATGGAGAGATCAGGAAACACAGGTGTATAAACCGTGCAGGAATAAGGAATAAAACAGTTTACTGTCCATTATCATAACACACAGTAGCTATGAGACACCCCGTTTTTAGTCCATCAGAGCAGAATGAGGCCCAAGACCATACCTTGTCCAACCTTATCATTTTATAAATAAGGAAATAAAATTTCAGTGTTACCCGTGGTTCCTGCAAAGGGGGGACTAGTGCATATGTAATTTAAGTATGTAATTTAATGTAATTTGTTGAAGATTTATGGGAGGAGAGAAGAGGGTGGAGCCAGGTCTTGGTTGATTGTAGGCCTGGTGGGGAGATAGTGTGGGAAAGAGAGCTTGGCAGGTGGCATCCATGGCAGATTCTAACCTAACCCTCCTCCCTCCCAGTGAATGGTTGCCTGGTCTTTGAACAGCTTCTGTATCTAAGTAATTTGGAGCAAATATTTTCTTGCAAGTCCTACTCTAGCCCTGCTTTGACATGCCACGACCAGCCCAGCTCTGAGGCCTGAAGAAGCCCCCCCATCCTACTCTGGGGACCCTCCCCTACTGCCCTCAGGGATGCAGTGCCCACACTATGGGGCTGGTGGCCATGGTGCTTCTACAAGACATGTTGAACAAGTTGCTTTCTGTCCCCTCCATCCTGAGGGAAGTCAGATGATATCGAGACAAGGGAGGTATTGTGTTGCCAACCAGCTTCTAAAGTGTCCTTAAATGGATGTGATTCTGGTGATCGCTCTAGGCAGACACATGTGCACAGGCCCATGAGCTTTCAGTAGCAGAAATGAGAGGGTGGGTTGGTTATGCCTTCTCTTCCTAAAGAAGTAAGGAAGTTGGATTATTTGTGGCTCATTTTAGAGAGAAATAAGGAAGTGCATTTTCCTGGGTAGGGTATTTTGGTAACCCAAAACAAAAACTTGAGTGGAGACGGATTGTGAGGCTGTAACTAGGAATTCCAGGTGTCTCCCCAGGTGCAGGAACGGGCCAGCGCCCTCTAGTGCTGGATGTGGGAACTGGGGAGTCGGAGGCTGGAGCTACTTGCTCAGTGTCCTGGGGCTGCAGCTCACTCTCGCCTCAGTTTCTCTGAGCAGCTGCTATCTTCTCCTCTCTCTCGGCTGGCATGCTTAATTTCCTCAGATTCCACATGGCTCCACGTGGCCCCGGTACCCAGGAGAATCTGAACTTTAATCTCTCTTGGTCAACAACTGCCCTCCCCTCAGAGTTTGTGGAGTTTGTGGATTCTGACTGTGTCAGCAGGAGACAAGTTTAGGGGTTGGCTGAACCGGATCCAATCGGCTGTGGCAAGAGGGGTGGGTGTGAAGGGGTGTCCTGTGAGGGCTGCCGAGAGTGTTGGGTACAACAGCGGGAGGCCCTTCAAGTAAGTGAGGGTGGTAAAGATGAGAGTGAGTCCTCTCAGGTTGAGAATCAAGGCATGTACCTGGTTTGCGGCAGCAGGAAATGGAATGATGGAGTCTCATCATCTGGGCTTCCAGTCTACATAGGCCAATCTCTTCTTTAGAAGCGGCCATGTTAGCGCTGCGTGGCCCCATCCCCATCCATAATTGATTGGTCAAGGAGTGGACATGTAACCCAGCTAGGCCAATCCAGTTCTCTCTCCTGACCACTGGACTGGCCAGGCAGCTCTGGGGAGGCCCCGTCCTGCTGCAAAGATTGGGAGGAGAAAGTGGGTCTGCAGGGAGAGGAAAATAAAGCAGGAGCAGAGAATAGAAACTTAGAGATAGAAAATGGTCTGGATTAGTGACTGATCAAATCTCCGCTTCCAGTCTCTCTGGAGCCTGGCCGCCTCCCTGCCCTGGGCTGTCATGGACGAACCTCCTTTTAATAAATTCCTTTTTGCTGTTAGTTCAGCAGGAGTGTTTCCTATTACCTGAAACTAGAATTTTTATTAATCCAGATACATAATGAAATAATAATAGCAATAGCTGATATTTATTGAATGTTTATTCTGTGCCATACACTCTTCCAAGGGGTTTATATGGATTATTTTATTAAACCTCTGAACAACTCTAGGGGGTAGGTATTATGATTCTCATTTCACAGCTGAAGAAATCAAAGCACCGATAGGCTCACTTGCTCAAGTTTACACAGCTAGTGGAGCCAGATTTGAACCCAGGCGGTCTGACTTCAGAGTCTGGTCCACTGTCCATTACTACAACTTTTTTGGTTTAGAGCGCTGCAAGGTGGGGGCTCAGGCCTTCTGAACCCACCCGTCACATGTGCACTTGAGTCCTGCACCCACCCAGAAAACTAGAGGAGCTGGCAGTTGAGGTAGAGTGTTTGCCCTCTGCCCACCCTGCCCTGAGCACCCCCAGAGGTAGAGGGAGAGTCCTGAGTCCCTGGGTTTCCATGACACTGCACTTTGGGGTGGTAAATATTAAGAGACCTCTGGAACCACCTAGGAGGAGGCTGGAAAGGGGACTGGACTGTTCTGGAGGTGTCTCTCTCACCTTCCAGAAGCGCTTGCTGGGCACATTACAAACGAGCAACAACACATCCTCTGTCCCACACGGAGACTGCAGGGCCTGGGCTGGGGGGTCACGTGCTGGCTGCCTGCTCTTAACTTGATCTCCAAGCCTCCGTTTTCATTATCTGTAGAATGGAGATCGTAATAACCCCTACCCAGAGGGGAAAACGAGATAATGCATCCAGAGGGTTTAAACACCTGGATGTGATTGAGGAAAATGTGTATGCGTTGAGAAAAGCAGAGACCCTCAATATGTATCCTACCATTTCATTCTTTTAGTGTTTTTGTTTTGTTTTGAAATCTGGAAAGATAAATATAACACTTAAGGTGTTCAATGGGATAGCTCTGTGTGATGAGATTTTAATTTACTCTGTATCTATGCGTTTAAACTTTCTACCATGAACGTAGATTATATGTTTAAAAACATATTGTACTTTACACATATAAAATATTTTTATTATAATTTATTTCAAAGTGCTTTGGCCAGCATAAAGCTTGGAAATACAAGAGTGTGGGTACTTGCCCAAATCCTAAAGCCACTGGGAGGAGGATATTTGTGAATTGACTCCACAGCATCCACTCCTCTCTTCTTCTTCTGGAACAGACTGGGTGGGTTGGATTCTATCTGGTCTCCATTGGTGGGCCTAGATTGGCTTAAGTCAATCATGGTGGTGGCTGGCTTAGGGAGCCCATGATGGAGGTTTAGTCCATGACACTCCATTCTAATACTTGTGCTTAATTTGAGGAAATAGACTTCCACATGTTACCTGGGAACCTCTACCTGGGTCAAGAGGGAGGAAGAGGAGCTGAGAAACAGCAAGAGAGAGAAACTAGGTCCTGATCACATCACGGAGCCACTGGGAAAAGCCTCTCCTGAAGGTAGATTTTTCCATGTCATGAGCCATTTAAATTTCCATTATTTTTAAAAACAGTTTGCGAAGTTGGATTTTCTGTTATTTACAAGTTGCTAACTAATAGCGAAACTGGGACCAGAAGTGGGATGTTGCAAGTAATAGATCCTACGATGCGGAACTGGTGAGGCTGAGGAGAAAGGTGGAACATGGGTGGACTCCGGGCTTCTGGCTGGGAGGGTGGCCATTCTGAAATAGCCACGGGTGAAGGAGTCAGTTATGACGTAGTCTTTTGAATATTGGAATTCAAACCAGGTGCCTTGCCAGGCTGCTTTTTAGGAGACCTGTAGGAAATTTTCAGGATTTTGGAAGAGTTGGCCATTTCTTTTTGTCATCAGTAAATTCCTACAAGAAAGAGACATGATTCCTTTAAAATGGGCCTCTTTGAAAGGAGAGAGGGAAGAACTGGTGCTTTGCTAAGAGAGGCCCTTTATACCTGAGGCCTGCAATCCAAGTTGATGGTGAGTCCTATGTCAAGTTATATTTAGTGTAAGCAGAGGCCAGGAAATGGGCGACTAAGCAGGATATAAAATTGAAGACCCCTCGGGTCCCTTCCAAGCATATCTCATTAAACATTCTTTGTCTGACAAGCAGACCCAACTCCTACTCTCACGTTTCTGCTGAGATGCAGGACTGTGGACAAGAGGCCAATGAACGATATCTTTTCACCCCTGCCATGGTTTTGACATGCCACGGTCAAGTACATCCATGAAACCAGGGCAAGGGGAGGCACTGAGCCCAAGGCCGGTTGTCAGGAGATAGATATCCCCAACTCATGTTCTGAACACAAATATGTGGCAAGATCTCTGTGTATTTGATTGGAAGCAAGTCGATTAGACACCTACTAAGCCTTTAAGAATATTGTTGAAGTGATCCCTAATCTGGCTAGTATCAATCTAGCATTGCCGGAGCCCTAAAGCATCCTCAGGTCCCTAAATTTATATCTAACAGGAAGTGGGATGCTAATGGGGTGCAGCCCCCTGGGGGAGCGTCTCCAAGGCCCATCTCACATGTATCCATGGAAGACAGGGAGATGGATGGACAGGCCGACACACAGGCAGGAGGGTGGATGAATCCTCGGGAAGACTTTATCAGAGATAATGAAAGCCCTGTGTGTGTGTCTGTGTGTGTGTGTGTTGGATGAAGGGGTGTGGGGGAGATCTTCTCTGCCATCCTAGGTACAGCTAAGCTCTTTTCCTACTTATTAGGGATGGCTTCTTTCCTGACTCCATTCTGGAAATGCCACCGGACTGCTAAGGCCGGGCCTGCCTGAATCTGCTCTGGCCTCTGGAATCCAGCCCCCAGCAGAAGGCCTTGACCCTTCCACTTAGCTTGCAGCCTTCTCCAGGGCTGAGAATAAGAAATAACATGCTCCCTCTCTGAGCTTGGAGACTGCCCACAAATCCCTTTAGAAATAAAGGACAAAATGGGGACATTGTTCCCTGGACAATGGGGTTTTCTCACAGGGCGGGGTCCCCAGGCCTTTGTCAGGAGGGCTTCCTTTAATGGCAGCTGGGGCTGGAGGGCACCCCCTGGGCCAGGGGCTGGCCAGTTCTTAGGGTACTGAGCACAGGACTGACAGCTGGGCAGAGGCTGGGACTGAGGATGGAGCTGTTGGGTCAGCTTCTCTATCAAGCGAGAGGACTAATACAAAGAAGATGAGGGCTGCAGCGAAGGCTGGGCTCCAGATGGGATTAGGACAGGGGCTGGGGCAGGATTAGAGGGGTGAACCCAGGACTGGGGCTGAAGCCAGAGCTGGGATGAGGCTTAGGGGTAGAGCTGCTCCTGGGAGGGCATGTGTGCACCGTTCAAAAGCCCAGGGTTCTTCCCTGACTCTCTGGGTGGTCTCAGGCAGGCTCTCTCTCGCCCTCAGTCTTCACTCCAATCTCATCTTCTCACCTGAATACCCAAGTTAATGTCACAACTGCCCCCCCCCCTTGGCACTCCTGTTCCCCCTTCTATCTGCCCTGGCTCTTTATCCTTTCCCTTCTAACTTACTATATAATTTACGTACTTATAATGTTTATTGTTTGTTATCTGTCTGCCCTAACTAGTACATCAGCTTCACGAGGACAGATAATCTTTGTTGTTTTGCTTGTGTCCTCAGTTCCTAGAACAATTCCTGGCACTGAGCAGGCATCCAGTAAATGCTGTTGAATGAATCCAGTTGTTAAGCCTCTCTGTGCTGAGAGAGTCCTCATTTGAAGAGAGAGGACGCCATGAATTCTCGGTGTTGCAGAGAGGAGCGAATGCAGTCTCACCGTAAAGAGCTTTGCACCAGGCTGGTGGGCATTTCTGCAAATCATAGCTCGTATATGCTTCAGTTACCTCATCTGTAAAGTGGAAATGAAAGTACTTACTCTGTAGGGCTGTTGTGAGGATTAGATGGGTCAATATGTACAAAACAGTTAGACCAGGGCCTCATACGGTGTCGGGGTTCGATAACGTTGGGCAGTGTCATTGTTGGTGTAAGGATACTGCCTCCGTTTTCTTAGTCCTTTCCATTGTTTCGTTGAGTTGAAGGTGGGGCTGAAAGTGGCTCTGGGAGTCAAACAGCTGAAACTTTGACTTCCATTTATTGGAAGATAAAATGATCCTTCCAAACCAGGGGTCGAAACAGACAAAGGGTTTCCAGACTCCTCATCGTGAAGTATCTACCTACATTTCAGGCTGTTATTTCCCTCACCTGTCAGAGCTGGCTCTGTGCTGCCCCTTGTCTACAGGCCTTGGAGTTTTGTTCTTTCTTGGTCCTTTCTCCTCCATCCCTCACCACTGAGGGCCTGACACTCCTCCATCCCTCACCACTGAGGCCCCTGTGCTTGCCATTTCAGCATTTCTCACTGCAGGAGACTCCCAAGGGGTCATGGAAGTTAGAATTAAAACTTCAGGGCTCCTGGCCTTCTCACCTCTAACTTAGCTTCTAATGCCCGGTGAACTTCAGGTATTGTTCAAGGCAGGGGGTACTTAATAAACATGGAAGAAATGAATGAGTAGAAAAAGCCCCAGCTCTGACCCTGACCTTTAGGTAATTAATGTCTCTGACCCTCGGTTCCCTCATCTCCAGTGGGGATTATAAATGCCTCCTCTGTCCACCTTCCAAAACTGTTACGAGAATCAAATAAGATCATCAGCTCTTAGAGCAAAGGGAGTGTGGAGTCAAGCAGTCCAATTTGCTTATTTTTTAAAATAAGGAAATGGAGCCCCAGAGACAAAGTATGTACAGTAAGTACAGACACAGAGAAACTTACTACAATGAACTTCTTTCTACCAACTGAGTGGTCCTGGAATCCTGGAATCTGAGCTGGATTTAGAGATTGTCCAGTCCAACCAGCCAGAGAGAATCTGAGCCTAGACAGGGAAAGTGACTTGCTCATTTCACCTAGGAAGCTAGGGCAGAGCTGGAAGGTAGGGCTCTTGGTTTCTGATCCAGGCTTCCTTCCTGTTGTGTTGACACCACCAGGAGGGGTGGCACCCTGGGAGCTGGGGTGGCACTGGCTGCTGGGTGCCCCTGCCTCAATTGAATTCTCCTTGAAGGCAGAGCCCAGGAGCAGGGTGAGGGGTGAGGGAGGAAGGTGGCAGGGCTGGCTAGGCAGCAGTCCCTCTCGCTGATAACCAATCCCTGGAATCCCAAGGTGGGGTGGGGAGCGTTACCTAGAGAAAAATCACCCAGACACAGGGGGCTCATGCTGGCCATGTGGCACAACCTGAAATGCCCATCCCTCATAGCTTTGGGGAGATCAAAAATCAGGGGCATGTATTGGGGGCCTGTAATTGGTGGAATGGGGTCCCACTGACTCCCTGCTGGCTCAGCTTCCAGGCCTCTGCCCAGGCTGAGACAGCCAGGCTTTCTATGCCTGGGGATTTGCTCCTGGCTCACTGAGGATGACATCATCTCAAGCCTCCTGTACCCCTAAACCCTTCCTTGGAATTTGTGAGCAATTATAGAGCCCTTCCCAGGTTTGGGGCTCAGTTCTGGATGCTTTCACCCACAATTTTATATGCAAAAGTGTTGTATTTCCTACACTTCATTCATTTACCACCTCCATGATTTTTGCCATAATAACTGAACCCATTAAACACATAAATATTTATTCAATGTTTTGATTTGCTTTTTAAAAATATAAACTTATGCCAAAAAGGAAACTTTAGATCATTCCTGTAAATAAAGAAATAGTATCAATTGCTAAAAATACAAAAAGGAAGAAAAATAAATACAAAGACATTCTTGGTTTTTGGTGCCAGTCCTCAGTTCTGGTTCCAATCATACGGAAAAGTCACCTGCATGCTTTCTCTGGGCCTCTGTTTTCTCCTCCGTAAAATGGAGTTGTTGGGAGATAATGGATGTGAGATGCGTGGCCCTGAGCTGGCATGGAGAAGGTGAAAGAAAGAATTCTAGATTGGTATTGGTTCTGCTGGCACTGACACCTTCACCCCGCCCCTCTGGCCTCAGTCCCCTCCTGTTCTTCCTTCCGCCCCCATTTATCTAAAATTTGAGTTTCCTGTGCAGTGTTCAACCACCCTCTCATGTGACTCTCTTACCACGTGGTGAGGCAGCCAGAGGAGATGTCTGCCTGTCAAGGGGCAGGCAAGTCCACAGGGGTCAAGTGACTTGCCCGAGGACACCAGCGTGGAGTCTTGAACCTGGGCTGACTCCACTGCCCCAGAAGTGTGATTTCCCTCCCCAGGTCACCCGGTAATCATGTCCTGATGCTCCAGCTGGGACACCCCTTCCTCTCTAAGGGGAAAAGAGGGAATAGCTCCTGTCCAGCGGAGGCGCCCCTCCAGAAGCCACCCCTCCTAGGTCTCCCTTGGTTTCCTCCAGCCCTAGCCAGGGAGACAATGCAGGGGCAGGGAAGAGAGGAAGAAGCTAGCGGTCTGGTCTGGGGTGGGAAGGAGAGAGGCCAAGAAAGAGAGTCAGAGACAGGTGGACAGTGATGGATAGAGACAGAAATCCAAAAAACAATACAAAACGAAAAAAACCACAGGTAGACAGACACAGAGACAGATACACAGAGAGGAGCAAATAGATCAGGGGTGCCAGAAAGACACAGAACGAAGTTGGAGCCAAAGATAAAGACAACACCCGCAGAGACCGGAATCAGAGCCCGAGCTCCCGGCGAGAGCGGTGGCGGGATGCACCGGGGAGGCCGGGAGGTGGAGGGGGCCGGAGAGCTCCAGGAGTGACTGATCGCAAAAGCAGAGACAGCCCATCCCACCCCCAACCCCACGCAGGGCCTGTGCGGAGCCGGGGCTGAGGGGGTGCGCCCCGATGCCCGGCAGGGGGCGCCCTGGCCGCGTGGCCAGACCCGCTGGCCCGGCCCGGGCCGGGGGCGGAGCGGGGGCGGGGAGGGCCGGGGCCCGGGCCGGGGGCGGGGTGGGGGAGGGCTGCCCGGCGGCGCTCCGGCCCCGCGGTCGCCTTTATAAGCCCGCGTGGGAGGTGGCCCTGGCAGCATCGCTCTCCCGCCACCCCGTGCCCTCGGTCTCAGCGTACCGACCCCACGTCACTTGCGCCAGGACAGACCCTCACCCACGAACTCTGCGCAGGTAAGGATTCGACGCCTCCCCCGGCTCCTGGGGACCCCACATCCTCCACTCGCCTGGAATGGGCGGCGAGGGATATAAATGGCAGGGCAGCGACCTCCGCGCTCCTACACCGCCCGTAGTAGCGCATTCCGAACCTCCAGCCACTTGTCCCGCTCTGGTACTCGCGCGCATCCGAGGCTCCCAGCTGGAGGTTGGACGTGGCTCCAGCGGAGCCCGCAAGCTAAGGGACCGCCGAGGCAGCACTGGGGTCTCCTGCTTCCTGGACCACTGCCTGGGTCCCCCACCCTCGGTCCAAGCACCTCCTCCCACCCCCGCCGGTACCCGATAACTTAACAGCCCGTATGGTGCCAACCCCAGCCCCCTGCCTGCCGCCCATCCAAGCCTCCCACTACAGCCGCCAGGGGAGGACGCAGGTCTGTCTCTGTGGAGGTCTAAAGTAGTTGGGGCCAGAGCTGGGAGCAGTAGAGGGAGGGAAACTCTCGGGTCCTGGAATCAATGGGGGAGGGGAAAGGGAACATCTGGCCTGTCGGTGTCTGTTTGGGAGTCGGGGTGGGTACAGCAACCATGGGGCAAATCTTTGGAGCCCTCGAAGCCCAGGGAGCGTGCAACCCATCTCGGCATGTGCAGGGTTGCCCAGTTCCTGTGCCCAGTCTTGATAAGAAAGGGTTAAATGCATGGTCAACAATTGGGGGGCGGGGTGGAAAGCTGAGGAAAGAACCATCCTTCCCCAACATTGTCTCTTTCTGATTCTTTTTTCCACATATAATGGAGCTGCGGGGAGGAGGGAAATCCTGGAGATCCAAAGACAGAGCGATTCTCAGGCTGGGGAAGGGTCTTTGGGTCCTAAGAAGAGCTCAGACTCTGCAGGTGGATGGGTCTTCCCAGGGAGGCAGGGCTTGGCTGCCACCCCAGTGAAGATGACAGCAACTGTTTATTGAGTGCCAACTGTGTGCCAGACCGTCTCCAAAACTTCACGTGCATCGTATTGTTTACAAACGCGGAAAGTGAGGCTTGGAGGACTTAAGCAAGTAGTTAAGAAGTTAAGGGGTGGCTGGTTAGCTCAGTTGGTTAGAGTATGGTGCTAATAACACCAAGGTTGCCGGTTGGATCCCGGCATGAGCCACTGTGAATGTGAGCTGTGCCCTCCTTAAAAAAAAAAAAAAAAGAAAAAAAGAAAGAAAAGAAGCTAAGCAAAGTAGGACCAGGATTTGAACCCAGACTCTGAACCCTACCATCTTAGCCTCCCACTTCCACGCCACTGCCCAAGAGCTGAGGGGCTGAGGCTTGGTTCCTCCTTCTCACACTTCCAGGGCTCAGTCCTGCCTCCCCCTACCCTCCAGATTTGCCCTCTTCAAACCTTTCTCCCTTAGCCCTTTCCACCTGTGTTGCCCCCACCCTACCCACTCCACTCCCTGCCGCTGGCCCTGCCCTTCTGCCTCCGCTTTTCTTCCTGAACTTCATGCCTCTAAATTCCCTAAGCAGAAGAGACCCCTGGACACAGCTTCCCCGTTTCCCAGCTCCTGGGGTGATACAGGCTTGGGTGTCTGTGTCTGTGGCCCCACATGTAAAATGGGGACTATGCCTCTCCCATAAGACTGCTGCGAGGGATAAAACTGAACTGAGGCCAGAAGCCAAATGCTATCTTCATTTAACAGCACCAACAGTGTTCCTGTTCTTGGTGCTGGGAATACAGCAGTAAATTAAGCAGACAAAAGCCCTCTTCACGCGGAGTGGGCATTCGGACGTTTGCATAATAAACTTTTTTCACCTCTGAAATTTACATTTTAGAATCGGAATCAAGCAATTCACAAGGAAGGAGATTAAAATGCAACAACACATGTAAAATTGATCGGCCAACATTTGGTCCTCACTAATAGAGAAGGCCACCTAGCTGTCTACCTGGGGATGAGTTGTGTCCCCTGTTGTGCTTTTAGGCTGAGGAGATCAATAAATGGTACCTGTGTGGTGAGGTCTAGATTAATGCAGGCAAAGTATTCAGGCAGTGCCTGTGCCTAAGAAAATATTGGCTGTCATCAGCTCTAATCTCAGCAGAAAATGTAGCGCTTAGGCTTATGTCACTGCTCCTAAACCCTGGAAACCCATAACCCACCTTCGTCTAGGCTTTTCTCATTCCTTGATGGACTGTGCTGTAGGGTGGCCTGGGGCCTGCCCCCTTTGCCCACATTCAGATGCCAACTATCCTAGCCACCGCCTTGGCGTGACGCCTACAGCTCAGTGCCTCTGCTGTCTGCCTGTTCTTGTGCCTTGATGTGTCCCAGCTGGGATATAGGGCAAACCCAAACTCAAACCCTTGCCTGACCTATGGCTTACACACCTGACATCCCCTAGAAGCTAGATGTAGTCCTAACTTTACAAGTGAAGAAATAGGTCTTGGAGAGGAGAAGCAACTTGTCCAAGAACACACATGCTACCTGGGAGCTGGGGCTGGATGGAGCCTGAGTGTCTAGAATTCCCAGTCTAGGGATCTCTGTGTTGTACCCATCTCTGGGAATGAGGCCTCTTAATCCAGGGGTAGGATGCAACGGCATTACTGGGAGTTCTCACCTTGAAATAGAAACTGGAATTATGAATACAAACCCCAGAGCTCAAAGAGAACATTGCAGGGAGAATGAGCAAGCTGGGCTGGGAACCAGTGCTCAGAAATCTCTGCGTGGCCGCAGGAATGCTGACTCAGCTCCCTAGCACAGGCTGGAGCTACGCTGTGTGGTATTTTTTTGTTTTGTTTTTTTTCCTTCGAGAGATGTCCTCGCTTTTAGAGGGCAGCTGGGGGCAGTAGATTGGAGGTTCATACCCAGCACTGTTGTGTGATCCTGGACAAGTCATTTCCCTTTTCTGAGCGTCAGGTGAGGAAATCACCTATCGTACGGGTTAATATGTACTTTGCAGCGTTGCTGTGAGGGGCCAGCAAGATTATAAATACTCATCGTTTTTCAACTCTGGGTTGAACCAGTGTTGGTAATTGTTACTGAGAAATTAGTAATAGTCCTAGTTTTATCAGAATTTTCCTTCACCATGACCAAGTGATCCGTAAGGACCAGGGGGGACGGCCCTGCTCAGGTCACAAAGGCCTAGAGACAGCAAGGAAAATGCTGGCTTTGGGGTCAGCATCTTGGGTTCCAATCCTAGCTGTGTGACCTGAGGCAAGTCACTTCACCTCTCTGTTAGGTTCCTAGTAGGCCCTCAGCAACTTGAATATGACGCTCAGCGTCTAAAGAATGTTCAAGAATAGTCTCCATCTTGTTCCACCTCCACATACCACCCCCCAACATTTCATAATTGCTCCCAGAAAAATTTCATGCTTAAAGTTTTCCATGCTGAAACTCTCAACCTCACTGTGGCATGAAATCAATTGTTTGCATTTAATTTGACTTCTCAAATTAAGGGGTAAAATTTGAGATGAGGGTAGGGGGTGAGGGGAGGAGACGAGGAAAGCGAAGTTAAACCAGATGTGTTTTTGTTTAACTGCAGGATGGTGGTTAAACTGCCCCAGTATTACCATCGTTCCTTCTGAATTCCAGTAAGCAGGAGTCAGGTTTCACGAAAAATTGTAGTGTTCCTTCCTGGCTAGTGTGGACTCGCCCTCCCCATTATTATTATTACTATTTTATGTTCATCTGAGGCCACAGAGGACTGGCCAGAGAGGAGACCTCATAGATGCCTAGAATTTCAGAGCTGGAAGGTATTGAGAAGCTGGCTCTGTCAACTGACTGCCTTGCAGACCCCAGAGACTGAGGGTCCCAGAGGGGAAGCGACTTGCCCAGGGCCACCCAACTGCTTAGGGCAGAGTTGGACTGGGAATTCAGTCTTCCGGCTCTGAACTCCAGGACATTCCCAAAAGTAACCACTGTCTTAAATTGGGTGTGTATCCTTTCCATAGTACATCCTTAGTATACCTATTTTTGAAAATACAGAATCATTCAAGGGAGGATGCAGATAGTTTGGGTTGATAGAAAAAAATCTTCAGCTCAGGAAAGCAGAGTTGAAGTCCTTGACTTGATGAGACTCTAGCGGTGTGTTCTTGGGCAAGTCACTTCCCCTCTCTGAATCTCAGCTTCCTTGTCTGTAAGCCAAGATGCCTGAGGAGCAGGGATGGGGGGTGAGACTTCCCTAACACTTGGAATGGGTCTAATTCAATCAGTTATTTATGGCTTAGGTTATGGCAGGTCAGTGACAAACTGCCTTCTTACAGCAGCAGGGGGCTGGTGTGATGAATTATTGACTCCTGCAGTGATTTTAAAACTTTGGTTTAGTTGTTGGTGTTATTAAACTAGGGAATTTCATTTTAGTTCTCTTGAAAGAATCAGAAGGCATGGCCACAGTGGGCCACCTGCCAGCCTGGCCACCAAGGCTGGAGCGAAATAGCCCCTCACTCCGTCCACTTTACCAGAGTCCCCACCACTCCCTATCCTCTCCCATGCAGCCCACTTGCCTCATTGACATTACCTGCCTACTTTCTGAGTTTGCAATTTCTGGGCAAGGTGCTGTGAGGCCACGGAAGGGGGGCTCAGACCTCATCCGAATGACTGCAGGAGGCGTGGGCCAGCCTTCAGGGGGCTCAGGGCAGGAATATCACACACACGGACATCCGTCTCTCTTCTGTGGCCCGGCAGTGTCTCTGAAACATGTCAGCAAGGTGGAGGGAGCTTCCTTCCTGCTTTGGTGGTCCCCAGGAAGAGTCTATGGGCTCTAGAGGTTTTGGGGTGACATCAGCCTGTCGGGGCTCAGACAGCTGGGCCTACCCCCTTGAGGACAGGCAGCCCTGGGTGCTTCAGTCTAGAGATTATGCAGCTCCCTCAGGGAAGAAACTCCCTTGACACCTGCCGCCTCCCCCATTGCTCCCCAAAGCCCTGTGCTCTGGTGTTCACCCACTTCACAGACAAGAAACACCACCTTGCCCTCTACACCCACAACTCTGTTCCATCCCCTTTGCCAGGAGCCAATGCCTGGTGAGGACAGCAGGTACCACAGCTGTAGCACAGAGCTCTGAACTGCCGTGACCAACATCAAGGGCAGCGTGGGAGGCCAGGAACCCTCCTGGTTAAATGCTGGGGCTTGGGAGGCAGCTGCCTAGACGGGAGATTCTAGGTCTTCACAGAGTGCTCTGGGGGTCCAAAATGAATAAGGGGAGCTCTGATTCCTGATAGTAACCACAGGTCCCTTGTCCTGGTGCTGGCAGAGGAGTTCAGAAATGTGCCTGTGGGAAGTGAGCACCCGACGGGCACCAGGCACCTTCAGCCTGTCTTTCATCCTCACTGACTTCACCCCCTGCCTTTTGCAGGTGAGGAGACTGAGGCTCAGAGGGCAGACACCTTGAGTTCCAATCCCTCTCCTAGGGGCCTCTGTCATCCTGTGTTGACCCACGGAAGCGAGGAGAGGGGAGGGGAGGCTGGGAGATTATTTCTGGGAGTAGATCTTGGCAGCCCCGTAGTGAGGTTCTCATCCCAGCTTGATGCATACAAGCGTCTTCCTCCTTCCAGAGCTCAGTTCATGATTCAGGTGGGTGAACTTCATCTGGCCAGGTCTGCCAGCAGCCGGAAAAAGCTCAGCAAACATTGCATGTTCTTTGAAAAAGTGTTTAGGTGGCTTTTATTTGAAAAAACCATCAATCCAACCTTTAAAAGGATCTACCATGTGACTTTTGGTTAAGCCAAGCTCGTGCTTTGTCTGATCTACCTTTTACTTCGTCTACAAAACAACAGGGTGGGTACTCTCTTAGATCTCAGGTTGAGGTTCCCAGGTCTCTGTCCTCATCCTCCAGGCCTCTTTGTTGGCTGTCACTGGATTGTATCAGGCTTGGCCTTTCTCAATGTCATTTGTGTCTTTTTCCCTCCACCTGTCCCCACTTTGATTTACCGGCTTCTTACAATATAAGTTAATAACTTATTCATCTGCCATCATTCTGGGTACAAAGTGTCTCAGCTGATTCTGAGCCCTGCTCCCCTCCCTCACTCCTGCTAGGCACGTGTACAGTTGCTCTATTTTCTCTGCTTACCCCTCCCACCTACACACACCACTGCTAGCATTGCCATGCCAGGTGTGGTGTTCAGTGCCTCACCTGGAATTGCTTAGTTTTACAGCAGCTCTATGTGGCTAGTGCTGTTATCCCCACACTACAGGAAACGGTCACAAAGTGACCCAGCTGGGAAGTGGGAAACATACCATTTGTCGCCTACCATTGCCAATTCCCCCACTCAAGTCTGCTTCCTTCTCTGTGACATGAATGACACAATCCAACTTCTTAGAAGAATCCAGTTCCTTATTTATTTTGAATTCATCGAGTATAGTAATTCATATTTCAGCGTCAGTCTATCAACATATCAAAGATAAACAGGGTTCTCAACACCTCGTTCAAGCCCTTGCATGAATCACCGGAGTATTTTTTGTGAAAACGCTGTGTTTTAATTTTTCCTTTTGCCCTAATCCTTATCATTAACATTTAAGGGCTTACTCTGTGTCAGGAACTGAGCTAATCACTTTGAATGGCCTTTTTGTACTTAACTTGTTATCCACTCCATTTTACAGAAGAGGAAACGGAAACTCAGAGAAGCTGAGTAACTTAAGGTCACACAGCTGGAAAGTGGAGATGAGACCCAAATCCAGGTCTCATGCTCTCTTGCCCAATCAGATTAGCATCTGGATTCACATTTTTATGCTTGGCTACAAACCCTCAGAGGACCTCACTGTATACATTTGTTTTCAGTGGAACTGTCTGTTTCTGGGGTTTGCAAAGTGATGTGTGGTAGGAGGTCTCAGAGGGAGGGGACCAAGCATAGGCACTCCTGGTTGGGCAGCAGCATCTGTTCTCCCAGACAATGGGTCTTAGCCTAGTTGCCTCCTCTTCTAGTCAAGAAAAAAGAGAATAATCCTAGCAGGAAGCATCCTCAGAAACCCAGAGGGGCTGGGTTTAAATCCCAGCCTGCCTTTTCAAGCTGTATGACCCTGGGCAAGTCCCTTTCCCTTTTTTGGCTTTCAATTACCCTGCCTGACAACCATGGCTTACAGTGAATGACGCTAGGCCTTAGGACTTTTCTAGTTCATGTATGGCAAATACTTGGCACGCATGCTGCCACTTCCCTGTCCTATACTCACGTCAGACATCACTAATCAACCACTGCTCTTTTTCTTTCTCAACCTCAAATTCCTTCTAAATGCAGTCCTCCAGGCAGCCATCATCAACTACTTAGAGTTGGCACACAGATTGAAGGACATCCCAGAACTAAATTAGATTTAATTATTGTGTGGACAGGGGTGGAGAAGGGTTAGCCCCAGGGTGGAACCAAGGTCAGTGTCACCGTGCTTCTCAGTCTTCTTGTCCTTGTCTGGGAAAGTAGGAGGAACCCAGAGCTAGTCTGTGTCAGATCTCACCCCTGCTGTGCTCATGTTCTGTCCTCAAGGGAGGCTCTGCTTTCTGGGGCTGGTCACAACCCAGGCTTAAAGTAACAGTGAAAAGGCAGAGGCTGATTTCACATCCTCCTGGAGAGTTCTGCTCACCCCTTCCCCCACCCTCTGTAATAGTATCAATAGTAGCAATAATAATAAGAGTTATTAACATATACTGAATATTTATGATGCCTCAAGCCACTCTGCTAAATATTTTATATAATTCATATTTTCAATCCCTATAACAGCCCATTTTTCAGGTGAGGAAAATGACTGAGAAGTGAAGTCATTTGCCTGACTTGCCCCAGCTGGTGAACCGGTGGAACCACTGAGATTTGAATTCATGTCTGTCCAACCTTGAACCTACTTCCCCTCCCCTGCTCAGTGCGGGGACTGCCACACTCTGGCCTTCCTCTTCCTCAGCTCACCATCATTATTTCTCATTCGTGGCCGTCACACTCCTTTGCCTGTAGAAAGTGCTCTTCCACGTAGAGCCTGCCACGTATGCGTGGAGTAGCACAGCCAACGGCTTCTCCATTTTTGCAGGTTAGAAAATTGGCCTGAGATCACACAATGCAGAAACGGCAATCCCTGCACCAGAGAATTCAATGTCCTACCTGTTCCCTGGGCCTTGCTGAGCAGATGGCCCAGGCGAACTCGCGCGTATTGCAGCTGAGGTGGGGTGGGTTTGCGCCTCCATCCCAGATGGACCAATCTTAGTTCCTGTTTTAATCAGCCATGCAACCCTGGATGAGTCACTTTAATACTCCCAACCTCAGTTTCCAGGCTTCTATCATACTTTTCAGTTTTTAAAGTCCTTTCTTTTTCATGAACTCACTGATTTCTTAAAACAGCCCAAGAAAGTATTATCGTCATTTTGCAACAGGGCGTGCTTGAGACGCAGGTCAAATTGATAGCAAAACCAGCCCTCAAACTCAGGTCAGGATCCCAGGCTAAAGTCTTCCCTCAGTGTGTCCCCAGCCTCTTGCATCTTTGCCTTTGCACCTGCTGTTCCCTCCCTTGCAGGGTCCTCCCTGCCTGGGATGCCAGCTGGCATCATGGCTGCTGTTGTAGATCTTGCTCAAAAATCTTGAGCCCTTTGTAATCTGATTATCCACATACATGCCTGGCTCTGAGCATGAGCTCCTGAAGGCCAAGAAGCCTATGGGAATCATTCGTGAATTCCGGTGTCTAACCGGGTGCCTGTATTCAGTAAGTGTTTAATGTCCTTGAGGGAGTGAAGGGCTGCCATATCTGGCAGGGGTTCCCACAGCCCATTCGGTCTTGGTTACCATGGAGAAACCTGTGAAGGCTCTCTGTCCTGCTGGCTTTGCTACCTGAGCCTCCCCAAACTGAGCCCAGCTGCCATTCCCAGATCTCCACAGGTGTCTTCATCTCCCCACCGATGACACCATCTCCTAAGGGGTTTGTAGCAGGACAAGCCAGTTTCCCTATTGACAGCTCAGGACCTTAGTCAGGTGTGAGTTCCCCCAACATCATACCTTGGACCAGTCTCTTTGTCTGTTTTATTCACAGATGTATCCTCAGTGCCAAACCTTAATTTCTTTGATAATAATAGCAATGACTGCACATAGAGTAACTCATCTGTATGTATCATGTTTCCTGGTGCATAGTCTGCACTTAGTACACATTTGGTAAACTTGCACATTACACCCTGAGGCTGGACCCAGACAGAGGTTTCTAGGAAGGGAAACTCATCTGTCACCTTGTCCCTGTCTGGGGAAGCCTCGACATGTGTTAGCTCTCTAATTCTCTGGCACTGCCCATGGGTAACAGCAACAGGAACTAGCACCCCTCCAGATGGGAAGGTCCATGACAGATCTGAGGGAGGTACGGCTGTGAGCTATAGAAGATAGAAGGCAGAAGTGGGGCTCAGTGTGGTTAAGTAACTTGTCTGGGTCACAGAGCTGGTGGGGGTGGTAGAGCTGGGATTTGAATCCAGAGCCTGGAGTCTTTCCCGTCTGCCTCCCAATCTGCTAAGCAGACTGGTTTGGGCTCTGGTGAGGGAGGATGTGTCTGTCTTGGGGATGGCTGATCCAGAGATCCAGGTCTACTTCCAAACAACCTTAATTTGTTTAACAATAATAGTAAGAGTTGTCATTTCTGAATCCCTATGTATGGCCTGCTAAGTGAGTTTTTTCTATGCCCTTTTTCATTTGGTCCTCTTAATCTCCCACAGGGCAGGTACTGAATCCTTGTTTTTACAAGTAAGTAAAAGCATGAAGGGAAGGGACTTGCCCAAGGTCATGCAGCTCATAAATGTTAAGCTGGAATTTGAACCTGGGGAGCCTGGCTCCAAAGTATGGACCCATAACCACTTAATATTAGATAAATCTCTGCAGGCCAGATGTGTACACTTTCTTGAACCTGATGGTTTTCCGAAGCCCAACTCAGGGAGGGGAAGTGAAGCAGGAATTCATGTGACATTCCCTGGCACCTTGAACTGTGGAGTGCAGTTTATCTGTCCCCTGTGCGGTTCCTGGGGTAAGGGAGAGATGGATGTGGGGGACACAGCAAGGCAGTCCTGGTATTTCCAGGACCGGGGGGCAGGGGAAAGCCAGAGCAATTACCCTGTTTCCCCAAAAATAAGACCTAGCTGGACAATCAGCTCTAATGCGTCTTTTGGGAAAAAAATTAATATAAGACTTGGTATTATATTATTATATTATATTATATTATATTATATTATATTATATTATATTATATTATATTATATTATATTATATTATATTATATCCAGTCTTAATATTATACTAACATAAGACCAGGTCTTATATTAATTTTTGCTCCAAACGATGCATTAGAGCTGATTGTCCGGCTAGGTCTTATTTTCAGGGAAATACGGTAGCCTGGCTGGAGCCACTGCTAACTCAGAAACCTCAGTCCAGGGCTCTGGCCTCGGGCCTGACCCTCCAGGGTTCCTATCTCAGGCTTCCAGTGTCTTCCTGGGGTGGGAAATCTCAGCACGCTGACTTATGTGACAACTTTGCTCTGAAATTTCCTCTTTCAACACTCAAGTACCTGGGTTGGCCTGCCTGACTCACTTCCCCTTTTCGTGGGAGTGGATCCTTTCCTCTGTAGCTACATGATCTGAATAATCGAGTGTTTCTTGAGTGGCCCCTGGCCAGGCGGAGCTCAGCTGCACAAGGCCTCTAGCTGGGGCTCCAAGGCAGGCCTGCCAACCTCCTCGTCCAATCAGCGAGGGCAAAAGATGGGGAAGCCGCCTGTCCTGTTGGCTTTGCCAGGCCAGGACGCGGATGATTCCTGTAACAGAGGCAACCCTGGCCTTGGGGCTTCGTCCCCTCACTGCCAGGAAGTTGCTCCTGCTGAGAGAAGAAAGGGGCTGCCCCTGTTCTAGGAGGTTCCTGCTGGAGTGGCTTTTCTGGTCAGCTCACTTGGGTTCTTGTTTCTTAGCACCTGTCAGGGTGGAGAAAGGAGAAAGTCAGGAAGGGGGAGAGAAGGGTGCAGGAATGAATTCACTCATTCATTCATTCCTCCAACAAACATTTCCTTAGCCCAACTGCCTGCTGGCCCAAGGCTAGTGCTGGAATTCACAGATGGACTCTGGTCTAGTTTTTGCTTTCAAAGAGCATCCGGTGTGTGGGAGATGGTTGTGTAAACAGACCCATACAGAGTCCCAGGTGACACAGGGCAAAGGAAAGTGCAAGAGCAGTGGGAGCAGAGGAGGCCACTTAATCACACCTTGGGCAGAATGACCGCAAAGCGTTTCTAGAGGAGGCGGTATCTGATCTTTGTTTTTTCTCCCACAAATGTTTTCTGAGCATCTTCTATAGCAGAGTGTGGTTCCAGATGCTGGGGTTCCAGCAGGGAAGGACACACACAGTCTCTCCTCCTGGAGCTCCATTGTACTGGAAGAGACAGACCATAAAGACATTAAATTGCAGACAGTGATGGGCACTGTGAAGAAAATAAACAGGGTTGTGAAATAGTGAGGGACCAGGGTGTTGTGGGGGTGGGGAGCAGGCTGCTGCTTCTGGCCTGGGCGGGGAAGGACTCCGAGAACGTGGTCTTTGAGCTGAAAAATGAGCAGTGAGCCAAGCAAGTGTTCCTGGCAAGAGAACAGCCAGTGCACAAACCCTGAGAGAAGAGAGCACCCGGAAGGTCTGCGTGGTGAGGGGCAGGGCTAAGGGCTGATGTCAGAAAGGTGGGCAGGACCCTGGGCTTGTCGACATCTGATTGGCTCTGGAAGGAAGAGCAGGGACCTGCCAGGAGATGTAAGGGTAGGGTGACCTCCTGTTTGTTGGATGGCCCCTCAAAAACAGTTTGAGCAGGAATGGCTTTGGGGCTTGCCACTCCGGCCTTCTCCAGGTATAGATGGGTTGGCTGAGGCCCAGAGAGGGAAAGTGAGCCTCCCAAGGTCACAAAGGGAGGTAGTGGGACTCGATCTAGAAAACAACCAGTTTCTCTCCAATATGCTTACATAGATAGCTCTTCTGAGTTAAGCCGGACATTAATTCATCACTTACTGATTGCCAAGAAAGTTACATACCTTGCCCAATTTGACAGGAGGAAGATAAGGCTCGGAGTGACACAGGGACCTGGTTAAGGGTCATTCAGATCAGGGTTCCTTATGACTGACCCTGGCTGGCCAAGTGACTGAACCTCAGTTTACTCATAAAATGAGGCTAGTACTATAGCAGTGCCCCCTACCCATGGGGGATACATTCCAAGACCCCCAGTGGATGTCTGAAACTGTGGATAGTACCAAAAACCTCTGATGAAGTTTAATTTATGAATTAGGCACAGTAAGAGATTAACAATAACTAATAATAAAATAGAACCATTATAACAATATACTGTAATAAAAGTTAAGTGGATGTAGATTCTCTCTCAGAGTATCCTATTGTACTGTATTCACCTTTTTACTTAAAGGAAGGACCTCTTGGCTTCCCTTTGGCATATCCTAATTGCTAGCATCACCAATCTTGCACTTTGGGGCCATTATTAAGTAAAATAAGGGTTGTTTGAACACAAGCACTGTGATACCTCCACAGTTGATGTGATAACCCGGCTACTAATGACCAATGGGCGAGTAGTGTCTACAGCGTGGATACGCTGGACAAAGCGGTGATTCACTTCCTGGATGGACGGAGTGGCACAGCACGAGATTTCCTCACACTCCTCAGAACCGTGCACGATTTAAAATTTTTGAAGTGTTTATTTCTGGAATTTTTCATTTAATATTTTCTGACAGGGATGACCCGGTCAGATGACAGGCCACTGAAACCTTGGGAAATGAGACCACAGATAAAGGGGGACTACTCTAATGCTTTCTAGCTGAGGATTCAATGAGATGTAATACATATGGAGCACACTCTGCCAAGCAAAATCTGAATATTGACTGAGCATTTTTGTTTTCATTTGTTTTCTGGACCCTGCAATCTATAAATGGATTAATCACGATCCTTGTTTCAAGCCATCTCATATTGGTCCATAGTGGCCCTCTTGTCCATTATTACAAATTTAAAATATCTATGAACTGTCATCCAGTAGAAGACTAGGATACTGACAGTAATTGACATTTTCCTCTGGACTCCTCCATTCCTCTCCTACCCACCTCCTTTCACATGGGGTAAAACCCCTATACTGAATTTGGGGGTTCTCATTCACTTGCCTTTTTTGATTCATATTTTTTAATTTTGATTTTGATTAATATTTTTATTAACATTAGTATCACATATAGATGTACCATATATGTGTATCTGGAGTTTCTCATTCCCTGTGCCTATTTTGATTAGAATTTAAAATCATATAAGTGGATCATATATATGAAAAAATATATCTATATGAAAGGGTATCAGCATAATCTCCTGGGACTTATTATTTTTTCTTTTTTTCACTCATTCCTTTTTTCTTTTTTATTCAAGTTGTGCAATTTTTTCTTTTTAACTTTTATTTATTTAAGTGTGTTTTTTCAGGACCCATCAACTCCAAGTCCAGTAGTTGTCTCAATCTAGTAGTGGAAGGCACAGCTCACAGTGGCCCATGTGGGGATCAAACCATCAACCTTGTTGTTAAGAGCACTGCGCTTGAACCAACTGAGCTTACCAGCTGCCCCTTTACTCACTCTTATATTGCTGAGATTCATCCATATTGTTGCACGTAGTTGTAATTCTTTTTTACTGCTGTATAATATTCCACTGGGTAACTGTACCACAATTTTTACTAATTCCATTTCTTGTTGATGGCATTTGGGTTATTCTCAGGTTTTTGCTAGTGTGGAATATTCATGTACATGCGTTCTAATGTATGCATTTAGGAATTTTTCTCTTGACATATTCCTAGAAGTGGAATTGTTGGGTCATGGGGTCTATGAAAATTTTTTCAGTCGATAACAAAATAAGAACAAACTGGTTTCCACAATGATTGTATCAGTTTATACTCCCACCAGTAATAGGTAAGAAGTCCTGATATTCTGCATCTTCTACAATACACAATATTGTTGGACTTCTTAATTTTTTCCAACCACGTAAGTGTACGATTTCTCATTGTAGACTTGATTTACTGTTCTCTGATTACCAATAAGATTGAATAAGTGTATGAGTATGTGTGTGAATCCTCTTCTGGGAATGTCTTTTGCCCATTTTTCTATTTGTCCTTTTCTTATTAATTTGTAACAGTTCTTTATATTCCTGAGTTTTGGAAGTGGAAATTCTAAAATTTAATATACTCTAATTTAACAACCTTTTATTTAATAGTTAGTGTTTTGGGGTCTTGTTTAAAAGACAGTGTGCCTTACTCCAAGGTCAGAAAGCTATTCACCTACAGTTTCTACTAAACATTTTAAAGTTCTAGTTTTCACATTAAACCTTGGTCCATGTGCAGTTGATTTTGTGTATGGTGTAAGGTAGGGATCCAATTCAATTTTTTTTCCTCTTCTAGATACCCATTTTTTCTTATATTTTCCAGTTCTCTTTGTTGCTGATATATAGAAATGCAATAGTCTTTTTTTTCCCATTTTGATCTTATCAAGCTAACTTGCTAAACTCTTTCCAATTGTTTGTAAATTCTATGTAGACAATCAGTTACAAATAATGATAGTTTTCTTTGTGTTTTTTAAACTTTATGCTTTTAACCTTTTTTCTTATCTTATTGCACTATCCAAGACTGCCAGTATAATATTAAATAAAAATAGTGATACTAAGTATCTTTTTATTGTAGAGAGAATGTTCTAAAGTTTTCCCATTTAGAATACATATGTTTCAGATTTTTAATAAGTTGCTTATTTGGGTTAAGGAAGCTCTCTTCTATTTATAACTTATTGAGAGTTTGTTTTTTAAGTAATAACTTGTGTTGAATTGTACTAAATGTTTTCAAAAGGTATCTTAAAATGATTGTATGGTTTTTCTCTTTTAATCTGTTAATTTAGTCATTACATATATAGATTTTCTAATATTAAACCATCCTTGTATTCCTAGGATAAACCTAACTTGTTCATTATGTATATATTTGGTCATGGTCTGATAATACCTTGTTTGGAATTATTATATCAATTTTCATGAATAAAATATGCCTCTAATTTTCACTTTTTTAATTGTACTTTTCTGCTTTGGTATTGCAATTATAATGGCCTTATGGAATTAGATGGTAATATTTTCTCTTACTGTTCGCTGCAAAAATTTAGGTAAACTTGAGACAGTTTGTTTCTTGACATCTGATACAATTCACCTGTAACATCACTCAGCCGGTTGTTTTCTTTGTGGATTTTAATTACTGTTTAAATTTTTTTTATTCAGGTTTTTTGTTTCTTCTTGGGTCAGCTTTGGTAAGTCATATTTTTAGGAATGTGTGCATTTAATCTACATTTTCAAATTTATTGGCTTAAGGTTGCTTGTAGCATGTTCTTATTATAGTCCTCATCTCCATAATAACTGTGTCTTCTCTCTCTAGTTAATTAACTAATTAATTAATTGGATTAATCTTGCCTCAAGTTTATTGACTTTTTTAAAGGACCAACTCGTGGCTTTGATCTTCTCAATTGAATCTTTGTTTTCTGTTTGGTTGATTTCTCTATAGAATCTCCTATTGGGGGGGGGGTTCTGTTTTTTTCTAACTTCCTAAGTTGGACACTTAGCTCATTTATTTTTAGCTTTTCTTTGCAAACTTCCACAATTTTTGATATGTAATGTTTTTATTATCATTCGATTCTAAGTAATTTTCAATTTCTACTATGACTTTTCTTTGATCCCTGAGTTATTGAGTTATTTTAAATCTCTAAGTATATAAGGAATTGTCCTTTTAAAAATGTAACTTCTAACTTAATTGTACCATGGTCAGAGAATGTGAACTATGTGAAACAAAACCTTTTGTTTAAAATGTGAGACTTGCTTTATGGCCTGGTATGTGACCGATTTTTAAAATGTTTTTATGTTCCTAAAAAGAATGTGCATGAATTTGTTTCTATCATCTTACATTTTCATTTTAATTAACCTTGATTTTTCTGTTTTATTTTTAATGTTTATGACTTTAAAAAATGGTTAGCTATAGCTTTTCCCTACAAAGATAAAATTAGCATTTTCTCAGATCCCTTGATCTCCCTCTTCCCCTTCAGCCCTTATTCTTCATCAACATGCCCTTCAGGATTTTTTAGTTCAGAGTTATTTTTGATATATGTTCTCCTTATTCTTTTCTTTGATCTTGGAATTTTTTTTTTAACTCTAAAAGTTATTTGCTCAGCCTTCACATGTCTTTAATATCATCTGTGGAATTTGTTTCTATTATGTAAGTAGTTACTTCAAAATTGTTTTTTGGGGGGAGAGGGTGGAGAGAGGTCTTTTTTTGTACAAACCTGAGCTTTTGAATGTTGTGATTTTTATTAGCCTTTAACATTTGAATGACAGGTTGGCTGATATAAAATTCTCGGTTCAATTTCTTTTCCTTTGGTACTTTGGTCAATTCAATTTGATACTTATTCCTTTGTAAATGATCTGTTTTTTTCTAGACTTTTAGAATGTGTCTGTTGTCTTTTGCTATTCACTATAATACTTTTAAGTGCGCATTTTTCCTTATCTGCCCTGTTTGATATATTTGGGCCCCTTTCAAATTGAGATTAATTTTTCTTTAGTCCCAAGGCTATCTTCATTATTTCTTCAAATATGTCCTCCTTTGATTTATTTTCCTCTGCTGGGACTCCTTTTATCTATATGTTGGCACTTATACTTCCATCTCTTTCTTTTTTGGTTGATGTAGAATTTCAGACAATAAAATGCACAGATCTTAAGTGTTCAATTCATGTATGTTATCTTGTAACCATGACCCCAAAACAAGATTTAAAAAAATATTTATATCACTCCAGCAAGTGCCCTCACACCCCTTCCTGGCCCACTTTGCCTCTCAAAGGCAATCATCGTTCTGATTTCTTTCACCATTTGGTCTTTTCTAATTTCATATAAATGGAATCATATAGCATGTGCTCTTTCATGTCCAGTTCCTTTCACTTATCATCATGTTTGCGAGATTCACCTTTATTTGTTGCGTCAGGAGTTCACTTTTTCTTTTTTTTTGCTAAGTAGTTTTCCACTTTATCGACATACCACCATTGTGTTTTCATTCATCTGTTAATGAACATTTAAACTGTTTCCACTTTGAGAGTATTATAAATAAAGCTCTATAAACACTTATGTATGAATCTTTGTGTAGCAATATTTTCATTTCTTTTCAGCAAATACTTAGGAATAGAATTACTGGATCATGTGATAAGTGTGTTTAACTTTATAAAACACTGCCAAACTCTTTTCCAAAGTTACTGTACTGTATATTACACTCCCCTGAGTGACATATGTGACTAATAGATTTTTTTACATTCTTGACAATGTTTGATTTGCAGGTAATTTTGATTTGGTTTTAGTCATTCCGGTGGGTGTGAAATTTGTTTAATTTTCATTTACCTGATGATGTGGAGCTCCTTTCCGTGAACTATTTGTCATTTGTATGTTTTCTTTTTGAAGTGGCTAAGTCTTTTGTCCATTGTGTGTGCAGGGGGGCAAGGGAGGCAGTGTTAATCATTTTATTGTCAACTTGGTAGTTCTTTATTTACTGGATACAAGTCCTTTGTCAGCTATATGTGCTGTGCATGCTCTTTTCCATTCAATTTTTTAATGGTATCATTCGATGAGCAGAAATTTTAAATTTTGATGAAGTCTAATTTATCACTTTTTTCTTTTATGAAGTTAGGACTCCTTGCCCACCCCAAAGTCATGAAAATATCCTCTTCTGTTTTCTTCTAGAAGCTGTATGATTCTGGTTTTATAATTAGGTTTATAATCCATTCCAAATTAATGGCATAATTGGGGTTGATGTTTTAACTTTTAACTGTTTCACCATTTCTTTCATCTTATCTGTTTCTTCACCCTTCCTGACCACCCCTCCTTCCTCCAGAAGTGTTCCTCTTTCTGATATACCTGTTTCCTGTTTCATTCCTTAGCTACCTTGTCCATGCTACTCATTATGTTTGTTATTTCATATATATATGGTAGTTCCACTTGGGTCCTTTAATGCTTTCTTGTTCTGTTTTGTATCGCTAATATCTTTCCTTATTTCTTTTGAGTGTTTCTAATGCTTATTTAACCCAGGAGCTCATTTCTTGGGGGGCTTCAGCTCTTCTGTCTGGTGCTGGGGTAAGAATCGAAGCCTTACCCCAGTCTCTGTCAGCACCAATGAGCCCAAGGGGATGACAGTCCCAGAACGGAGACCCATAGGCACTAGAAACATACAGCTCCTCACTGGGTTTGGCATCGCCACCCTCGCACCCTAAAGTAACGAACTGCACCGGATTGGGCCTCACTTTCAGCACCCCAGGAAGAAGCAGCCAGGGGAGGGGCTGTCTGCCAGGTCAGAATCCACCAGCCTGGAGATCTGGGAGGGAAGGGGTCGCAGAGTGACTGCGGAGGCGCTTCCGTTCCCTTTTGATTCATGCAATTCCACGTTGCCTGCTGCACTGCCCTGAATTTATTCCCGTACACACCTGTGCCACCTGCCTGGGCTGCCGATGTCTAAGTGAGAGCGGTTGTTCCAGGGCAGCGGGCATGTGTGTGTGTTGGGGGGGAGAGGGGGTTGCTGGGCAAGGCTTGATGCAAAGAGGCAGGAAGAGCAGAAATCAGCCTTGATATTCTTTTCTACTGTATTCTCCACCACCCTAAAGACGGTGTCCTGCCCCTTCTCCTGGCTGCAGCACCCCTCCTACCCTACACATACCAATTGAAAACCTCCTTCTATCTCCCCAGGAGATTCTGTTTTCTCCATAATTTCCTAGGTGTAGTGATATTTTGCTCTATGATTACTCTGGGGTTGATTTGAGGAAGAGGGTCCAGGAGCCATCTAACTTCATCTCATTGTTAGTTTTAGGGCAGAGTGTGTGTGGCCCCTTCCCCTCCTGCTCGGCATCATCAGCCAGAGCACAATGACAGCAAACTGATTCAAGACACCCCTGGAGTCAGGGATATTAGAAGAGATGGACCAAGAATTTTAAATAAGCATTAGAAACATGCAAAAGAAATAAGGAAAGACAGTAGCAACATAAGACGATAAGAAAGTGTTAAAAAAAAAAAAAAGGAAATATTCAATATGAAACACCAGCCTCATCATCTGTCCCTGCCCCAAACTTTGCACACACCTTACAGCTCACTGTTCTCTAAAAAGAGACCTTCATGGCCTCCAGGCCTTGGCATGGGCTGCTCCTTCTACTCAGACTGTCTTCCCCCCATTTCTGCTGGAAAAATTCTTGTGCATTCTCAAGACTCCTTCCCTGATGGCCCCTAATGGTCAGTGTGATACTCAGTGATGGCACAAGGTTCTAGAGTTAGGAAACCAGGGTGCTTGTCCTGAGTCTTCCAGTTAACTGGCTGTGTGACTTTGGGCAAGTCACACTACCTCTCTGGACCTCAGGCTCCTGCTCGGGGAAAAAAATGAGACTGTTGGGTAGTGCTAGATTATTCTGAGAGTACCTCCCTGTTAGCTCTGACAGCTGGTGGGGTGGTTAAAAACAAAGGTTCTGGAATGGGGCTGGCAATGATCCCCTCCTGGGTCTGCATTTAATCACTGTGTTCCAGTGAGCAGTTATTTCAACTCGCAAAGCCTCAATTTACTAACCTAAGAGCTTGTACTTTGGAGTTGGACAGTTTGAGTTCATAATCCCAGCTCTGCCACTTGCCTGCTGTGTGACTGTAGGCCAGTGACTTAACCTCCCTGTGCTTTTTTTCCTTCCTCTGTAAAATGCGATTGACACTAAGAGTGCCTACCTCAGAGTATAGGAACACAATGAATGCAGCTGTTCGGCTGCTGGTGGTTGTTCACCATTATACAGATTTCTCCACTCAGTTCAACAAATTCTTGATGTTTGTCTGCCAAGCTCTGCTAAGTGTTTTCTCAGTATACAGTCTATTAAATTTTATCTCTTAACAGATACATTCTCCTTTGCCTTTTATCTTTATAACAACCTTGCAAGATAAGGATGACTAGTCTTGTTTTACAAATAAGGAACCTGCAGCCCCAGGCATAAGGTCACTCTCAAAGCTGCATGGTCAGGACTTAACCTGTGACCACCTCCTCCATGGCCAAGGTCTTTCCACTACACTGCAGTGTCCAGAAAGATTAGACGGGGGTTTGAGGATTACTGAACAAATTCTGTTGGGAAAGCTCAGGGAGAAGCTACCTCGCCCCCTTACACGTGTACTCCAGTGATCTCTCTGCCCTTGGCCAGACACAAGATGTCTTTCGTAGGTTTCATGCAGATGTGGGTTTAGTGATGGGCCAGAAGTGAATTGAAGAGGCAGAGCAAGGGTGGGTTGGACAATTAGGGGCTCACGTGACCTGGGAGTGAGAGCCAAAGGGACTCTGGGAAAGGGAGGAGGATTTTTGGAGCTCGCAGAGTCAGCAAAGAGGAGGATCGAGTTTCAACGAGCTCAGAGCTGAAGCTGGACAGCGATGAGGGCCTTGCCAAGAGGCTGAACCCCGGCCCCACCATGTATTCCTGTGGGTCTGGGCATGTGACACTGCCTTGCAGAGCCTCAGCTTCCTCATCTGCCGAAGGGCTCCTAGTACCATTTGTTACAGTTAAGGGAGAGACGACATGGGAGACAGGCAGTCCTGTGCCAGAATCTCAGTTCCGCAGCTGGTTAGATTGACATGCACAGACTTGAGATTTAATCCTGAAACTTTAGTTTCCTTATCTGCAGTTTAGGAATTACATTTCCGGCTGCGTGGGATGATTGCAAGGCTACAGGGATGACTTTTTGGTGAGATCTTCTCTGACCTGTCTATTTAAGTCTGTATAAAGTGCCTCACCTCCCCATCCTCCTCCCTGCCTTCTTTTCCCCCGTTACACTTACCCTTCCTGACACCCTATTGATTTTACTTCTTGTTGTCTCCCCACCAGCAGGAATGGGGCTATTTTGTTCGGCACCGAGAACAGTCCCTGGTGTATATAGTACATGCTCAATAAACAGTGGTCGAACAAATGTTGCTTGAATAACATACAGGGAAGGCTCTAGTGCATGGGGGATGGTGAATCAGTGTCAGCTGCATCCTAGAGATGGAGGGCAGAGGCACGAGAGAGACCAGGACAGCTCATTTGGGGTGCCAACGGCTTTCCATGAAAGCATTTGGGGCCTGAATTTCAGAGTCTTACCTGATCCCACAGCCTCTAAAAGGTGAGTCCTGTAGGAGAGTAAAGTTGGATGGGCCTGAAAACTGGGGCTTCTCAAGGAGCCAAGACCTACGGGCAAACAGGAAAACCCTGATACTTGGCTTTCCTCTTTTCTTTAGCTTATAAGCCACTCACACTGCTCCTAAGCAGAAGAGACCATCTCAGACAAATGGCCAGGGCCACAAAGGCTAGAAGAAGAAGCACTGGGTTTGAAACCAGATAGATCCGTGGGCATGTCCTGGCCCTGCCCCTCTAGCAGAGGGACCTTGGGCAAGTCACTTCACCTCTCTGAGCTCTGTTTCCTCCTCTGAAATGGGTGCAGAAGTATTATCCATGTACATTCACCTCGTAGGGCTTTTGTGTAAAACCCAGTTAAAATGTGTCTCATGACCAATCATCTCTAGACTGAAGGACCTAGAAGGCAGAGCTTGTACCTATAGCCCCCAGTGCAGGGCCAGGCATACAGTAGGCAATTAGAACCTGTGTTCAAACAGTTGTTAAACTCAACTGACAACAGGCTGATGGAAGGGGAGGGTCCAAATCCCACACGGAGCAGGGCTGTTAGGCAAATCCCACTCAAGGACCTCCTACAGTTCTACAAGATTCCAAGAAGAAAACCTAACTTGTATTCAGCTGGACTCTTACTGTACCATGCACTTGAAACTGATCAACCCATCTTTAGCTTGTTTGCAAGATTTGTTCTTTGGTAGCAAGAGCTGGCTGTGTTTGCTTACAATGCAAGGGGCTGAGAAAAACTAGCTGAATTGGAGTCCTGAGGTGAGACTCTGTGTTCCAAGTAACAAAGTCCAAGGCGAACAATAAGGGAACTTAATTGGCTCATGTAACTGTGATGTTCAGAGACAGGCTTTCAGACATGCAAGGAGCCCCCTGCATCAAGGGGCTCAAACCATGTCACCAAAGACTCAGATTCTCTGCATCTGTCTAGTCCACCTTTTGAGGGTTTGCTTCATCTTCAGGCTCCATATGATGCCCTCCCCGCCACCCTCACAACACACCATCCAGATGGAGACAGACATCCAGCTTAAGCCAATCAGGACCCACCTGGGCTGCTGTTGCGGGATCAATCCCACCCAAACCACATGGCTGAAAGGGGGGGCGGTCGCTTTCCAAAGGAAACTTGGTAGTGTTATGAGCAAGGGGGAATGGATTCTGAGTGGCCAAAAATGACCACAAATATCCACTCCAGTCATCAGAGGGGGAGCAGTGGAAAGCCATAGAAACATCTGCATAGCACATTACAGTGTGCAAAATTCCTCCCCGGAAGAAGCCGATATTGGAGGCAGAATGGTGTTAATTATCTCTGATTTACAGATGAGGACTCAGCCCTTGAGTATTCAGCCTCTCTGTGCAGAATTAGAAACCCAGAGGGGCTGACGTGGGAGGGTAGGAACCAATGTGACTGAAGCCGCTCCCTTTATGGAGGAAGTGCTCTGTCCAGATATGAGACGTCCTGAGGAGGCTACAATCGCGTGAAAGCCCAGGAGGAGCTGGTCTGGGGGAGGGAACAGCCTGACATGAAGACTGGGCAGGAGGCCGCAGCCGGGCATACCACAATGAGTCTAGTAGCACTCACGGCCGGGACCCGGCATGCTGACCCAGGGCTCCCTGTACCTGAGGCAGCCGAGACATCAGGTCTGCCATCCGTGACGGAGGTTGATGCATGACTGCAGTGGAGGTAGCAAGCACACTGGATGTGGAGCCAGACAGGCGTGGCCTAGATGCCAGCTCTCCCATGCGGTTGCTGGGTGACCCTGTACCTCCGCTTTCTGAGCTTCAGGTTTCTCTTCTGACCCGAGGCTGATAATTCCCACCTCACTGGGTTCTTGAAAAGCTGAACAAAAAGCTCCCAGCACATAGTAGGTGCTCCATTAAGAGTTTCTCCTCTTTCCCCTTCATGATGTCCTGTTAATAGCTGTGTCTCCTTGGCCAAGTTACTTAACTGTGATGCTAGCACCTACCACGTAGTGTTGTGAGGATTAGACCAAGGGTGTCCAAACTTTTTTCAACATTTTTCACCAAGGGCCATATGCGGTAAAATACACAAACAGCCAGGCCACTCACTCAAGGTGGAGTACATATTGCCTCACCTGGTTTATTTAAGTAAACTAAGTATATTTTTGGAATTTGCTGCGGGCCAATTAACAATGGATTGTGGGCTGCAGTTGGCACCCCTGGGTTAGACTAATGCACGTGAACCATGTCACTATTAACAAACATTTATTGAGTGTTTACTACGTGCCAAACCCTGAACCTCTATCTCATTGTTGAACTCTCCTTCTTACAATAGCACAGTGACAGGCACCTACTGTGATTATCCCCATTGGGCATGTTAGGAAACTGAGACCCAGAAAGGTGAAGTGACTTGCCCAAGGTGAAGAAGCCAGTAAGCCGTAGGGGCTCTGCCAAGCTATGCACCCTCGGTTTCTTGTCTGGGGGTTGGGGCGTAGCTCCTGCCCTGCTGCTTTCCACGGTCATTGAGAACATCAAATACAAGAGCGGCCAGGAGCCTCTGCCGGCTGGAAGGTTCTCTGGGAATGTGAGGAACGCCTTGATCCGTGGACCCAGCTGCAATGAGCGCTATCTCTGGGAACATCAGTATACTCCCCGTTCTGACGTGAGCAGGGCGTTTACAAGATCCCTGCATACGCCACCCAGGGATGCTACTTGTGCTGTCCAACTACCCAGTAGGTTACAAGTTCATGGCCCATTTCCCCACAATCCAGAGCCCATGTGGGGCTATCTGTGCAATGGAGGCCCTCCTGGGGGAGGGCAGCCAGGGCGTGTGGGGCATTGGGGGCGGAAAGTAGGGAGAGCCGTGGTGGCCCCGTGTCCTGTGTGAGGACCAGCTGAAGTAGGGGACTGTAGGGGAGGAGGGGTTGTGCCCGGGTCACTGGTCTGGCCAGGGGTGGAGCCAGGTCTTGAGTTGAAGGTCCTCCCCTCTCCCCACTTCAAGTCCCAGGTGGTTCTGCAGCTCAGGGATTTGAACTCAGTCATTCTTAGATGTGACTCTTGGCCACTTGCACACTGTGTAACCTTGGCAGGTCACCTCACCTCTCTTCTATAAAGTAGGGAAAAGGGGAAGCTCTCCCTCAGGGGGCTGTGATGCACATACAGTGAAACGACATTTGAGAAGAGTGTGTAGTAAGTATGAGTCAAATAATTCATTTGCCTCATCCATTATGTGATCCATTCATCTACAAATACATAATATACACACTGCATAGAGAACAAATGTGGTTCATTTCCAGGGTGGCCTGCTTTAGGAGTTTATACTTGGCTCTGGGAGACAGGAACATTCACAAGTAATGTTGAATTCTGGCTCATTTACTTACTGGCTGTGTGACCTTGGGCAAGCTACTTAACCTCTCTGTGCTTCTGTTTTTGTAAAATGGGACTAATAGTACCTACCTCAGGTTGTTGTGGGGATTAAATGAGTTAATATAGGTGAAATGTTTAGAACAATGCCTGGCACATAGTAAGGGGTATGAAAAGTTTTGCTATTATTAAGAATACAATGACAAAATGTGTAAATAAGGATTTTTCTAGAATAGTTTGTTTGAAATGTTCTCTTCAATTGACCCAAATCATTAATGTGTAGAATTCCAAGACACTAGCATCCAGACTATGCCTCACAGACAGCCTTGTGCTTCCAGTAAAAGCTCCCCAAATCCTGGTTAGTGGGGAGACCTATCCTTGCCACTGATGTGCTGTGTGACCCTGGGGAGGTCATGTACCCTCTCTGGGCCTTCCTTATTGTGGATTGTGAGAGCAAGGATGGGACAGCCACATCTCCTGGTACCAGACAGGGTCCTGCTGCAGGGGTGCTGAGTGAAGTACCAGAGTATGGGGAGCGGGGGGGGTGGCCGATTTCTCAGGGAAATACAGTGCATGCCCCACCCCCCACCTCACTTAGCTTCCAGGCTTGACCCATAGTGAGGTAGCCTGGGACAGAACATGTCCTCTCCATGGGGTGGTGGAAGCCTGTGTGCCCAAAGAACAATCATCCCTAACCCTCCTCTGCCTGGGTGCTCCCGGCACACCAGGCCTCAGCCGGGTCTCTGGGGCCATCTGCTTCCCCCACCTCTCTGTTGCCAGCTCTCCTCCCACCAGCTGAATCTTGACTGGCTTTAGTCCTCTGGCCTCAAAGCTAGTTTGTGGTATCAAGATTGTCCAGGCACCCCAGGGAGCCTGGGAAAATCTTTGGCTCCAGAACCCAGCCCCTTGGGGCTTCCGATTCCAACTCTGCTGTGTGGCCTTGGACAAGTGGCAGACCATCTGAGCGTCAACATCCTCACCTGTAAAATGGGCTGGTGATGAGGCCTGTAAGTGAGACAGGGCATGCATGCAAAGGGCCTGCTCTTGACCAGGCCAAGCTCAGGGAGCAAAGCCCTTCACGGTCAGTCCAGGCTGCGTCTCTGTCTTCCGTCACCAGCTGTCAGCTGCTGCCTTTCTTCCTGATCTCGAAATCCTGTGTTCCTGCCTCCTGGCCTTTGCACATTTGGGTCCTCCTGTCAGTAGCAGCCTGCCTCTCTCTCCAGCTCAACGCTTCCAGCTGGGCTGTCCTCCCACCCTCTCCATGGAACCTTCCGGGCTGACCCTGGATGTTCCTCTCTCTCTCCTTCAAGAGGAAAAGAAAACGTCAGAATGCCTGCTGGGTTGTTTTGTCCCATGCAAGTGTGTGTGTGTGTGTGTGTGACAGAGAAAGAAACAGACATACACATCTGGTCCTCTCAGGAAACAGACCTCCTTGACTGTAAGAGCTGGGACCTCTACCCCTTAATTAAATAACCCCCACCAAGTGGAGGCGCACAGCAAGCAGGTGAGCTTTTTGTTTCTAGAGTCTTAGAGCTAGAAAGACCCTGTGGGGTCCAGGTGAGCAGGTCTGTTGGGGAGTCCAGGGGGGATGGGCTGCCTGATGAGTGGGCAGAGAAGGGTCTGTCCATTCTCAGCTCCAGCCCCTCATCTGCCGTGCTTACTCATCAGCCCATCCTCCCCTGCCACGTAATCATAGCAGCTGGCTGACGTTCATTGAACACTGACCATGTCCTGGGCTCTGTTTTAAGCCTTTCCATATATTGACACATATAATCCCTACAACGTCCTATGGCTTTTATTAGTCTCTCACTTTGCAGGTGAGATGCCTGAGGCACAGAGGTGTGGGGTCACTGGCCCTGAGCTGCTCAGCTCGAACTTGGCAGAGGCAGGATTTGAACCTGGAGGCCTGGCTCCAGAGTTCGGCCTTACTGCTGCTGAACAGCCTCTGCAGCCACTCACCATCGACCCCGCCACCCTTTGGCCCACCTATGGTCATTCCCCACCCAACCAGCACTGCGCCACGCTCTGCCAGCCGAGGGGCTGCCGCCATCAGCAGAGCAAAATCCCTGCTCTCCAGGAGCTCACACCATGGTGAGGAGGTGACCCTGAGCACCTGCCTGGGGGTGTTCTGGGAGCTCGGGAGGAGCCGTAACTGCCGCCTGGGCTGGGGTGCAGGGCAGTCCAGCAGAACTGAGGGCAAGGTAGGATGGCAGGACTTCATCAAGCGGACAGCAGGGAACATTCCACACCAGAGAACACAGTGTGCAGAAGTCTTGAGGCTGAAAGTGCTCAGGGGACAGCTGGTGTCTCATCAGAGCCCCAAAGACGCAATGGCTTGGCAGCAAGCAGGTTGACACCAAGCCTCCTTAGACACCCCCACGTCTGTTTTCTGCCAGGATGGGGTGCTGTCAGCAGCTAGAGGTCTGAGCTGTGCTCTGTCACCAGCACTGGCCCACTGCCCCCTGGGGAAGTCCCTCCTTGGGTCTGACCTGCAGCCCACTCTGACCACCACACATTCCTTCCTGAGCCTTTCACCCAGAGGCTGCTTCATGGCAGCCATAAATAACTTCCCACAGTAAATGAATAAAGTCCCGGCCAGCAAGGCTTGCCAGAGACACTGGGCTTGGCTGAGAGAGGGATTCTATGTCCCCTGTCTCTGACCCTGTAGCTGAGACGTTCTTGGGCTGCTCTTTGGTAGTGCTCCCTCCCTGGACAGCTGCTGCAGCCCATTTGGTCTTGCAGGAGCCCCCAACTCCCATCCCATTTCCCCTCAGAGAGCACAGGGAGCACTCCACGCTTCTCTACAGCCTCAGCTCCTTAGAAGAGCCAAGAAGGCCCAGCTGAAAGCCCAAAGAACTGGTTCCCAGCTGGCTCCTGGCTTTGGGCCCATTCTGACTGTTCCCTGGGTGTGTCTCTGGGAAGTAGGAGCTGGGAGACCCAGGGTAAGTCTTTCCTCTTCTTGGGGCCTCAGTCTTCCCATCTGGGCAATGGGATAACATGTAAGGTGAACTTTCCCAGGTGAATCTACTCACAGTATGACTCCCCAGTCTGCCTGGGAGATTCTGACTGAGTAGATCTGGGAGAGGGGGGGAACACGAATTTCTTTGGGGGGCTGTTATGTCTCTTCAATTTCTTTTTCAAAATTTGAATACAGTCACTTCCTTAAACTAAATTCTCCCACCCCAACACTCCCTTAACTCAATTCTTATCAGATCTTCACCACTCCTAAAGATATAGGCAGGGTGGGGTTATTGGCCCCCGGGATGAATTTTACATATAGTATATGTACTTTTTAACTAGCTCCCAAGTCATTGTAAAGAATGCTTTTATCTCCCCAGAAAGTTCCCTCAGGCACTTCTCAGTCTATACCCCTCCCCAGTTAACCACTTGGGAATAGGACTTTGTCCACAATCACCCCAAGTGATTTCTGTGGTCTGGTATATTTGGGGAAAACTGCTTGAAGGACCCTCCCCAGCCCAGACATTCTAGGATTGTGACCTCTAGACTGGGGGTTCCCTAATGACAAATAACTCCCCTCTGACCCTGTCAGGGACGGCTATGAAGCACAAAGTGACACTCCTTGGGTCTCACTGAGTTATTAGGTTGGGTGGGGGTGGAGCTTTAGAGAGTGTCCAGGCTCGGGGGCTGGGTGGTGCGGGAACACCCCTGTGGCAGAGAAGCCTGGAACAGGGGTGACCCCTGGGTGGGGCCCTGTGCAGGGCTTGGCTCAGCACCTTCCATCTATCTGTGTGACCCTGGGTCATCTCCATCACAGCCCCCTGGGCTTCCATTCCTCTCCACTCCCTTATTTTAATCCTCATTAACCACCTGAGAGCTAGATACGGGCAGGTGGTTAATGAGGATTAAAACAAGGTCAGCTAAGTCTTAGCACACCGTAGGTGCTCTCCTGAATGGGAAAGAATGGGAGATGGGTGCTGGATGGATAAGACGGTAGGCTCAGAGGTTCAGGAACTGACCCAACATCACACAGCTGGGAAGTGCTGGAGCTGAGGCTTGGACCAGGCTTGCTGTTATGTGACAGCTACCGAATGACTTCACTGATAAGCCCCAATTTCCCCAGATGTCAATGGGGCTAATAAGCCCTACCCTGCCTTGGATCCCTAGGACATTGTGAGGAGCTGACTCAATTCAAGTGAAGGGATTATTGAGAAAGAAAAAGGTTTAATGGAGTAAAGTGGCTGGTTTTCCTATTGTCATGGTGACCTGTGTGGCCTTTCTGGGGACGTCCCTTGGCACCGAGGGGGTAAAAGCAGCTCCTCCAATCTTGGTACTTTGTACAATGGGATCTGAGGTGTCCCAGGAGGCAGGAAGTGTGATCGGGACAGGCCTGGCCTCCCAGGCACACAGCTGCGGTTGCTTCCAGGATTTGCGTGCGTGAAGCGGCTTCACCTCTTTGAGCCTCAGTTTCTGAGTTTTCTGTAAGATGGGAATCATAATCACCATCCTGACTTTATGAGGTGTTGTCAGAACCCAAGAGAGAAGGGAAAAGGGGGAGGGGGCACTTCAGAAGCAGAAAGGGCCCCTCCAGGTAGGTGGCAGCTCAGCTACCTCCAGGCTGTTTCTGACTCTCAGGTGACCACTGGCTTTGGGCCAACGCCAGGCGGAGACTTGACTGAAGCCTCCTTGCTCCTCTGCAGGGCTGCTATCATCCCAGTCCCCAGGTGATGGAGCTGGGGTTATAGCTGTGGAGGCTAGCGGAGCTAGGTTCAAACTCCGACGCCACCATCGCACCTCTGAGCTTCTGTTTCCTACATCTGTGAATGGGGATACCGGTACCTAGCTTATGTGGGGCCTGGCATACAGCTGATACTCAGTAAAGACAGTTCCTTGTATTCGAGGACATGTGTTCACCCGTCTAGCTGGTTCAGTGCAGGCTCAGACTCCTCGGCTTGTAAATGGGGTGGAGCAGCCGCTGCTGCTGCTGGGGAAAAACTGACTGTGGCCCAGGCCAGAGGCTCCTTTCCTGCTGTTCTTTTATCCCACAAGGTGCCAGCACAACGCTGGTACACAGTAGGGGCTTTTTCTACCCTGGCTGGTCAGGAACTTCCAAGAGGACAGAGACTGTGTCTGTCCTGTTCCCTCTGAATCCTTAGTACCTGGAACAGAACCAGGTACACAACAGGCGCTCAGTAAATGTTTGGTAATGAAGAATGAATAAACAAAGGTGAGTGAACAAACATCAGGTGGGGAAGGACTGGGCTGAGGGAGGGGAGCTTATTGGGCTAATCCCCAAAGATTAACCTGGGAACAAAGCCAGGTCACTGGCCACTGACCCAGGGCTTTGGAGCAGGCATGCAAGGCTCGTGTGGCTGGGCGTGTGCAGGGTGTGGAGGCCGTTCCTAACAGCCCTGTTTGCCCCAAGATGGCCCTCCTGTCTCCCGCCCTGGACATGGTCCTCACAGCAGCCCTCAGCCTCCTCTTCCTGTTAATGGTCTTGAGCCTGCTGTGTTTCTTCACCTGCCGCCTGGCCAGGCCGCTCAGGTAGGAGAGCTCACCCTGGTCTGACTCCCTCCTCTGCCATCTCTCCTGCACTAAACTCCTTTGGCTTCTGTTTGCTCTTGTGGGATGGTGAAAGGGTGGGGACTAGCCTCTCCTCTCTCCCTCTCTGTGATGGGGAAACTGAGGCCCAGAGAGGTTGAGTCAGCCTGGGATTGAATTGCGCTTGGCTGTGGATAAGCTGAGAGGCTTTGCTCAGTTTCTAAACTGTAAAACAAGGCTAACAACATTTGTGAGGATTAAGTGAGCTCACCGATGTAAACAGCACAGAGCTGGTACAAGAGTACCCAAGAAATGGTAGTGATTTTATTAGTTCTGTTATTCTGTCGTTTGTCCTGAACCTTTTGAGACCCAGCCCATGGATGGCTTTTTGCCAAACTCCCTGGGCTCCTGTGCCCTCTGCCCCTGGATGTTGATTCAGTTCTCAGGGCCAAGCCCCAGCCCCTCAGCTCCCTCCCCTGACCTGCCAATAGCTGCTCCTTCTCCCGGGGCTAGAGCCGGCCAGGGCTTCTGCACACTTGTCATGAATAACCAGGGCACGTAACCGAGAGACTGGCAGAGACGATCCGGCTGGGAGGTGGGGGTGATGGGCTTGGCATGCACCCGGATGCTCCATTCTGAGCTGGTAGAGCATTGGCAGAGGGTAGTGGGCAGCTGGGGCCCCGCAGCCCCAGAGTGGGCCCCACAGAGCCCATCACCCAGGGCTGCCAGAGAACAGCCTTTGAATGGGGGGTGGGGGTTGAGGAGGGAGACTATGGCTTCTGAAGGGTTTCTTGGATCCCCACCCCCTCTCCTTTTCCAAGTAGAGGCAATGGGAGAAGGTACCTGTCAGTCTCCAGAACAAGCCCATCGCAATGCCACATCCCTGGGGCCAGAATTCAGAACATTCCAGCCACTACCGTGGGATCTTTCCTTAAGTCAGTATTTACAGAGCTGCTTCCGTGTGCACTGGGTTAGAGATTCAAAGATGGATAAGATGGTCTTCACTCTCACAAAGCATCAGTCTAACAGAGAATAGAGATAAACAAATAAGCATAATCATGTAGGGCTGGATGAGTCCTTTAGATCTCCTGGGGCACCCTTCACTTTTATTTTTCCTCATTACTTATTTGTTTTGGACCCTAAATGCAAAGAGTCATATTTCTCAGTGCATGGTGTAATATCATGAGCTCAGTTCTTGTTTTATTTATTCATTTTCCCCTTCATCCCTGCTCTCTGCTCCCCATGACCAATCCCACCACTCCCCAAAGGTCTTCATGCTAATGTGTTTAATAAGCCCTTGAATTTGTATGTGTCCTTGTAAATTATGCTGTGTTCTGTATGTGGGTCTGGCTTACATTTACATACAGAGAACTGCACTTTATTCTTTGCATCCTTCACTCAATCGTGTGTTTATGCTCCATCCCTGCTACTGTTTTGACTCTGATTTTAATACCACTGCCACGTAGATACTGCCACCACCACGCTTTATTAATTCATTTCCGTAGTTATGTACAGAGAGGTTGCCCCAAATTCTTATAAGCCAGTGTTAAGAAAAATATGCCAAAAGTTTCTCCAGTAAGTATGATGGTTTCTGTATGTTTTTGGTACAACGTCTTCATTAAGTTAAAGAAATTCTTTTCAATTCCTGGTTTTCTGAGGGCTTTTATCATATAGTTGTCTATGTTCCCATTCTCTATTTCCAGAAGATCTTGCCAAGTTTCATCAAGGCTTTAAATGCCACTTATGTGCCCAGGGTTCTCAAGCGTATACCTCTAGCCAAGACCCCTCTCCCAAATGCCAGATGCGTATATCCAACTGTCCACTTGACCTCTCCATTTCTAAAAGACACCTCAAACTCAACATGTGCAAAACCATGTTTCTTATTTTCCCCACCAAATCTTCTCTACCTCACACCTGAAAATACCACTCCAAATGCTGAACGACTGAATACTTTCACTCTAAGATCAGGAACAAGACCAGGATATTCACTTTTGCCTCTCCAATTCATCACGGGGCTATAAGTCCTAGCCAGTGCAATAAGGCAAGAAAAAGAAATAAAAGGCATACTGATTAGATAGGAAGAATTTAAATTGTCCCTATTTGTCAATGACATGATTGCCTACATAGAAAACGGCAAGGAATCCACACACATAAACGCAAAACTCCTAGAAGTAATAAGTGAGTTTAGCAAGGTCACAGGCTACAAGGTCAAAACGTACAAATCAATTGTATTTCTATATACTAGCAATGAACAATTTATAATAATGATATTATAATAGTGGCCCCCCCCAAAGTGAAATACAGCCATATAAATCTAACAAAACACAGAATCTGTATGTTGAAGACTACGAAGAACTAAATGCATGAAGAGATACACTGTGGTCATGATTGGAACACTGAACATTGCAAATATGTAAACACAATACCAATCAAACCATAGTAATAGGGAACAGAGCTGGGGTTGCCAGGATTCTGGACGCAGGCTTCTGTGACTACAAAGAGACAGCACAAGAGACTTTTATGGAATGGTAGAACCATCTGTATCCTGATGTGGGGGAGGTGACACAAATCTATACACGTTAAACTTCGGAATGTTCAATCTGCAGTTAGGGAATCAGAAGGCTCATCCTTGGGCGGGTCACCAGTGGTAACCCCCTTGCTAATTCTGGAAGCAACAGTCCTTCGTCAGAGTTTTGCGTTGCTACTTTCTTGCTTGTAGTTTTGGGCAAGTCACATCTCCTTTCAATGCCTTGGTTTTCTCATCTACAAAGGACATCATAAGTCCTTGTCTGTCAACGTCATAGGTTACTAGTGAGAAATCGTGATGACAATCTTTTAAAACTGGGATGTGCGGTACACAGGCGTTTTTCACTTTGTCTGTGTGCTTTGCAGGTTGTTATAATCTCCCAGAAAGTTGTGTTTGTATTTTGTTGAAGTATAACATACGTACCGAAAAGTGTCCGACAGTTTGTTGGGTTTTCAGACTGAACCCACCCAATTAACCAGCACCCAGACCAATCAACAGAACTTTACCAACCTCACAAGTCCCCTGTGCCCCTTTAGTCTCCACACCCCGCAGTGTAGACTTTATCTTCTCTTCTACTGCCCTTGGCCAGTTTTTATACTTAGTATCATTGGAATCACACTATATGCATTCTTGGGTCTGCTTCCTTCACTCAACCTCACCTTCACAAGATTCATCCATGTTGTTGTGTGGAGCTGTCGATCATTCATTCTCATTGTTGTGTGGATTTCCATCTTGTGAACCCACACAATGTACTCATCCGTCCTGTTGAAGACAAACATCATGAACGGGGCTGACGTGAATGTACTGGTACATGGCTTTTGGTGAACACGTGCGCATTTCTCTTGGAGATAAGTGGGTTGGAGGGCATGTGGATGGTGTCAACTCTGGTAGATGCTGCCAGTTTTCCAAAGTGGTTGTACCAATCGACACTCCACCAGCAGTGCACGGATACTCTTGCCAACACTGGACTTTTCTACACACGCAGAGGAAGGATTTGGGGTGATTCTTCCCTTTTCCCACCTCCCCCCTTAGAGCCCAAGCTTTCAGCTGATGTAAATATTTACTGTGCCAAGCACTGCAGTACAGACAAACAAGGCAAAGTCCCTGCTCTTAGAAGCTGTCAGTGTGGTGAGTGAGACAGATCAGGAAAGAATTATTACTTTCAAAATAGGGAGGTTTGTGCAGTGATTGAAATGGTATGAAGTCCAGAGGTAGTAGATGGTCACGAGGGATCATCCTGGAGGCGTCCTGAAAGAAGTGACTTCAGTTTTTAAACTATTTTGAATAATATTTTAATGTATTGATATGACATGTCAATTTAGTAACATTTTTAGGATGTTAGGATTTACTCTAGAAACGTTTGGAAAGTACAGTAGAATCTTAAAAAAAAAAAAAAATCATCTGAAATCCCACCAGAGTTAAGTGCTACAGATGTTAGGTGTAGGGTATTTCCTTTCGAGTCCCACTCTCCCCTCCCCCACTGCCAAGCTGGGTTTGTAAGGAGCCAGGTGGATGAAGAAGGTGGTGGAAAAGCACAGAGCTGTGCAATTGGATGGCACGTCGGGTGAACGCCGGATGTTTTGTGGGATGTGGTTCAGGCGAACCCTCACCTCTGGGCACTGGAGTGCAGCATATATGTTTTTAAGATTGAATCAAGATCACGACTTCCGGTGGTAGAGTGGTTTCTTATCTACCATGAGACTCTAACAGTAGAATGTTGTCCGTCACTGCTGTTTCTCATGCGAAAAATAATATAAACGGAACCACTTCACCGTGGAGTCAGAGCTGTCACCCCAGAGGAACTGCTTTGCATGTCTTAGTTCTCAAACCTTTGGAATGTTAAAACTGGGCAACATAGCCTTTGGACGGGACCTAAAGCAGCCTTGTATCCAAACAACTGTTTGCAAAGATAACAGGAAAGCAAATGTTATGATTGATACTGTAACTGAACCTTAATGATATTCTTTAGATTTAACATCACTGTGTTAGTTTATCTGCACCTATAGAGAAATTCCTTCCTTAGCTTATCTGCACTCATAGAAACTCCTTCCTTCTATTCATGTAATTGTTTCCCTTCCCTGTCTCATAAATACCCCTTGCCTTCACCTCCTTTACATTACTTGGGTTTCTGCCTGAATCAGTGCTTCCCAGAATTGCAGTTCTTTTTGGATCCCAAATAAATGCTTGTTGCCTCTCACCTTTAATTTTTAGGTTCACACTCACAACAAATGGAATAATCATTTTTATCTCAGTTTGGGTGGAAATAATAACATTATTTCCCAGTAAAACTCTTGCCATTTAAAATTCCTCATCTTCCGGTAGCATTTATACACAGCAGGGGCAGTACATTTCTCTGCTGCCAGTGGGATTATTACCCCTTGTGAACCAAACAGGATGACCACATTTTAAAAACATTCTTATGCCATTAATACATGCTCATTTTAGTCAATTTGGAAAATTCAAAAAAATAAAAATGAAAAAGAAGAAATAATCATTCACCGTCCTGCTGCCCAGAGAAAGCCACAGTTAACATTTTGGTGTATTTCCTTCCAGTCTTTTTTTTTTTTAAATAACATTTTCCAAAAATTATAAAGGTAACCTCTCAACACAGAAGAAAATCTGGGAAATGCAGAAAAAATAATCGGAGTCATCTGTAATATTACTGTCCAGAAATGGCCACCCTTACCAGCCAATCTTTTCCTGTATGTCACGCCTATAGTTTTTACATTTCTCACCATAAATCACAAGCTCTAGAAGAGAATGTAGCAAATGTAGGTATCCCTCTAAAAAAGGGGGAACTCTTTTTTTGTCTCTGATGTGCTTGGGATACGGGATTAAAAGGCTGAAGACGGATGTTGTAGATCAGTGCTTTTCACTGTGGGGTCCACCAGGCAGGAGGGGGCATTGCTGGGTGCTTATTGGAAACGAAATCAGAGCCTCTGGGCGAGAGTGGGGATGGGAGTAGACTCTGTTTTAATAAGCTCTCTTATTAAAGAGATTCTGATGCATGCTACAATGAGAAGCACTTCACGGGAAGACCAAAATTGGTGGGTTCTGGGTTTCAGAGGGTTGAAAGTGGAAGTTCACTTGGGAAATGGGAAGGAACGCCTTTGGAGCATCATGCTCATTTATACTTCTACAACCGTTTGTGTGATGAAGCTTCCAGAGGGAGGGCCACCTCGTTTGCATCCCGATGGCTAACCTCAGACCTGGTCTATAATACCCGTAGGTGCTCAACAAATAATGAATGAATGAATGAACGAACACGTAAGGGAATGAAGAAATGAACTCTGGAGCTGTGCCCTACATGTCTTTTTTCTTTTCCTTTTCTCGTTTTCATTTCTAGGATTGGAACATCAGCTAACATCAGCTAACGCTTGACCACAGCCAGTCCACAAACGTCGATTGCATCTCTGGGCTCCAGAGAGAGAGCAGGTCTTGGAGTGGACCATGATTTCACCACTCTTAGTGCTGGCCATTGGCACCTGCCTTACCACCTCCTTAGTGCCAGGTAGGATTGGGGGGCACAGGAGGAGGGATGGCGAGACTTGGTACAGGTGGGATAGAATGAGGGTAGTGTCTGTGTTCAGGGTCATAGAACCATCCCAAGTTTTTAAGAGCTGGAAACAAATGGTCAAGGTGGGAAATCCCAGCTCTCCTACTGAATGTGCTAGGGTTGTAGGTCACTCTTTCCCCTTTTATATTTCCCTTTTCTTTAATTAGGGATTCTCTTCTCTCCAATAATCTGAAATACAACTTATTCTAGAAACTCTTCCAAGTCTTGGTATGCAAAGCCTTCTGTTGGTTTTGTCTGCCTAACTCATGCAGTAGTACATTTCCTTGCGGTTTGTAATTTTTGCTTGCAAACTCATTTTCAATAGGAATTTGTTTTGTTTTTTGTTTTCTATATTGGGGACTCATATGGAAGTCTTTCTACAGTGCAGTATTGTATTTGATTTTTCGACTAATTCTAGATGATACGTTTTTATGTTAATTTCTCAGTTTGAGGTTCTTATGTTATAAATTCAGACCCCTCTTAGACGGGCTCAAATTTGGAGTTGAGCTCACGTTTCTCATGACTGCCTTTCTTTCCCCATCCCTTCCATAGCTCCAAGGTCAAATGTGTACATTAAATGAGTTTCAACCTAGACCTGTACCCAGTCTGACAACCCAAGGGCCCCTCAGCATTAGCTCCTGTTTATCTCTGGTTTTGAATTCCCTCTTAATTTCTGGATCTTGGGGATAGCCCTTCCCCCTTTTCTTCCTTTTTCAAGCTATGGACCGTTTTTTATGTTTTTTGTTTGTTTGTTTTTAGTATTTTGGTATCTGTAGTTGGAGAGGGCAGCCCTCCTTGGCTTAACCCATTATGTGGCTGGACACCCCCACTTGCCTTCCCTGAGTCTTCATGTCTCCATCTGTTCAGTGGAGATAATAATTAAGACTGTCGTGGGGGTGACACGGGACAGTCATAGTGTCTGGCAGGGAGTGGGGGCTCTTAGAAAATTGGGGTACAGAGAAGGACTGGCCCTCCCAAGTCACACAGGGAGTCAATAGCAGTTCTGGGAATAGAACCTGAGCTACTGGATTCCCAGGTCATTCTTTCCTTTGCGATGCTGTGGTGCGTTTTGGTGTGTATCCTTAGAGATGGTGTGTATCCTAGAACTGAGTCCCTGGAAAGAATGAAAAAGGGACAAAATGAAAAATCTCAAATATTCAGCAACTCAGTCTTTTTGTATCTGTTTCATTTTAACCATTCTGATGGGTGGTAGTACATTGTGTTTTCTTTCTTTTTAAGAAAAATTAGGTATAACTTACACTAAAGTACACAAATCTTACATATATAGCTTGATGAGTTTTTATGTATTTTTATATCCATGTACCCACCACCCAGATCAAGAAAGAGCATTTCCAGTGATGGAACACCAAAAGCTTCCTGTATCCCTCCCACCCAACCCCACACCCTACCCCCAAGCCCAAGGAAGTAACTAGGCCTACTCCTGCCACCATAGATGAGTTTTGTCTTTTTGAACTTCGTATAAATGGAAACCTATAGTACATACTGAAAAGTACTCTTTACATAGCATTACATCGTGAGCATTTGTGAGTGTCATTTAATGGTCTCCGGCAACAATGGCCTCCAGATACTCAGCTGTGCAAAGCCATCATTGCTTAAATCAGTTCTCTGACCATAAAGTCAGTTTGATACCCTCTGAGCCATTCTGGGGGACAGGCCCTGGGATGACTCTGGTGGAAAAGACAGGGCTCTGCAGGGAGCAAACACAGCAGGGAACTCGGCAAACTGGTAATAGAGGTTTTGTGGAGAAGAAGTAACAGATACAGGGCTGGCTGACGTGTGGGGAAGGGCGTCTGCCCAGGGCTGGGGGGAGGGCAGGTTGTAGGTGGTCAGGATGGATGGAAGTTCACCACCACCCGGATTGCACCCGAATGGCCAAAGCCTTGGCACTGTGGTGTGTGACGAGGAAGGAGATGGGAACCAGCCCTGAGCCAGTGGGAGCCCTGATCAAAACCACTGGCCCGGGCACTTTCCCAGGCTTTATCTCATTTAATCCTAAAACTGCCAGTAGGTAGCTATGTTCTCCCATTTTCCCAGGCATGGAACTTGCCTGTAGACACACAGCTGGCTGGAAGGGCTGACGCTGTCCAGACTCCAGCTGGGGACTCTGCCAGTGGGGTCTGAAATTAGACAGCTTCAGAAGAGACAGGTGCTGCTGAGGGCTGCCAGGGTGAAGGTGAGGGTTAAAGAATTGAGTGTGGGATAACGTAAGGTGAGGCCTTTTGGGAGAGGGGTGCAGAGTGTGGGAGGTGAAGGAGCTGCTGCTGCATGGCAAGCACCTGGCACTTACCTGGAAACCGTGCTTGTGAGAAAGGAGAGCTGTGCTCTTCACCCACAGCTGTCCTGAAAGGCAGCGGGGCCTGCGTTGGGCCAAAGAATGAGGATCATGTCCTTAGCTCATGGGCATGCAACGCGGCCTTGGATAAGACCCTCCCACCCCTCCTGGCCTCAGCCTTCCCTTCCATGCAATGGGAGGCCATAGAAAGAGAGTTGCCAGGGAATTTCCATCTCCAGGCTTCCGTACTCTGATTTGAGGGGCCTAAGTACAGAGGATTTGAGGGGCCCAAGTACAGCAGACAGTGGGAAGGACCCTGATCCCCTGGACATGGATCCTGGGCCTTTGCTTAGAAGAACGAGGGGGTCCAGGCCTAGCGATGGAATTACTAGGGGGAGAAAAGGGGAGATTTCGATCCTCTGCTGTGGGCTAGGTGTGTCACTTGCCTTATCTAATCCAGTCCTCCTAAGACCGAGAGGAAGGTACAAACAACCGTATTTGAAGGGGAGGAAACTGAGGCTCAGGGAGGTGACTTGTCCACACTCGGCACAGTAGGGGCTTTAACTGAGGTCTGTCAGACACTACAGCTGTGTTCTTTCCTTTGGAGGACTGCCTACTGGATACGTAGGGCAAGAAAGAAGGAAGGGAAAGAGAGAGGGAGAGAGAAAAAGAGAGAGAAGAGAGCACTGCTGGTTCCCGTTTTATCTCAAGATTAGAAATACAGAACGTACTAATTTATCCTAACGGGATTCTCTGTGGCTACTTTAAATTTGGTACGTTAAACAAAAGGCAAGTCTTTAAACAAAAGACAAGTCTTGCTTTCCATCATTGCTGTTAACGTTGTCACGAAGTCAGGTTCCTGCTGAACCTGCTTTAATGAGTAAGCTCAGCAGAGTTTATAATTGATGGCTGATTACGTCTGGGGACCCCTGCAGTTGGAAATAGTTTGTTCCCTTGAACGGCTTAAACATTACCCTCCTAATTGCGCTCGCACAATTCATTTGCTGCCTTAGCAGAATGTCTCTCTACTGGGTGGAAGGAAAGAGCCTCGGCTTTGGCGTGAAGCCCAGCTGTGCCAGTGTCTGCCAGGGCTATGTGTCCTTGGGCGAGTCGCTCGGTGTCTCTGAGCCTTGGTTTCTTCATTCTGAAATATGGAGAGAAGACCCAGGGTCCACAGGCTTGTTTGGAAGATCAGATTGGTGTATGTTTACAAACCACAGGACGGCTATCAGATCGGCAACTACTGTTTTCTCCCCAAGTCCTGGTGCCCTGCCCTTGGGCATGAGAAGTGGGGGTATCTGTAAGTCTGGGGATGAGAAGCTATCCCTACCACTTGCCAAACAACTTTCCCTCACTATCTGTACAGAGAAAGAGAAAGACCCCAAGTACTGGAGAGACCAAGCTCAGCAGACCCTGAAATACGCCCTGAGGCTTCAGAATCTCAACACCAACGTGGCTAAGAATGTCATCATGTTCCTGGGAGATGGTGAGGCCTGAGGGATGGGCAGGATGGGGCACCTGGAAAGGGGCCCATGGAGCGAGGTGGAGGTGAAGGGGGGCTGTGTTGAAGAGCCCGGGACCCTGGAGAGCATGTTTAAGAGGATGGGGGGTGGGCAGGCTGTGGACCCAGGAGGTCTGCTGTGCAAGGCAAAGGTATGGGGAGGGAAGAGAGAGAGTGGCTGCACCATCACATTTACAGAGACATCTTATAGTGCCCACTGCTCAGCCTGCCTTGGCACCAAACTAGAGAGGTATGGGTGCCCGAGAAGGCTGACTGGAGTGGCAGGGAGCCCAAGAGACTGAGGCCTCCCTCTCCCCGCCACAGGGATGGGCGTCTCCACCGTGACGGCCGCCCGCATCCTGAAGGGTCAGCTGCACCACAGCCCCGGGGAGGAGACGAGGCTAGAGATGGACAAGTTCCCCTACGTGGCCCTCTCCAAGGTGAGCTCCAGCCCTTATCCCACCGAGCCCAAGCCTCCCGCTTCTCAGCTAGACAGCATGCAGGAAAGGGCAGGTGTGGGGGCTGCTAGACCTCTCAAGCTACCACAGACCCAGGTAAGGTGGTCAGCCCTCCGGGGTCTCTGTGGCCCCAATGTGAAATGAGAACAGCTGCAGCTACTTCCCACGACTTGGAGAGTTTTAGCTCATTGATTTTTTAAAAAAAATCTTTTGAAGAATAACATACACAGAGAAAAGTGCACAAGGGCACAGCTTGAATTTTCACACACTGCCCGTGTTGGTATAATCAGCATCCAGGTGGAGAAATTGAACATGACAGAAGCCAGAGGTCTTCCCAAGTGCCCCTCTGCTCCCCAGCCCTCTGCCTACCCACCCTGACTTCTAATACCATAGATGAGATATTCCTTCTTTTGTACTTGATATAAATTACGGAATCATCAGTATATATGCTTCCCCTAGAGGTTCTGTTGTATTCACTCTCTCCCGAGGTGGTTCGGGAAAGTTAATTAGATTACTGATGTAAAGCGGTAGCTATTGTTACCGGTGGTGTTGATGGTAGCATTCTGTAATAAAGATCCTCTAGACACTCTGGGGGAACAGAAGAGACTCCAATGTTTTCTGTGCCTCAGGTTGGGGGGAAGGGAGACAGTTTCAGGGTCTCTACTAGAGGTCCGAAGGGTTTGGTGGTGGTGGGGAGGGCCTCATCCCCATTTCCCCATTCTAGATCCTGCCTCCCCATTACTTTCCCTCTTCCCCTAGCCCACCTGGCCCACTCCTTCAAGAATCCCCTCTCTCCCTTCTCCAGGACTCACCTGCCTCCCCCTCCCCTTAGCTGGCTCCTGCAGCCTCCAGACCCAGAGAAAGGCCTGAGCTGACCCAGCCCCCACTTTTCTGCAAATGTTTCCATGTGTTGGAAAGTTGCCTTTCTGGCCCTTCTTGCTGCCCTGGCTGCCAGGGCAAGGGGAATGAGAGCAGAAAGCAGGCGGCTAGGTGATCCTGTGGCTTGGGGGAGTGTGGGGCACATGGGTAGCAGGGCTCAGCCTAGGATGTGGGAGGCCTCTCTTTCTCCTTCATACCCCAGGCCCCATGGTGTGAGTGGGAGTGGGCTGGGCAGCAGGGTAAGCCAAGGCCTGGCCATTGCCTGACCCTCCTTCCCCACCTGCAGACATACAATACCAATGCTCAGGTCCCTGACAGTGCAGGCACGGCCACTGCCTACTTGTGTGGGGTGAAGGCCAACGAAGGCACCGTGGGGGTGAGCGCAGCCACCCAGCGCTCCTACTGCAACACCACTCAGGGGAACGAGGTCACCTCCATCCTCCGCTGGGCCAAGGACGCTGGTGAGTGGGGTTAGCAGGGTGGAAGGGGGCCCAGCTCTGTGACCTATCTGGGCCTCAGTCTTTCCAACTGTACAATGGGTAGAAAAAGATGTTCTCTGGGGCTCTTCCAGCTCCAGTATTCTGGAAGTCTGAAATATTCATGGGATCCCATCTAGGACAGGGCAAGCTGGTGGTTTAGGAACCCGCTCTGATGTGGGTTTGCATCCTGGTGCAGTTCCTTAAGCCTATTCATTTGTCTATAAAATGGGCATGAGAACATAGCCCCCTCATAGGCTTAGTGTGAGGAAGGCAAGGGGCCTAGCCCGGCACCAGTCTCATGGGGGTTCAGTAAATGTCTTTTCCTCCCTTTCTCCTGGACTTGGGAGGGCCTGGCCCATGCCCCCAGAAACTTCAGAGTCAGGGTATGAGACTGGCTGACACAGATGACAGACACTGGCTGACACCTGAGAGCCCTTAGGAGGGACCCCTGCAGGGCACCCGGTGGGGAGGGGAGGGAGGGAGTGCCTCCTGTAGGAATGGTGTTCTTGGTGTCCTACATGGAGGAGAGGACCCCAGCCCACAGTTCAAGGGCCCACCGGAGGGGGCGGGTCAGAGGAAAGTGTCTGAGCTGCCTGGGGGTTCAGAAGCCACCATCACCACTTTAGGACTAAGGTGGAGACTGAGGCCCAGGCAGCCAGTGGAACTGACGGGAGGCCAGGCTTTAGCTGAGGAGGGAGAAGGCAGCTTGGACACCCCACCTCCAGACAAAGCCAACCCCTCCTTTCCCACACCTCAGGGAAATCTGTGGGTATCGTGACCACCACGCGAGTGAACCACGCCACCCCCAGTGCCGCCTACGCCCACTCTGCTGACCGGGACTGGTACTCGGACAATGAGATGCCCCCGGAGGCTCTGAACCAGGGCTGCAAGGACATTGCCTACCAGCTCATGCACAACATCAGGGACATCGAGGCAAGTTTGGGGGATGTGGCCAGAACAGGGACTGGCAGGCTGATGAGGCAGGGCCTCTGGTGGGCCCGAGGCCTGAGGTGCAGGAGGCATGGGAGACGCAGCTTGGCCTGGCTCCCCACACACCTGGGAGGGCGCCCAGCCCATTAGGGGATTTGTGGTTGGGGCAGGGAGGCTCTGTAGGATTTCTCTGTGGTGTCGCTGAGGGATAAACCCTGATGTGGCCTCCACCACACCTCAAGAGCCAGGCGCCTAGGGATCATTCCATAATTGGAACCTAGTGCTACACCCTCACAACACAGGGAGGTAGGGGTGGCAGAGTGGCCACCTGAGGGGAGTACCTGCCCTGTACATTCCCACATGCACGGACAGGTGCCTGTCTCATGTACTCAACCAGCAAACCCAGAGGAAAGGCAGTGTGGACAGTGGTTCGCACAAGCTCTCAACTTGAAACTTCCTGGGTTCAAATCTTTGCCCTACTGTTTGCCAACTGTGTTACCTAACAGGCCCTTTATGAAGTGTTGTAAAGATCTGTAAGATCTCAATAAAATAATCCCTGTAGAGTTTAGCCTAGGGCCTGACACCTAGTGAGAGCTCACCAAGTGAGTAGTATGTGGGCATGAGCCACGTATCCTAGCCCCGAAACACAAGCTTTGAATACCGAGCAGGTTCATGTATACCGTTGAGTACACACAGCCCAGGGATCGTCCACCAGATGTTCAGATGGATCCCCACTCTCCTTTCTTAAATGAGAACCTCTGGCTCATTCTTTTCCAGGCTCTTGTTACCTACTGCAGGGTCTGGTAAGGGAGCAAGGAGACTTGAGCCCCCTGAGCCTAGAATGGGGGTTCATTGAGGCTCAGAGGAAGCCCCCAGGTCCTGCCTACTCCTTCCCTCTCTTTCTAACCCCACCAGACAAACTCCCTGGCTCCCAGACCCACCCTCTGTCCCCGTGCATTCCGCCCAATTTCTAAGTGCCACCCGGCTCCTCTACCAATCCTGACTTCCCTTTTCCAAGCAGTGGACTGGACCTCCCTTTCAGGACAAACAGCCCTGTTGACCACTCCTAGTCAGCGTGTATTGGAGGCAAAGCCACCGTCCTGACTTTGCTTCCACTTGACTCGTGTCCTGCAACAAGTCGCTTTGCCTCCTTGAGCCTCAGTTTCCCCACCTGTACAAGAACAGAGTGCCCCGCCTGCCCCCTCGCAGGGCCACTGGAGGCCGAGATGAGGTCATGGATGTGAGAACATTTGTTGTACAAGCACAGGGTATAATTATGGGACTGCTCTTCAGAGAGATTTGGCAGGAACAGCCTGAGAGAAGGGCAGGAGCTTAAGGGAAGATTTCTCTAGTGGGAGTGAGGGGTGGGGTGGGCTGGGGGCATCCTCAGGGACCACTAGGGGATGAGTGAGGGTGCAAACGAGGAGGTGGGGCCCGGGTGAGCCCTGCCTCTGCTCCCTTGACTTTCTCCTCGTCCTTGTCTCTCCCATCTGCCCTGTAGCACCACCATCCTAAAGCCCCCGGCCCCCAGACTGTACGTGAAACAAAAATCCTGGTGTCCGCCCTGAAAATAAATATCTTTTGCTAAAAAAACAAAAAAATAAATAAATAAAAGACAGAAAGAAAGAAAGACACAAACCCAAACCCCAAAGCCAAACAGCAAGTCTGTTATTTGGGAGTTTAATGAGCCCGTGTGAAGTCTCTGCTGGGGCTGGAAATGAGGAGGCTCCAGGCAAGAAGATTGGGGGCTTCATTTCCACTCTGAAAATGCCAAGGGGTCAGGTTCTGTGGGAACAGTGTAGGGGGGCGAGGGGCCAGTGACCCGGGGCCCCTTCTCCTCCGCCCTCTCACGGCCTGCCCCTCCCCCAGAGCTCCTGGCTGGAGCTGGCAGTGAGGAACTTGCCCTCATGGAAACACTTTGATTTCCAGCTCCTCGTGCCAGTGAGAGCACCCTCCATGGCGGGTGCCAGCACCGCACTGCACAACTACATTTCTTCTTGTGCCAGTCCTGTGGCTGGGTGTTCTTTCCATTTTATAGGTAAGGAAACTGAGGCTCAGAGAGGATAAGTGACAGGCCCTTGGTCAAGAAGGCATAGAGTCAGGATTCAAAGCCATGTCCTCTCCAGTTCCCCACGATCCAGGCTGGTCCTGGGGCGCCTTCCCCACCTCGACTACCAGCCTGGACTCTCCCCAGAACCTGGCTTCCCAGGAGGAAAATGGAGTGGAAGGTAGAGAAGGGGGCCTTGAAATGCCGGGCCCGGGGACAGTGGACCCGGGTCCCACCACAGCTGGGCTCTGCTCTCCCAAGGTGTCAGCCAGGGGCGGTGGCCTGGGCTGACGCCTGTGGTGACAGGAGGACACCGGTGTGGTGGTAACTGTGGGCGGCAGCTGTTATGCTCTTGGCCGCGTTTTAAAAATAGTCAGGACTTCAAACATGGACTCCCAAGGAAAACAAACAGTCCCGCGTCCCTCCGCCCGCGCAGGCAGCGCGGTGGGTAAAATTAGCCTGGCGGTGACACACAGACGTGAGCCCTGGCCTGCTGTCTGCCCAGGCTCCCAGCTGGGATGCCCCAAGACCTCCCTGGCGGAGGCCTCTGGCCTGCAGTCACTCTGCCTCTCGTTGTGGGCAGAGGAGGCTCTTGGAGGCTTCATCCTTGGCTCTGCAGACACAGCAGGGCCAGAGTTCGAATCCTGGCTCTGCCCCTTACTGGTTGTGGGGCCTTGGGGGAAAGAAATCACATTTCTGCATCCATTTCTTTGTTTGGAAGACAGGGACACGGGCTCCCTGTGGCCTTGGTGTAAAGTTGATTAAGATAATGTGTCTGAAATGCTTGACGCCTGACGCACAGCGCTCTATAGAAGGTATTATTTTTCCACAAGCGGGAGTTATGTGTCAGGCTTCTAGAAAGACAGGTAAGGGAGGTTATCAGTAGCTCCAGTATTTCACCCAGAAGCCCAACCACAGTCCCGGGAGACTCATGATGTCATCTCTCCAAGCTGGAAAAATGGAAGTTCTGGGAGGGCAGGGTGGACCGAACTCAGGACTTGTCAGGCTAGAGAAGCATCCACACCTTCCCCAGGTGGGCACCATGGGGCTTCAGGATGGCTTGGAACCACAGGGTACTTACTGCTGGCTCTTGTCCCCTTTAAAAGGTGATCATGGGGGGCGGCCGGAAGTACATGTTCCCCAAGAATAGAACCGACGTGGAATATGACATGGACGAGAAGGCCCGGGGCACAAGGCTGGATGGCCTGAACCTCATTGACATCTGGAAGAGCTTCAAACCGAGACACAAGGTAGCCCGTTCAGGGGCCAGATGGCTGCAGGGTGGCCTGCAGTGGGGGTGGCGCTGGTGAGCCCCCTCTGAATCTGTTTTCTCCTCTAAACTGGGGTCATAATTCTTACCTTAAAGGGCTCAAATGGTCTAGCAGATACATGAATAGCACATAGTAGGTGATCAGTCAATTCCTTCCTTTAGGGGAGGGCAACGGAAAGGGCCAGGCAGTAAGGAGGAGGGTGAGCCAAGGAACAGCCTGCATGACATTCTGTCCACCTGAGCCCCTACTGTGTGCAGGGTCCCTGGATGGTCATGAGGTCCAAAGGATGAATTGAATGGTCAAAGAAACATGCAACACTGTGCACTTGGATGGCGGGGTGCCCAGGACCTGTGGGAACCCAGAGAGGACAGACCACAGGGAGGGGCTAAGAAGGCCTGACGGGGGGGCGGGGGAGAGTAGAGGAGGCAGTACTGGGGGGATCTTGCAGGCAGAGGTAGCAGAGCGTGAGGCAGAACCCCTCTACAATGAGTTGGTTTTGGCCATGGTGGGGACACGTGCTGGGGAGGGGAGGCTGGAGCGTGGGAAGGACCCAAACTCTGGCTCCCGGGGCATCTCGGGCCTTTTAAATCTGTGCTGCTGGCCGCTGGGCCTGGGGCAGCTGGGGTCTGGAAATGACTGTGGTTGGGGCTGAAGACAGTGGGGAGCAGCCTGGCAGCCACTTTGATGTCACTCTGGAGTTGGGTTTCTGAGGGTTCCAGGACTGGCCCTGGGGGAGGGCTTGTGGGATGGGGCTGGGCCAAGAGTGAGGTGGGGGCAGGGGCTGGGGAACGGCCCCCACAGGGTTTGTGGGGGGGGACTGAGCTGCTTGGAACCTTTATTCCTTCTGAGTCAGCTCAGGCTGGGCCAGAGCCCCTCCCCACCCAAGCCAGAGAGACAGCACCCCTCGCAGGCTCAGTTTCTCTACCTGGAACATGGGGCCAGAGCTTAATCTTTTTTGCCCATGAGGGTGCTTACCCTGGAGCTCAGTCTAGATGCCAAGAGGGAGGGAGAGGGCCCGTAGCAGCGGACTGGACAAGGTATCCCTGTGAGGTCCCAGATAGGCTATCCATTCCTTGAAAATCATGCCTTAAGAGTAGGTTCGAAAGAGTCTTACCTTTACCACTGAATAGCTATATCATCTGTATATGTCGGTGTCCTCATCTATCAAATGTGAATAATAATACCTACTTTGTAGGATTGATGTGAGGATTAAATGAGATAACACACCTCAGGGAAGCAAAGGAGGGGGTGGGAGTGGGGGAACAGAGCCCCACTTTCTTAGCCTTCCCAACCCTCCTTCCTACAACAGCCCCTAAGGTTGAAAACCACTGATCCTAATTGCCATTGCCCAGAGAAGGCAAGGGACCCCTGAGGACATGCAGCTGATTCCTGGCTGTGCCAGGACCCCCAGTCCAGGCCCTGAATGGTGCCATCTCCAGGCATGCCAACCAGCCTCTTCCTGTGGCCTCTATGCCCTGGGAGGGCAGCCCTTCCTTTATTGCCCCATTATATGGGGTCTCCAGGACAGAGCTAGGGCTTCTCTTCCTCCCTGGCTCTCCACGGCCCCCAGAACACACAGCCCAGACCTCGCAGTGAGCACTCAAGGCCGCGTGTGACCTGCGCCTGCCCCTTTTTTGCCCCTAGCACTCTCACTACGTCTGGAACCGCACCGAACTCCTGGCCCTCGACCCCAACACCGTGGACTACCTCTTAGGTAAGGGGGTCAGGACCTTGGAGTGGAGGATGCCTGGCTGGGTGCCCTGGGGCCAGGGCTGTGTGATCCAGCACCTGGGGGCTAGCCCCCAGCCTGTCCCCCTACTTAGGGACCTTTGCCCTCGGGCTCCAGGACCTGGGAGGGGGGAAGAAGGGGTTCTGGTTCATAGGGTTTCAGCCTGAAACTTGCTGGCTGTGCAGGGTGAATAGCCCCACTGAGCACACAGGGAAACTGAAGCTCAGAAACGGGAAGCACCGGAGGCATGCCCAGGCGAGTCTGAGCCCTGGCTGGAACTGGACTTACGCAGATCTCAGGCCGCAGAGCAGGGGGACCTAGAGCCCACCCTGCTGTGTGGCCAGGGAAGAAGCCAGCCAGGTTGTCTCTGCTGGTCTTGACTGGGGGTTGCCCCTCCTCCCCAGGGAGTGGGGAGCAGGCAGGTGGCGGGGGGCCCAAGGGCAACTCTAGGCTGGGTGGAATGAGACCTGAGCACCACCATGCAGACATCTGGGTCTTCTTTCCCATTGGCTGTTGTGCCCAGCAAGTGGTGGCAAAAATCTCCTGCAAACATTTCCCAAGAAGCTCAGCTCCCAAGTGCTAGGTGTGTCATTAGAGACTATGGGCTCAGAGCTGGGCGTCTGGAGGATCCCCCAGATATACACACAGCGTTTGCTTACCTGAGTCACGTGGCACAGACCCCATACCACACACAGGCTGTATAGAGCTGTGCGTGCACCCAGGGAGCATGACAGTTCCACACGTGCATCTTAGAGCCAGAGTGCTGGGTTCAAGTCCAGCTCGTGCCACCTGTGAGCTGTGCAATCTTGGGCAAGTGATTTCTCCTCTCTGTGCCTTACTTTTCCTCTTTTATAAAGTAGGAATAATGACTCTTCTATAAAATGGACACGATGACAGGGCCTACCTAAGGATTGTCATGAGGATTAAATGAGCTAATACATTGTGTGGATAATCACAAATTATCCCAAAACTTAAAAATTTAAAAGAAGAGTAAACCTTTATTATTTCCCACACTTTCTTTGGGTCAGGAATTTGGGAGCAGCTTAGCTCGGTCTCTCATGAGGTCGTAGTTATCTAGAGGCTTGACTAGGGCTGGCGTTTCCAAGATGGCTCACTTAGATGGCTAATAAGTGGGTGCAGGCTGTTGATAGCAGGCCTCAGTTCCTTGCCACATGGGTCTCTCCGTAGAGCTGCTTGAGTGTCCTCACAACATGGTTGCTGGCTTCCCCCCAGAAATCCAAGAGTGTGCAAGGCAGAAACTGCAGTGTCTTATGCCCTGGCCTGGATTTCTGCAGTATCCTATTGGATACACAGGCCAGCGTGGGAGGAGACACACACAAGGGCATGAATTCCAAGCAGCATGGCTTATGGGGCGCCATCTTGGAGGCACCTACCTGTTTCCAAAGGACTTAGAGTGGCACGCGGCACAGCATGAGCACTCTGTTCATTGGCGTTCTTGTTTGGCTGCACACACACTCATGGCAGCCCCAGTGATCTGGAACGATGGCCGTGACCAAAAATACCCACGTGGTATACGTGGAATCTTAAGGCATGGGCAAGGAATGGATCCCTCTCCTTATTTCACAAGTGAGAAAACCGAACTTGGTGAATAGAAGGGACAGTGACCCTAAATCTTCTGCTCTTTCACTGCACAGGTCATATCCTGACCTGGAAATGACATGTAAACACACTTCCAAGCTACCTTGTCGAGTCCAAGACACTCCTCTGCCTGTGGGCCATGGTGCTATGTCCTGGGCCCTTCAAGCTTAGGGGAGGCTGATGAACTCAAATCCCAGAACTCCCACTTAGCAGCTGCAAAGAGCAAGTCCTGACCCCCTGAGCCTCAGTCTCCTCTGGGACCCCTCTCCATGGTGTGGCTATAAGGATGAAAAGAGGCAGCGCTCCCAAAGCACCTGGCACACGTGGCAAGAGCCATCCAGAGGAGCTTCCTTCCCCCCACTGTGCCCCCAAGTTGTGTGTGGGGGGCACCTGAGACACTGCAGGTTCCTTGGGGTCCTTCTCGCAGGGTCGTGAGCGCTCCCCATCCTCATCTTCCCCAGGTCTCTTTGAGCCGGGGGACATGCAGTACGAGCTGAACAGGAACAACGTGACTGACCCTTCACTCTCCGAAATGGTGGACGTGGCCATCAAGATCCTGAGCAAAAACCCCAAAGGCTTCTTCTTGCTGGTGGAAGGTAAGACCCCAGGACTGGCTATGGGGTCACTTCCCTGGGAGCTTCTGGGTAACAGCCCTGGGGTCAGGAGACAGGGAGACCCAGCTCTCCGAGAGAACTGTCCAGCTTGGGGATGCCAGGGGAAATTCCTTTGGGGCGGATTGGGGGAGAAGTGGATGGTGCTAAGATCCCAGCCCAACAAGATGTTCTTCTTTGAGCATGAAGATGGCACACCAGGCTTACTGGTCCAGGAAGGCTTCCTGAAAGAGGAGGCAGGCTTCTTCCTTCTGGGAGTTTCTCCCTGAGGTCTGGTTCCCAAGGGGCATGAAGCCCCCTCAGCTTCACTCCTCCCGAAAAACAAGTCAGCAGTCCCCAGTAGACATCTGCACTCTAAATAGCTGCCTGGTGGGTCCTAGGACCCTCCTCTACACATGCCCATCGGTCTGTGGGAGCCCTTGCAGCTGGATGGCAGACACCTGTTCTTACTAGGGCTGTGTGGGGCCAAGGTCAGCTTCATGAGTCCTATCTCTGAGAGAAGGTCTGCGGGAGGGCCTGAGATATCCTGGAGTCCCCCAGATTGGGAGAGCCAGACCCTTCGGGAATCAACAGTGCTATATGCTGACATTCATGGGGTTTCCCAGGACTGTTGTGAGGCCCTGGAATCTGATTCTCGGGCTCTTGTCCTCAAGCTGCCATCCACTGGCTGTGCAGCCTCTACCTGTACATTTCTGTCAAACGAGGCCCCAAATAGTCCCCCTCTCAGAGAAGGGTTATTAGCATCCATTGTGTTCAGAGGCATAAAGTACTCGGAACAGGACTCGGCAGACAATACATCCTCAGTGTTTCTATTAATACCATTAGTATGATTATACAACAGCTCAGTTAATAACAATAGGAGGTTTGAAGCGTGATAAAGTTCCCAGAATCTCCCAAAGTTCTAACAGCCATTGTCTTCCATGTTCTGCATGTACACACACATCTGTACACATACTCTCACCACACGTCCATACACACTCAGGCCCCTCAGCCCTCCAGAGGCCAGTGGCCGCCAGCCCGGCTTGACTGCTTTCTTGCCAAACCCCGGGGTTCCCATTCAAGCACGGCGGTCTCGGTCTCGGCCTGGCCCCGAACAGGCCTCTGACGCCGAGGAACCAGCCAGGAACCAGCAGTGGTGAGCACCGACTCCCCGGGGAGCCGTTCTCTTTGTGAGCAGGGCCAGGACTGGCCCGCCAGGCCAGCTGCTCCCAGAGCCACAACAAAGGAAGGACCCACCCTGCCAGCTTGCCAGGCCAGAGTGGTGAGGCTCAGGCTCGTGGGAAGGGAGGGCAGCCAGGCGCCCAGGCTTGGGACCCTCAGAGTTGGAAGTGTCCACTGAGGTAGCACCTTTTTGTCAGAGGCAGGAGGCTTTCCCTCAGGTCACACAGCCCGTAACTATAACCTTTAAGCCAGGCTCCAAGCCAAGCCCCTTGTGCTCACCTGCAGGAGGCGGCATGGGATGCAGCTTCCACAGGCCTTTCTGGAAGCCTGCCGTGGGCCCTGCCCAGGCCCTGGGGACTTTCACCACCCTTTCAGACTGTGCTTTACACCCAGAGTGGACTATTCAAAGTGGAGATGTAAAAATAGGGCTTTAGAGTGAGTCACACCTGAATTCAAATCCCAGCAAATTCCACCTTGGGCACGTTAGTTGCCCAGTTTCAGCTTCACTTGCTCCATCTGGACGTGGGGCTGATTGTATCCGTCTCTGCCCAGGACTGTTGTGAAGGGGAAACAAGACATCAGCTTGTCATGGCTAGCACTAGTGGGCACTCAGGCATGTCGGTTCCCTCCCTGCCTCTCCAAGGACCTACGAGCAGCTTGGGGTGGTGGAAGCAGAGCAAGCTTTTCAGTCAGGTGGATGTGCTTTAAATCCTGGCTTTGCATGCTCCATGCACGAGCCTTTGGCCCAGCAACTCGCCCTCTCTGAGCTGCTGTAAAGGCTGAATGGCTGTGTAAAAGCCTGGTGTGGTAGGTACCTGGCACGCGGTAGCTCCCCATCAAAGAAAGGGGAAGCCAGCAGCAGTGTGGCGGGCTCGGGGCTGCCAAACTCCTTCCCTCCCCCTCACCTGAGGCCTTTGCCTTGGTGTCCCAAGGAGGCAGGATTGACCACGGGCACCATGAAGGCAAGGCCAAGCAGGCGCTGCATGAGGCTGTGGAGATGGACCAGGCCATCGGGCACGCAGGCACCATGACCTCCTTGGAAGACACCATAACCGTGGTCACTGCTGACCACTCCCATGTCTTCACTTTTGGCGGGTACACCCCCCGTGGCAACTCCATCTTTGGTAGGTGGGCCTCCATTGGAGTGGGCACTGGGCATCCCGAGGGTCTGTCTGCCCATCGGGGAGCAGGAATGGGGTGGGAGAGCCAGCAAGGTCAGTGCCCAGCACGGATGGGACTCAATGAGAAGTGGGTAGGGAGGAAAATGTACTGACTGGTGGGGGATGCAGGATGAAGGGACAGAGTGAGGTGAGTGCAGGAGTGGATGGGCAGCTACCTGGACAATGGATGGATAGAAGAATGAGAGAGGATGGATGGATGGATGGATGGATGGATGGATGGATGGATGGATGGACTGACAGATGGAAGGGATGTGGGCACAGGGAAAACTGAGGAGGATGGTTGGTAGGTTGGAAGTAAATCAGGTTTAGAAGGTGGGTTCATAGAGGTGGGCTGGGGCCCTTCAAAGGGACTGTATACTCTGATGCTCCAATGTGACCCCTGGATCAACGCCTTCCTGTGCAGGTCTCGCCCCCATGGTAAGCGACACAGACAAGAAGCCTTTCACTTCCATCCTGTACGGCAATGGGCCTGGCTACAAGGTGGTGGGCGGCGAGCGAGAGAATGTCTCCATGGTGGACTACGGTAAGACCGCCAAGCCCCAGGGCTGGGAGGGGACAGGGCACCCCTCGGGGATGGGCCTGAGAACACAATGTAGGCTTGTGGTCAAGGGCCAGGGATCTCAGAATAGCCAGGACTCAGTCAGAACAATCCCAATTTGAATCTCCTCCTACAATTTCGTAGCTCTGGGACTTGGGGCACCATAACTTCGCCTTTCTCAGCTTCAGTTTCCTCCACCAAAGGGTTCTACCCCCCAAGGTTGTCTGAAAGACTAACTAGGTCTGATGAGCTTAGCATGGAGCCTGGCACATGTAGGTACTTGCTATATTACACTGTCATTTTTACTGGCTGTATAATAGTCCAATGTATGAGCCCTCCCAATGTGTTCATCCAATTCATATTGTTGAATGTTCATTGGTTCTTGATGTCCACAGAGGCCCCTGGGGGGTCTATTGGTGCAGCCAATGGGAGGAGGTTCTCCACGGTTGACTTTTTCTAATCCAAATAGCCCAGATGAGGCTGATTTTCTCCTCTGGGGGTTGAGAGTGCAGGCTTCTGTGTCAGAACAGATTCAGGCCCGAATCCTGTGGCCTTACGCAAAATGACTTCCCTACATTGAGCCTCAGTTTTCTCTTCTATAAAATGGGGGCATTTGAACCAGCCTGGAAGGGGCATGACAAAGCTTCTGTAGAGCGCCAGGCCCCTGGTAGGCTCTCAGCAAATGTTTCTTCTGGCCCACAGCTCATAACAACTACCAGGCACAGTCTGCCGTGCCCCTGCGCCACGAGACCCACGGTGGGGAGGATGTGGCTGTGTTTGCCAAGGGCCCCATGGCACACCTGCTGCATGGCGTCCACGAGCAGAACTATATCCCTCACGTGATGGCTTATGCGGCCTGCATCGGTGCCAACCGCGACCACTGTGCCTCAGCCAGCTCATCGGGCAGCCCCTCCCCAGGCCCCCTGCTGCTCCTGCTGGCCCTGCTTCCCCTGGGCATCCTGTTCTGAGGGCCCAGGGCCTGAGCACCCACCAGCCCATGACAGATGGCCAGCCTCCCTCTCCCAGCGCTGCGTATCGCCTGGCAGCCCACACCTCATGGGGCAAGGAGGCGAGGGCCTCCACAGCCTCTGCAGCTGCCAGAAAGGGGACCCAGGACACCAAAGTCTGCTGCCCACCTCGCTTCCCTCTGGAATTCTCTACTTGGGCCGGACCAGTTCCTGGCCTACTGCCTCTGCCCCCACCCCTATGCCCCTTCGGCCAATAGGGTAGATTTCTCTTGGGCAGGCAGAGAGCACAGACTGCAGACATTCTCAAAGCATCTTATTTTTCTAGCAAACAGATTTCTCCACACCTGGAGGCTCTGGAGCTTCTATGGAACATTCCAGGTCTGACCTTCCCACTCCCCTCTCCTTCCATCTAGAACCCACCAGGTCCCACCGTAGCTCATGTCCCAACCTGCAGGGGAGGCCAAATCCTTCTCCTCAGGACAGGGGTTTGCTCGCTCACTCATTCCCAGGCCGCTCAGGGCTCCCAGGAAGTCAGCTCCTGGGACTGCCTGTCCAACCCCAGGGTCGCCTGGGCTGGGAAGAGCAGCCTGGCAGGGCAGATGCTTCCCAGCTCCGAACACACATGCCAGCTCCTCTCTGAAACGACTCTCCTGTTTGGAACGGCAAAAAAAGAAAACAATTCTCTTTTTGGTGTTGGTTAAAAGGAAACACAAAACATTTAAATAAAACTTTCCAAATATTTCTGAGGACAGAACTGAGTCTTTGTGGTCACTGGGGAAAAGACAGAAATAAGCTCATTTCTCTGGGAAGAATTGGACTCAGGACCCAGGAGTAGAGGTGGGGTTGGGGGTAAGGAAGGGGTCTCCTCCTGGCCTGGGGGCTTGAACACTCATTACCTAGGTGACTTTGGACGAATTGCTTTGTGTCTCTGCGTCTCCGTTTTCTCATCTGTAAAATGGTAGGCAGCCCACTTCTAGGGTGCTGTGAGAATTAAAAAAGAATGCCTCTGTGCCCTGAAACCCACCGCAGGAAGGCCTCCAGAGCCCCAGGACACCCTCGCTGCAGGGAGCCCACAAACAGAGCTACATACCATGGCCCACTGTCGCTGCTAATTCGTTCATTCATTCATTCATTCATTCATTCACTCACAAATATTGAGTATGTGATAGGCCCTGTACTAGGTCTGAAGAATTTAATGGCGAATGACACTGACAGGCTGCCTACCATCAGAGAGCTTCAGCCTAGCTCAGCGATTGTGACCTCTTTCTATTCCTGACTGTTAAGCCTAGGTGCTGGGTACCTGGGTACCTGACACTGGGGGGATACAGATTTCCCCGACTGTGTTTCTCTTGCCTCAGTGGCATGCAAGTCCCTATTACAATAACAATGTTGGTCATTTGTCATCTGCCAAGCTCTGTGCTTGACGCTTTACATGGATTCAGCTCATTTAATCCTCACCAGGAAGTAAGCCTCTGCCATCCACATTTATAGACGGGGAAATGAAGGGTGCTGGAGGTGATATGATTGCCCAAGATCCTCCAAGTTGTGGAGCTGGGGTTTGAATCCAGAGTCATCCAATTCGAAAGCTCCTCCACTTAATAACACTCTTTATTTATAATGTGTTTCCAACCTCCTGCCAACCAGATTCAGAGGCAGCCAATACTAATGACCCATAACACACTACCAGTTAAATATGAACTCCAAAAGATGAGAAACCATATGTCAAGTGGGGCATCCTTCGGGAATGAAAATGCAACTGAGCAGGTTTCTGTGTGAGCTTCCTAGCAGTCCTGGCAAAAAGGTAAGTACAGCCAAGCTGATGCTGGAATAAAACATGAAACTTCATGCCTACCTTCTTGCCAGGACAAAGAGCTAAGTCATCGCGAACTGTGTTTTCAGGTGTCATTCTTATACCATCTTCACAGTTTTTGTCATATCTCTGTACTCTTATCTTCTAACCCCTTCTTTCAATTCACATTTGAGCAGTCCATTTTTAAAAAGTTCACCAGTCCCACCTGGAATCAACATGTCTCTGGGGTGTGCAAACCATACTTTGTGTCTTAGGCTGGGTTTCCCAGAGGCAGACCTGAGAAGGATTTGTTTACAAGTGGTTTGTAAAAGAAACCCAGAAAGTAGGAGGCAGAGAATCGGGAAGTGAGACAGGAAAGGGAAGGAGGCTGATAAAGGGGGTGTTATCAAACAGGTTGCCATTATGGGCAACTACGTAGGGCTCAATCCCACCATGGGCCTCCCGGAGACAGGGTGGAAGATTCACCGCAGAGCCATCCCACCACGGAGCGAAGGAGCTGGATTTATTTTCCAACTCTCATCCCTCATTGGTTAAGGGATGCTCCCAGGAAGGTTAATACCCTGGCCCTCCCAACCTGCCCCTGGAAGGGCTGAGAGAAAGCCCTCAGGCATGTGCTGGAACATTAAGTGCTCAAAGGATAAAAACAGGGTACCCACAGCATCTTAAACTTTGGATACACTGATGGGGTTAAAAAGCACGGGCAGTGAGTCAGAGAGATGAGGGTTCATGTCTCTGCTCCATCGCTTTCTTGTTTCTATGAACTCAGGCAAGTTCTCTGACTTCACTGATGTTCCATTCCTACACCTGAATGTAGAGTGAGCACTTAGGATCCTACTAGGAACAAAGAGCTCTTCCCGCCCTGAGTCCAGGCTGTGGGCCGATGGGTCCTTCAAGAAGAGCCAGTGATGTTCAGGCACCCACTGTTCCAGAATCTTCCCCAGGCCTTCCTCACCCAGGCTGGGGTCTTGTACCCTCGGGTCACTCATCACCCTTTACTGTAACTGTTGGTGGGTTCTGAGTCCTAATCGAAGCCACGGGTCGAGGCAGAGGTCCCAGCTCCAGGCATCAGCTGCCATGGGACTAGAAACTAAGGATGACAGTACCACAGCACAAGGGTTTCCACGGCCCTCAGATGCTTTCTCAGGGAGGAAGCACGAGAATGAGCTGATACATCCTCTTCAGTTTATTCAAGTAACCCTGTCTTGTGTTAAAGATAAATCCAGAACTTAACACAATGAAAGTTCATTTCTATTTCAAACCTCCGGTGGTGCCTCTGGCCAGGTGACTGGGATCCAAGCTCTTTCCACCTTGTGGCTCTTCCCGCCTCTTAAGTTCCAGGTGTTCTGTCGAACCTGACCTTCTATCTCCTAAGTTCTACATGACCAAACATTGATGAAGGGATGCAAAGGAAGGAGACATTTTAAAACCAGTTCTTTCCAGAAGTGAGGCACATCATTTCCACTCACAGTCCATTGGTGAGAACTAATCATATGATTCCACTTGGATGCAAAGGAGACTGGGAAATGTAGTTTTTGATTAAGCAGTTCCTTGTCACCAAGAACTTTGTAGCAGGCTCTCAGCCTGGACACTGTTGATACTCGGGACTGGATACTTGTCTGTTGTGAAGACCGTCCTGGGTATTGTAGGATGTTTGGGAGAACTGGATTTCTAGGGGGCAAAGTCATGCTCCCCAACCAGCTGAGAACCTCCGCTCTATAATAAGAAAGGGGCATGGGAAGCTTGACTGGTCAACAGGCTGTCCTATCTCAGCTTCACTCATACTCAGGGCACCTTCCAACTCACGTACTCCCAGTCTGTGAGGATGGGGTATCCTCACAGTCTTTTAAAATATTGGGAACTTTCGCATATGATTTGGATCTCTGCATTTTTTGAACAATTGGAAGGTGTGGCTGGCATTGCCCCATATTTCTGCAAGACAGTGGTCAGTCATAGCTGAGAGTTGGCTGCCCATCTGGCATATAGCTCTCCTGTTTGCCACAGTCCCCAGCATTCCCTGGACTTTTACACTAAGCCCCTTGGAACAGATGTCACTTGCCTGGTCCTGGTGGAGATGGAGCTTGTGGCCCCTGCTGTACACTGTGCCATATGTGGGAGACAACAGTGAACAGGCCTGAGGCTGGGTCCTCAGGAAGCCCACATCTCGTGGCAGAGCCTGCCATATGCTATCCCGGTGGGTGACGAAACAAGGAGCCAGGGAAGCAAAGGGGGGGGGGGCATCTAACCAGCTGGGGGCACAATGGAGTGGGTGCAGAGGCAGAGACAGCAATGAGTGAGCTGGGGCTTGACAAGGCAAGGGGGACTGGGCCGGGTGTGAGGATACAGAAAGGAATTCGGAGGAATCACTGTGGGGAGAGATGGGCAGAAGGGCCTCTAATGCCATTCCAAGAAACCGGGAGTTGACCATAAAGACCCTGGGGAGCCATGGAATGTTCTGGAGCTGGGGCATGAGCATCATTTTTGAAAGATCATCTTGGCAGCCAATTTCAGGACAACTTCAAGAAGAGGAACTAGAGGCTGGGAGACTAGGAAGGAGGTTGCTCCAATAGACAAGGCAGGAGAAGCTGGGTCCATGGAGACTGGGATGGGGAACAAGCCCCAAGTAGGTGCCTGAGAGTCCTGGCTCCTGTTTGGCAAGAAGGAAGCTGGACCAGCACATGACTGGATAAATCGTCAGCTAACTGCCTGCTCTGAGATTGAGGGCAGGAGGGATTAGTACACCTACTATGCACCACTCACCCTGCTAAGCACCTGAGACAAGTCAGTGATGTTGCCATCGTGAGGGTACATTTTCCACACATACTCCTACACCATCCTGTGAGCTGAGCAATACCATTCCCATTTTACAGATGAGAAAGTTGAGGCTTGGCAGGGCATAGTGACCTGTCCCAGGCTCTGTGGTTGGTAAATAACCCCGGCAAGTTGAACCCAGGTCTGCCTGACTCCCAGTCCATGCCCCTCCTTGCCCCCACCAGCCTTACCTCTGGGATGCTAATCTTTCCAAGGAAAACAACCCAGATCCATCAGCCACAGAAGCCCTTGATGGAGTAGTGAGAGCCCCAAGCTGCGTTTATAATTAGTCATAGTGGCTAACCCAGGACCTCCCACTGAGATCTAGCACCAGACATGGGGGGTGGGGATTAAGTTCTCAGAAGAGGATTTGGGCTCCCAAGTTCCTGTGTGGCTTCCTGCGGCCTCCTGGCGAGGCTGCCTTGATCCCAGTGCCAGCAGCAGGCCCTTTTCTTGTTCCTCAGCCATCCTTACTGGAACCTCAGAACCTCAGGATGGGGCACACACACGTGCTCCCCCCACAACCAAGTAGAGGGCAGGCTGGGTGAGGTTTGTCATCAGCCAGTGCCACTTCTCTGTCCTGCCCACTGGCATGAGGCTTACAATCATTCGGGCAGTGGGAACACCGGCTGCGGGTACGATGGGCATTTCTCAGGGTCCCCCGAGGGCCAGGCACTGTTCCCAGTGACTCACAACACACTGAACTCATTTAGCCTCCCAACCCTCGCAGGGGGCAGGGGCTGTTACTGTCCCCGTTTCACAGGTGAAGAAATGGAAGTGGAGAGAAATGTGGTAACTTGTGGGAAGTCACATGACGAACAGGAGCGGGAGGCAGGAGCTGAAGCAAAGCCGTGCAGCTCCCGAGAGCAGGATTTAATCCTGCCTTTGTGTCCTTTGGCGTAGAGCAAGGTAAGGAGCAAAATGGAGTCAGGAATGTAACTCTACAAAGGTTCAGGTGGCTGGGGTGGGGCTTCAGTGGCGGAGATCCTTTAGTCTTGGGCTTGTGCCCTTGTCTTAGTGGGAACGCCCAGTGGCCTCCACCTGCCCAAACCAGGGCAGGCTGGTTCCCAGGTCTCTGGGGTCAGCCTGGGCTTCCACACTCTGGCTGAGGGCCCTGTCATCAGTCTCCTGCCCACTCAGGTCACCTGGTTGGGGAACAATGGCAGCTGCAGACAGTTAGCTGGGTCAGGGCAAATGGAGCGCCCTGGGGCAGGATCAGGGGTTTGAGATGTAATCATTCACCTCTCTCCTCCCAGAATCCTGGGCCAAGACGTGAACAGCTGCTGCCTGTTCTCAGGGCATGAGAAGCTGGATGGGCCCTTTGTCTACCCTGAGCCCTCCACTCCTGAGGGCTCTCCTGGGCCACAACCCTCTTTCCACAGTTCCCCAGACAAAGCTCAGTGTCATGCAGGGAGTCTGGCGGGGTCTCTGGTCCTGCTCCCCACATAAGAACGCAGGACACGGTGAGGCCAAAAAGGAACACCGACGGAGCCATAAGTAGGGGAGTCATATCACTATATTCTCGCTGGCGGCACCCGCCTCTCTGCAATCCGCACTTGCTAGCTCAGCCACCATCTTCTTGCTAGCCCCCATTTTCCGCTAGCATAGCCACAGCAGTTATATTAGTGGCCAATGGCTCACTGGTTACAGCTGACGGCCAACTAGCCACAGCTGATGGCCATCCAATCACAGCTGATGGCCATTTACTACCTGAGCCAGCACCTTTCTATGTGAGGCCGAGAGCCTGGAAACTGCTTTCTGGGGCTCTGTCCCCACACTCAGTCTGGACTGGGCTTCTGGAGGCCAGAGGAAGAAGGTAACCCAGAGAGGGTCAGATACCAAATTGAAGTCACACAGTATAATGGGCAGAGGAGCCCAGCTTCTCCCTCCAGCAAAAAAATCTCACAGCCTCCTGACCCTGGGTTCAGCCAACTTCAGGTCAGCCATGTCTTGGGACTGTGGGTGCCAATGAGAAAGGAGGACTTACAAGGACTGTGTCTGCCTCGTACTGGCACTTCAGCCCCCACTCCCCAACTGTCTTTCCACCCTCTTAACACCAGAGGTAGGGCACTGGTGCTGGCCCCATTTTACAGATAAGAAAACCAAGAAAGTGACTGAGGGCTCTGCTGTAGCTGGTGGTTGGGAAAGACCTGTCTGAGGAGGTGATAGTTGCATTGAGACCAGTTAGTAAGATGGTGGCCTTGCAAAGAGCTGGAGGAAAGATTTTTCCCAAGCAGGAATAAAGCAAGTGCACGCTGAGGTGGAAATGAGCTTAACAGGCTTGAGGGACAGAAGGTGATGTGTCTGAAGCCCAGAGGAGGTGGGGCCTGTCGTGCGGGAGACCCTGCTCGCTGCGCCATTTGTCACGCGGGGTGTCATGCGGGGTCTCAGCTCCCACTCCCCACACAAGAATGCAGGATATAGTGAGGCCAAAAAGGAACACCCATGGAGCCATAGGTAGGGGAGTCACACCACTATAGTCTCACTGGAAGCTGGGTTCACAGGACATGCGACCTACTGTCCGCTTTTCTGCCAACCGACGGACTCTCCTTGCTAGCTACAATCCGCCGTGCTAGCTGCAACCCGCGCTTGCTAGCTCAGCCACCATCTTCTTGCTAGCCCCTATTTTTCTGCTAGCGCAGCCACGGCAGTTATATTAGTAGCCAATGGCTCACTGGTTACAGCTGACGGCCAACTAGCCACAGCTGATGGCCATGCAATCACAGCTGATGGCCATTTACTACCTGAGCCAGCAGCTTTCTATGTGAGGCCGAGAGCCTGGAAACTGCTTTCTGGGGCTCTGTCCCCACAGGCCTGTGGGTGGGTCGGGGGTGAACAGGAGCTGTATCGTATGGAGCACAACAGCGGCCCGCATCTTCTGTCAGGGGAAGCCACTGGAAGATTAGACGCAGGGAGAGACGGGATCAGGTTATGCTTTGGAAATATCACTCCAATAGAGGGCAGTCTGGAGGCTTCCTGTTGCTGGGGTGGAGGTGGTGGTGGCTAAGACCCGCTTGGTGCACTGGTGGCGAGAAAGAGCTGGATCCCAGACATGTTTGGGAGTTGAAGCCAGTGGGCCTTTTCTGATGGACTGAATGTGGGAGCAGAGAACAGAGCAGAATCAGGGATGTCCCCAAGTGTTTGGCCTGAGCACCTGGGTGGATGGAAGTGCCGTTCATGGATGTGGGGGAGGAGATTCAGGGAGAAAATAGAGTTGGTTTGTTTGGATCACGTCAGCTTGGAGATGCCCACTGACTTCCAGGTGGACATACTGGTGGGGAATCAGGAAGAAAAGGCGTCTGCAGTTCAGAGGAGAAGCCCAAGCTGGAGATAGAAAGATGAAGGTCATGATGGTGTCTGAAGCTATGGGGCAGAAAGATGTGACATGCCCAAGAAAGCCAGTGGCCAGGTTTTGAACTGGAGTCTGTCAGACTCCCAAACCCATAGGAGCTTTTTCCACTCCAGCAGGTGTTCACCTCTGGGAGCTGGGAACAAAGGGGCTTTGTCTGAGGTATAGGGGGGCTACAAGACTGGGGGGCAAGGAGAAGCCCCTGAAAATGAATTTGGGAACAACTAAGATCCTTCCAGCGCGGGCTGCCACCTCCCAACTATAGCCTGTCCAGCTGAAAGAGGCCTTGTCGAGCATGGATTTCTGTCCGCTGTCCATTGTACAGATTGGGAAACTGAGGTCCAGAGAAGGGCAGGGCTGGGATCTAGGTACTTTGTCTGATCTCTCCACCAGCCTCTAAGGTGGGCTCCTATCCGAACCAACTCAGTGGTTGAGTTGAAACCATCCAACAGTGACATTCCTGAAGGCGGGGTTGTTTCTCGAGGCCCTCAGATGGAACTGGGGGCTAAGGTCTTTCCTCCAGGAATCCCCCCAAGGCAGCGGTTACCTCAGGCCTGCCTCCACCTGCATCCAGCCGATCCTCGGCCTTCAGGACCCCTCTAGGTCCCTGGCTAGGCAGCCTTGAGTCTGGTTCCAGTCATGGCTCTTACCCTGTAGCCAGGATCGAGCCCCCCCCCCCGACACCCCTGGCCTCTGCCCAGACCACCCAGCGCCAGGGCCTGGTGGAGCCTGGCGGGGCCGGCGGGCAGTGCTCCCAGGCTGGCCAGCCGTGGTCTGGCTCCGCCCGAGGGGCTGTGGCCTGGGAACCACTAGCTGTCTCCTCAGGGAAGCGGCTGGGATCTCCAGAACAAACAGAATAAACCGCAGCCTCCCCCAACACCCCCCCTCCGGCCACACCCCAGGAGGGGCGCTGCCTCTGACCTCCACCGACACCACCCCCCATTCTCCATACTTGACCAGTGGAGAAGGAGCAGAATGGCTGTGGTCACGTGTAGATGAAGACGCTGTGATTGGGAGGCTCACATGATCCCAGGCACCCCCTCAGAGCCCCTCAAGGGGGAGGTCTGACTGAGCTGGAGTGGGGTACAGCTTTCAGCCTCAGGCTGAACAAAGCCCTGGAATCAAACAGATCTGGATTCTGCCATATCCTAGCTGAGGGGCCTTGGGCAAGTGACTTCACTTTTCCGTGCCTCAGTTTCCCCTTCTGAAAAATGGCCCCAGTAGTCCCTGCCTCCCAGTGCTGTGGTGAGATGACCTGGAGTCCCCTGGAAAGTGCCTGGCTCGGGCACGGCACACAGTAGGTCCTCAAGGGACATCAGTCCCCAACTCATCATTGGCTTCATGGGAGCCAGAACAATCCCAGGGGATTCCTGGGCCTGGCAGGGCAGGCAGGGACAACCTCGCTGATTCAGACCAGCTGGGAGATGGGGGAGCATCTGACTCCACTAAAAGCCGCAATTAGAGCCCAATTTAAAGAAACGCTGTGTTAGTTCTTCCCAGGGCCGATGTGATTATAGGCTCAGAGCTAAACCGTTACTAACAGGATGACATAGAGAGGCCCCTTCCAGGGCACAGCAGGGTGTCCAGCCTTGCTCCTTTGCTGTACAACTGGGGAAACTGAGGCCTCGAGCAGGAGGGGACAAGCTGCAGGTTAAAGCGGAGGCAGGCCCAAGCCCTGCCTCCTGCGGGCCACTCCACGCTCTGGCCCACATCTTGCTTTTCTCTGAAGGAGCTGCATCTAGAAGCTAGAGTCACCTTGAAGGAGCCGACATTCCTTGAAATGGAAGGATGGAGGCTGACATGGCTGAAGCCCCAAGAGGAAGTGGTACCTGCCAGAATGGCCTCAGTGTGACACTAGCCATGGAGCCAGGGCCTTGGGGCCAGATGGCCACTCCCTGCCCAACCCACGGGGGCCTTGAAATGATACTGATAGCAATAATAATATTATGACGGCTCTCTCTTCTGAAGCATGCACTGTGGGCAGGCATACTCTCTCATTCTCCCAGGGGCCTGCCAGGGAGCTGCCTTTGTACACCCCCCACACACTGTACGAGCGTGACTGGGTCCCAGGTGTTTCTACTTGCTAAATCTGGCCACCCAACCCCACAGAGAAGGGGAAACTGAGATTCTAAGTGGTCAGTGACTTACCCAAGGTCACACAGGGAGCCAGCGGCAATGCTGGCCCTGGAACAGGTGTGTTCCTCTTGGGACTAGACGAGGTCTGGAGCGGGGTCATCTCAGTGAGCCGTGACACTTGAGTGAGGGAGTCAGCGAGTAAGAGAGTGAATGAATGAATGAAAAGGCTGTTAAAGGGACTCTGCCCTTGGGGAGAGGTGGGCGAGCCACAGGGCTTTCCACAGTTGCCCCCTCCAGGGAGACTCCTGAGATTAACAGCCTGCAGGAAAAAGCCCAACTTACCTGCCCCAAAGTAAGGATCCCCAACTTTCTGGGTCCCAGGAATCCCCCTGGCTGTCCAAATGCCCTCCTCCCCTCCCCCAGAAGGACCACTGAGAACACCTCTTTGGCCTGCCCCCGCCCCCTTAGTCCTGACCAGAAAAGCCAGAGGTCACCCTGGCCCAGACCTCACCCCTACCTGCAACCTTGCCCAGGTGGAACTCCAAGCTGGGATTGGGGTCTGGGGTGGGGTGGGATAGGGAAGAAGCTGGTCGGTCTCCCCTCGTCATCCCCTTTGCCCCTCTCCTCCCCCTCTGCATCTCACTTTGGGGGGCGCCTGGGGTGGGGCAGGGCACTCTCCTATCAGCTCCAAGGAGCCTGGGAGGTGGGGTGGTGGAGCCCCCTGCTGGCCAGGTGGCCCCCATCCCATGGGGGGCGGGTAGGGAAGGTTCTTCATTCATTCAACAAATATTGATGAAGCCCCTACTATGTGCCAGGCCCTGGGTTGGCACTAGGGCTCAGCAGAGAACACACACAGACCTTCCTTCCTGATGTCTATGGTTCCACTGAGGAGGTGACTGGTGTCTGTGTGTCACGTGCCCCTCCATGCCCCCGAGGGCTGCCCCACCTTGGAAAACAAAGCTCCCTGTAGGCAGAAGCTGTGCCTCCCCCATCAGACTTGGGTTTCCCCAGGGCATGGCTGTGACATTCCCACTAGGCTTGGGCTCCCACGGCTCGAAAACCTGACGATCCTGAGAAACCTCTCCTCTCACTCCACAGCCTCCCTTGACAGGGCTGCCAGATAAAATATAGGATGCCCAGTTAAATTTGAATTTCAGATAAACAAGGAATAATTTTTAGTTTAAGTGTGTCCCAAATATTGCATGAGGTATACTTAAACTAAAAATTATTCCTTGTTTATCTGAAATTCAAGTTGAACTGGGCTCCGTGTGTTTTCTACTTACTAAATCTGGCAACCCTACCCCAGAGCTCATTTCTTCTGTCACCTGGCCTGGCCAGATGGCCCAGGTCGTGCCTGGACATGGCCCCTGCCTGCCCAGTCGCAGCTCCTGTTGGCCCCCAGGACTTCTGTCCTCCCCCCACCGTGCCCAACCTGCAATCCTAGCTCCCAGGTGGACACCTTCCCCCATCTGGCATACGCAGTCCAGCCTATAGGACTGTCAAGAATGCTACTGGGCCTCCTGCATGATGGGCCCAGGGAGAGGGGGGCACAGAGCCACAGCTATAGAGAAGGACTGTGTGTATTAGAGACTGAGAGAGAGAGAGACAGACAGAGATAAAAGGCCAGGGAGAACGAGCAGATAGAGACAGTAGGAGAGAGCCAAGACAGAGAGAGACAGAGAGCTTAGGGACCCCTGCCCAGAACTGCTTCAGGGAGACCTGATGTCCCAAGTGCCCACCAGGGCTTGCCATGAGTGGATCGGGGCAGAGGCTGGGCCCCGGGGCTCAGAGCTCTGGACAGACAGGCCCTGGGAGTCAGCTCGGGGTCTCCTGCCCTGGTGGTCAGGGGTGGGCGTCCTCCCCAACCCCTGCTGCTCTCCCCTCGCCCTGCCTCCCAGGGGCAAACACAGGGACATTCATGGCTTCCCAGAAGGGCCCATGGGGAAGCCAGAGTGGCTTTTAAAATTAGCTTCGCTAACCAGATCTGGTTATTTCAGGAGGCTCCGTCCCTGGCTGTCCCCTTGGCAGGGCGGGTGCAGGGAGGGACCTCCACATTCCAGGGTCCCTGGTTAAGCACCCCTGTGGCCTGAGCAGCAGAGAACGTCCAGGTCCCAGTCCCCTGGTACTGGGTGGGCCTGCGCCTGTGGCTGTCTCTTTGGCAAAGTGGCCCCAGGGTAAGCCATGGATGTCCAGGGACAAGCCAGCTGGTGGTGGTAGTGGGGAGACAGGGGAGGACCCCTCCTATTGGGCATGGGTTCTATGCCAGGTGCTTTAGAGACCACGACAGCCTCCTCATAGCAATGGGTAGGGCGCTGCCCCCATTTTACCGAGGAGGAACAGGTCCCAGCTCTGACGCCGGGAGATGGAGATGCCGGGTCAGCCTGGCACCCAAGTCCCTTCACGGGAGGCCTCTTGCCTCCTGCGTCGAGAGAAACCTCTGGCTGCTGTTTCCACCACCAGAGTTATTTCTAAGCAGAGTCCAGCACTTTCCGGAACCTGGTGCCCCCCACCCAAGCCCTAATTCCAGCCTTGGGGCAGTGTCCTGGCTCGCCTCCCCACCTCAGAACCCAGGGCGAGCATGGAGCTGGCGTGGGCACAAGAGAAACAGCACCGGACACTTTGATCCCAGAGGCCAGACTCGTCCTCAGCCTCCCCCAGCCCCACCTTGGAGCCTCGAGAAGGGTTAGGAAGGGGGAGCCCGGGCTGAACCCAGCCAGAGGCCTGCCCTTCCCATAGTGGGGACTGGCACAACCTGGGCAAAGGCAGGTACTGCTCACCAAGCTGCCACAACAAACCCCGGAGCGGTGGCTCCGCTGCAGGTCAGAGCCGGGGGATGGGGCATATCATAAAGTAAAGGGATACAAGTGGGGGTGCCCGAGCTCTTTCATAAAAGGGTCATCACACCCAGTAAAACCAGGGAGCTGAAGCTCAGGGAAGCAACTGACAATCATCCATCCCAAAGCCTACATCAGAGGTCTGGGTCGGGCCGGCACCAGTGACTCCATCCTCCACCCCGAGCGCTGACCCCACACCTTTTGATGTGGGTTATGGATGTGCTCCTTAGTCATGGCTCATCACCGCCCGCCCCCCTACACTCTATTTTTGGTGCTCACCATGGGCCAGGGCTTCACCAAGAACTTTATGAAGTATCACCTCACTGAATCCTCACATCAGAGTACCAAGGTCAGGATTATTATCATTCCCACTATACAGATGAGGAAACTGAGGCCCAGAGAGTCAACGTCACAGAGCTCGGTGAATGACCTCAGAGCCAAGCTCTTGACCTTGGTGCTGAACTGTGGCTGCTGCCCCTTTGGGGTGGGCTGGGAGGGGACAGGTGAGAGACTAAGGCAGAAGAGTTCTGAACAACCAGGACCGAGGAGAGAGCATGAGGTTTAGAAAACAGGGATGAGGCTGAGCGGGGGAGGGGACTGGGGTTAGGAGGGGACCCACTGAGCCCAGGGCAGCCTAGAGCCAAACTGAGGTGGGTGGAGCAGGGGTTTGGTTGTGAGTCACAGTCCCTGGGTGGCCCCAGACATCTGAGGGTCACAGAAGGGCACTGTCAGGAAAAGCATGGCAACCTCTGGGGGATACTCAGCATTGTCCTGGGGAGGGTGTGGGGACTAGTGGTGGGAATGAGGTAGGGTGACTGCAAAGCTGTCGGGAAGGCCAGGGCATGGTTGATCCACTGGAATCTAATTCTGTGCCGACCCCCAAGCCCAATAGCCCCCAACTGACCCCAAACCTGTTCTTCCTCCCCATCCTCCTACATCAGAGAAGACAACCCCCATTCACCAAATACCCAGGCTGGACCCCTGAGAGCCTCCTCGATTCCTCCCTCAGCCCCACATCCCACCAGGACCTTCATCCAGATGCTAAGACCTCCCAACACCTTCCAGGCCCCCCTCTGTCCCCAACAGTCTCCCTAATCTTCCCCTCCCTGCCCTGACACAGTCCAGTCTCCACCAGCAGACCCCACTTCTCTTTCTATGGCACTCATTTCAAATCCTCCACGGCTCCCCGGGGCCCTCAGCACAAAGTCCTAGCCCCTTGGTCTGGCTTTCGAGTCCACGTGGCCTCTGGCTTCATCTCTATCCATCTCCCTGTCCCCTCCATCGTCACCTTCCCATCGTTCAGAGCCATTTGCTACCTTTCCAATTCCACTCTCTCCCCTTCATACCTTTGTATCTGTAGTCCCCTCCCCCAGGGACACTTTCCTAAGCCTTCCAGGATGCTCAGGTACCGCTGCTCCAGTCTCCCCCCGTGCCTCCCTCATCCAGGCTGGGCCCCCTGCTCGTGTGCACCCATGTCACTCTAACTGCACTGCACTGTGAGCTCATTCCAAGCTGAAGGGACTCAGCCCCAACTGTCTAGGTAAGTGATCCCTCGTCGCCCCCTGGTGGCCACATAAGGGAAAGTCTTGGCTTCACTAAGCATGCGCAAAAAGGAAGTTGATCATTGAGCACCCACTGGATGCCATATGTGTTTGATACGCACCAGCTCAATGAATCCTCCTAACAAACCCTCGCGAGAGGTACGATTGCTCTTGATTTGCCATTTTACAAAAGTGGAAACTGTGGCTCAGAGAAGTTAGTAAGTTTCCCAATACCATCCAACTAGCTGATGGTGCCAGGACTCAAAGCTCGGTGTGCGATTCAAAGCCACGTTCTTCTCTCTGTGGAGAAGCGGACCGGGTGGAGAAATGGGCGGCAGCGCCATGGGAAGGGAGCTATGGCTGGTGCTTACAGAGCCCATGGTTTAGCCTTGGACGTGCCCCCAGACCCAGCAGCTCTGATGGGGGAGGCGAGACAGGCTTCCCCTCCACCTTGGTACCACTGAGACCCGTCTGGGGTCACTCGGGCAGGGTTCCCGCAAAGCCAGGTCCAACTCAGGGTACAATAGTGATAAATAGAATTTATTTTGTACAACTGTTACCAACATACACACGGCCACGGGGCTTCCAGAACGGGTGTTGGGGCTGGAAGGCTGGCCTTTGACGTGGCGCCTAAAAAGTGTGGCCACACACACAGGATGTGGGCTCACAGCAGCTGTGCCAGGCTGCCCCTCCATGGGAGTGGGGGGGCGCAATGGCAAGACCTGTTGCTCTAGACCAGCCGAGAACTCTCAGCCTGGAGTGCCCAGAACATGGGATGGCAGGGGTGAAGCTGGATGCTGGCTGAGGAGCCAGGTAGGGCCCCCTTCCCACAAGGGGGTCACTTGTCTGTCATATGGAGGCAGTGGACAGGGCATCGGCAGATCTTGGTAGAGCTTGAGGGTCCAGGAGGGGCGACGGGAATAGCCAGCCCCTCAGCCCACCTGGGGCCCCAGGGAACCATGAAGCAGGTAGGGTGATGGGAGGCCCCTGAGAGGACAATCCCCCATTCTGGGGCAGGTACATGGAATCACAGTCTTTAGTGACCTCTGAAATAATCTTGTCCATTTATAGCAGAGGCGCCCAGAGAGGGAAAGGGATTTGCCCAGAGTCACATAGCAGAACCCAAATTGAAAGCCAGGACTCGACTCCCAGCCCAGTGCTCACTTCACCACATCTCACATCCCACTGCTTACAGGCTCTGTCTGCACTGAGATATCTCAATCTCCCCCTCCCATCTTGCTCCCCAAGTCCAGAGGGGTACCAAGGTGTGATGGAGGGCCCATGTGGGGGCAAGCCAGGCCTGGAGTCCTGCTTCAACGGATCACTCCCTGCCCCAGCCCGGCCCCCCAGCCCAGAGTATGGGGGTGATGCCAGCAGCTTCCCTGTTCCCAGATCTGGATGGCTCCACCCTGCAGAGACAGCCCAGACAATGGGCCAAGGGGAGGGTTGGGGAGACAGGGGGCAGCCCACAGGCTGATGGTGCCCTTGGAGGCAGAGGTCCTGTCTGCCTGGATTTGACACAGCATCTTCACCTTGTGCTTCTGTGGCCTCGCCTGCAGGACAAAGGGGGATGGAGGCACCACGAAGCAGGGAGACAGAAGCGGGAAGGGGCCATTCTTGGCATTCCAGACTCGGGGTCTTTCCATCCCACTGGGAATCCCCCAGGCCCCTCCCTCCCAGCAATTCCCAGGTCCCTTCCAGGCTCCCATCAAATCCTCCCAGCAGCTCTCAGATGGAGGTGAGGCAGCATTTATTAGCCCCAGTGCGCAGATAAGGAAACTGAGGCCCAGAGAGGGGCCAATGAACTGCCCAAGTCACCCAGCATCGGAGTGGCAGAGCATTTGAACCCAGATACATGGCTCTCAGCCCAGAGAGGGGACAGAGGAACAGGGAGGAGTTGGCCCATCTCCCCACCCACCCACTCCCACCCTCTCCCCACAAACAAGAGCTGAGGGCTGGGTCTGACCTGCTCAGTCACCTTCCGAGAGGAACCTGGCTAACAGCCCTGCACAGAGAATGGCGGCGAGGCAGGGGACAGGACAGATGACAGCGGGGAGCAGGAGACACAGGCAAGCAGAAGTCACTGGCTGTGCCCAGACCAGACGAGCCCAACCCCTCCTGGCCTAGGGGGATCGCTCGGTCCAGTCCCCTCCCCTGGTTCCCCGCAGCGCTGCGCTGCACGTACCAGCTGGGGTGTGTGCTGCTCAGCTGCTTCCAGCTGGATCTTGATCTCCGGACATGCAGGGTCCCCCAACTTGCCAGCGTCTGGATGGGATGCCCGCGAGGGCCCTGGGGAGAGGGGTAGGAGGGAGCCACCTCACTGGCCGCACGGGGAGGCACCAGGGAGATGGGCATGGTCGGCACTGGTGCTCCCCAATCCCGTCAAGTCCCTCTTTCAGGGAGCCCCACCCTAATTCCCTTCTTTACCTTCTAGTCACCCTCCAAGACCCTTCCAGAAGCCACCAGCCCTCCAAGCCGTCTAGTCATCTTAGGCTGGATAATGACCCACCCACTGTCCCATGTGTCACATCCCCACCACCTGGGGCATGAGAAGTGGTCTTTACTCTCTGTGCCCGGCTCTGTCCCCCTCCTACCACAAGAGTGGCCCTGCTTGGAACGGGAAGCTGCCCCTGGCCTGGTACCTGGGGAGCTGCCCCCACTTGTGGTGCTGACACTGTCCTCCAGCCATGTGCTATAGATGAAGGAGTCCCGCTTGTGGGGCGTGCCTGAGGACGAGATGCTCTCCTGGGAATGGAGGGAGGAGAGAAAGAGGGAGGTCAGCCTTCAGCCATGGCACAGGCTTGGCTCCCCTCTCCCGCCAGGCCCCCTCTCCCCCACTTCAATCCATAATCCCCCACCCTTGTTCCCCTGCAAAGAGGATGGGGGCCCAGCAATGCCTGCCCCTGGGAGGCCACGGGACAGAGTGGAAACAGGTACTAGGCATTCCCACTTGTTCATTCAACAAACATTCACTGATATTTTCCTGGGCCAAGCTACCGAGAGACACCGAGCACGGTCCCTGCCCTCAGATGGCTCCAAGTCTGGGAAGCCAGAAGGACTATGAAAAGACTATTATAATTCTAGACTCTGCCCCATGGGGCAGGGCCTGGGTCTGCACTGTAGCTGCAGCACCTGGAACAGTACCTGGCAAGGAACAGGTGCCCACGACATGTGTGTCAAATGAGGAATGACAAAGGGTGCTAAGGGCAAAGCCCAGGGGTCTCTGAGAGCATAAGGATGGGTTGGTAACCTCCCTGACTAGCAAATCAGGGAAGGCTTTCAAGAGGGGGTGATGTGAGGCTGAGCCAAGAAGGATGAGTAGGAGTCAGTCAGACAAAGGGGAAGGAGGAGGCAGGAGAGGGTTTCAGACGGAGAAAACAGTACGTGCCAGGGCCCAGAGGAGTGAGCCTCCGTATAGGAGACGGCAAAGGAGTGCAGAATGGCTGAGGTGGTAAGAGGCTGAGGAGGGAGGGAGGGAGAGAGCGACTAGATCTTCAATGGTCTCAGAGATTGGGTTCTCTTGGGGGTACACTGGGAGCCATGAAAGGCTTCAGAGTAGGGCAGAGTTATTCTGCACTATTTCTTTGGGCTGGGTCCCCTGATCCCATCTCAGCCACACCCGGGCTCATACTCCTACCCAAAGCGTGTCCAGGAACCAAAACACCCCCCTTCCAGGCCGCTATGGAGAACCCCAGTCCTGGGCCTCTCACCAGGCCGGTATCGTCCCCGTCCACACCCTCTGTCTCCTCCACCACGCTGGCGAAGCTGCTGGCACTGGACGAGGAACAGGAGAAGTCCTTCAGCACTTCTGCTCTCTGGGCTGCTGTGTCCGCTCTGCCACAGACAGCACCCCATCAGCCAGCACCCACTCAGGGCCCCTCCGGGCCCAAGGCCCCAGTCCCTGCCCTCCCAGCCAGGGAGGCCCGCCTGCAGCCAGCCTGGCACCTCGGGGGTTGCTTTATAGCTCCCTAGGCCTCCGAGCCTCCTCCTGCCACTGTCCTTCCTAAATGTGGATCAGATCATGTCCCTCCCCTGCTCCAAACCCTCCCACGGATCCCCAGTGCCCCAGACAAAGCCTAATTTCCTTGGCTTGGTGCTCAATAGTAACTATTAACAATACTGTCATCCAGTGCCCATCTGCTCTGTGCCAGGCACCGTTCTAAGTGCTTTTACCTGAGTTATCTCATTGCTCTCATTAATAGACCCATCTGACAGATGAGGAGACACCGAGGCACAGAGAGGGTAGGCACACAGCCCCAAATCACCCAGTTGTAGGTGGAAGAACAGGCAGGACCCAGGCCTTCCAATTCCACAGGCTGCTCTCTTAGCCCTCTCGCAATTCTGTTCCATGCTCGGGCCCTTTGTGTCTCTTGCCTGGAGTCTCACTCTCCCTCCAACCCCAAAAGGAGAAAATTCATTTTCAAAAATCAGCCAACGGTCCCCTCCACAGGGAGGCCCTCCGTGCTTCCTCCTCCCATGGTAGGTGAACCTCCCTGCTCTGGGTCCTGCGTGCCTTGTCTCTCATCATCCCTGTCTCCCTTTCCTGCTTCTCTGTTCACCTGCCTGACTCTTCGGCTCAGGCTGAGTCTTCCTGATGCCCCCAGAGCCAGCACAGAAGGGACTCAGCCAACAAGTGCTGAACAGAGGGGCAGGCTGCTTGCTGCCCTCCCTACTTCCATTCTTGTCCTGACCCTTCATGTGGGCCTGGCCCCTCACTCACTTGACTCTGATGGACTACCCTTCTTTCTATCCTTCAGGCATGCCTCAGGGCCTTTGCACGGGCTGTGCTTCTTACCTGGAACCCTCTTCCCTCTGCCATGCCAGGCCTGCAGGGCTGACTCCTCACTCAGCTCTCAATTCGAACCTCACCCCTTTGTTAATATCTTCCCTGAGTGCCCATCGAACCCCCTTACCACCCATTCTTCACCGTATCCCAGCTTTGTTTTCGTCCAACCATCACTATCTGGAAATAGCTCATTAGGTGATGTTACACTGGGCCATCCCTCCATGAGGCAGGGCCATGTATGCCCAGGTCGCCGCTGTATTCCAGCGCTTGGCAGCCAAGAGTATGTCAAAGGAAGACCTGAGAGAGTACCCAGGCCTCGCCAACGCCCTGGCATAGCAGTGGCAATGCTACTGGCCCAGGCGGGGGTAAAGGCTGAGCCCGCCACCCACAAGCCCCCAGCCTGGCGTGCCCCGAGCCCCAACCTGTTCTTGGTCGTGGGCATCTCTGGGGAGCTCTGAGTAGAGGAGTTCTCTGACTTGGGCTCCTGTGAGACGTGCCCGCTGTCTGGGGTCTTCTGGCCAGCCGGGGGGCTCTCCCTGCGGGGCACACGGGGGCAGCAGGGGGATTCAGCACTGGGCCTCGCATCAAGGGTAAACTGAGGCTCAGGTGGTGAGAGGAGGGCATGGGCACCTCCTGCCTCATACTCATACCCTATATCCTCAGGGGCCAAGCCCAGAGCAGTCTCTGTGGTTCCCTGGCCAGGCCTGGGCAGGCACCGTGGAGCACCTACATAAGACAGGACACCCCAAATCCTCCTCTCCACGGGAGCAGGTATAATTATCCCCTGTGATGCATCAGGAAACTGGAGTCCAGAGATGGGAGGGAACCTGCCCAGGTATGCACAGCTAGGACTGGCAAAGCCAAAACCTATTTGCAGGATTTGCAGGATTGTGGGCCACCGTGGCCCTGAGGACCGTGCTAGCACCACTCTTGAGCCTCAGTGCGCCGACCACCCTGCTTCACATGCACTGCACCAGACCCACAGCAGCCCCATGCTGTCAGTTATGTTCTTATCCTCATTTTTCAGACTGGGACAGTGAGGCTCAGAGAGGTACAGTGACTTTCCCAAGGTCACACAGCCCCTGTGTGGTCTAGATAGGACTCACACCCAGGAACTAACCTCTGCTTCCCAGAGGCTGCCCTGCTGCTAATGGGTGTGCTGCCCGTCCTGCCCCCACAGATGCACTCACCGACCCCCACAGACCAGGCCCAAAACCCCAGCTCCACCCCTCACTGGCTGTGTGACCTGGGCGAGCCCCTGAAAGCCCTGACCTACAGCACCCTGCTGTGCAAGGTGTGGAGCCCAGGGAGCCAGCAGAACTGCTGGGTGGGTAAAACGGGTCACGATAGGTGACGAGCTAGCCCTGGTGCCTGGTGTACAGCAGGGACTTGACCACACAGCTTTCACGGGAGGGGGGCAGAGAGGCAGAGAGGTGGGCACTCCCTCCTGCCTGCTTTGCTTTGCCACTGACTGGGAGTCAGGAAAGGGGCTGGAGGAGACAGACCCAGCCACCCTGCTCCACCCACCTCTTCTCCTGCACCTCCTGTATGTTCTCGATGCCAATGGCGCTGCTGCGGCGTGAGCCAAACGGGCCCGACTTCTTCCTCGTGGGGCTCTTTCCAGGGACAATCAGTGACTGCAGGGAGAGGCCCCAACTCAGTGCCCACCTGTCCTGGGAGCCCTGATGCCCCCCACATACCACCATGGGCCCTGCTGCCCCAGGCCCTGAAGCAGAGGCAATGAGCAAGGAAGAACAAGAGAAAATGTCCATTTCCAGAGAAGTCCTCCCAGTTTACAGAGAGGGAAACAACAGGTCCAGTGAGGGCCAAGGCCCCCCACCCTGGATCACACAGCAGGGCTGGGCCCAAGGGTGCTGGCAGCCACTCTGGGCTGGGATGGGAGGAGGCCAAATCCTCAGAATGGCTCCCCACCTCCGCCCTCCCCTCCCCTCCAGTGGGCTTCGTGGGACCTGCAGCCGAAAGGCAGTGGGAAGAGAGTGGGCGTAGCAACCCACGCCCCTGCCCCATGCCAGCTCTGCCCTGTCTCAGAATCTCCAAACTGTCTGGGAGAGGTTCTGAGCCAGCAGGTGGCAGATAGCCCCCATTTCCGTACACACTAGGGTGGGATGCCACAGGCACGAGCTTCTCTGGGCAGGCAGGAAGATGGGCCCCAGGGGGGTATGGAGGCGCAGGAGCCCCCAGAGCACTTCACGGTGGGGAGAGGGCGTCAGGGCAGAGGAGAGGGATGGCGCTTTGTGCAGAACCAGCGATATTGGGGGACGTGCGGCTGGGCATAGGGTCTTTGGGTACCAGATTCTTGCAGGGACTGGGCCAGAGTTCCAGTGGCCAGGGCAGGGCCAGAAGCCCCTGGCAGGGGTCACTGGCTCTGGAACAGGTACCAGGCCCCAAAGCAGGTGCTGAGTGCCATCAGAGCTGCCGGCACTCCATCCTGCACACCCTTGGGCCTGTCCTGAGGAAAGGAAGCCAACGTCCCCAATATGGCCTCCGTCCTGAGAGCGAGCAGAGAAGAGCGCGTGCAGGCAGCCTCCAGAGCCGGCAACCCCGCGGGCGACAACCTCTTCCACGGTTCCTATGCCTATGGCACTGCCCCGGCGTCCGAATCTACTCGAATTTTTCCCAGGAATAAGCAATGACTGGCAAGCAGCAGAGGGTGGGGCAAAGACAGACAGACAGACATAGAGTCAGAGAGAGAGATAGCAGGAGACACAGAGAGGGGAGGCAGTGAAAGGAGGGACAGACAGACAGAGGGAAACAAAGAAGGGAGCGGGGTAGGGGGTTGGGAGAGAGCAAGACGAGGCCAAGGAAGGGAAGGAGAGAAGAGGTGGAAGGAGAGACAGAAAGAGGACGGAGGAAAGAGAGGTGGTGAGAGAGAGAAAGGGACACATGGGGGTGAGGGGCGCACAGGAGACAGGCACAGAGTGAAATACAGACAGACAGACACAGAGATGGGCCCAGGGAGTAAGACACAGATGGAAATGGTAGGGAAGGGGCGGCAAAAAGGAAAAAGCAAGAGAAAATAGTGGGAACGAGGATGAGGAGAGGGAGTAAAAAGAAAGGTGCCAGAGGAGAGAAAAATATAAATGTCCAAGGAGTGGAGAGGTCAAGGAGAAGAGGAGCGGGGAGAGAAAGGGAAGGAAAAACAAGGAAGGAGTGGAAGGAAAAAGAGGCAACATGAAGAGAGGGGAGAGTTGTGCAAAAACAAAAACAGAAATGGGTCTGGTTACTGCCATGGTGCGTACTGCTGGCCTGGCCCTGTCCCTGGGGCCCCTCTCCAGCCACCCACAGGAGGCTGGGCCACTCCAGGCAAGGAGGGGCGTGGCTTATGAATCTGGGTTGAGGGGAGGGTGGGCCTGCTTCTCCAATGACAGTGGGCTTGATGGCTGCTGGACAGCAGAGGACCAGCCTTGCTCCCCTGGCCAGGCCAGATCATGGGGCAGGGATTGGGGGGAGGGGTGTGTCCCTCCTGTTGCAAGTGACACAGCCTCACAGTACTGAGCACAGGGCTTAGCATGCAGCAGACAGTCAATAAATGAGGGAGGGAGGGAGGGAGGGAGGGAGGGAGGGAGGGAGGGAGGGAGGGAGGGAGGGAGGGAGGGAGGGAAAGGGGGAAGCAGAGCAGTGGATGCAGTGCCACGGGTGGCCACTAGGCGGCAGAAAGCAGATAGGTCCACAATTGAAGGCCCTATCCATCCTGTGTGCCCAGCACTCACCGCCCGGACACCCCCAGTATTAGTAGCAGAATCCCACAGAGCCTGGCAGACAGTAAATAATCACATGTAGGTGCTCACTTAGGAGATGCTCACACAGAAGCCCAATTCCTGACACACAATAGGTAATCACAACCACAGAGGCCTTAGCACACAGTAGGTGCTCACATAGCAAGCAGCCTAGGGCCCAGCACACAGCAGTAGGAAAGTAGGTACTCAGAGAGTAAATGCTCACACAACTCACTTCTTGACACACAGTGAGCATTCACTGATATCCAGGCTTAGCACACATTATGTGCTCATTCAGCAGTCCATTCCCTGACATATAGAAGGTTCTCACACAACAGCCCAGGACTGGGCACACAGTAAGTGCTTACAGACTTTATGCCCACACAGCAGCCCAGGACCTGACACACAGTAGGTGCTCAAAGAAACTCAGGGCCAGGCCCACAGTAGACGCTCACAGAGTACATGTCCACACAACAGCCCAGGTCCTGACACACAGTAGGCCCCCACCAGCATCTCAGAGCCAGGCTCACACAGGCACTCACATGGAAAGCCAGGGCCTGATTCACAGTATGTGCCCACAGCCTGACACACAGTAGGTGCTCCCAGAAACAAAGGCTTGACAGCAGGTGTCCACATAGCAGCCCGATTCCCAGTACACGATAGATAGTAGGTGCTCAATAAGGAATGTGATATAGAGGCTGCCCCAAGGTGGCCCTACAGAAAGTCACACCTGAATAAGGGGTCAGGAGGAGGGGAGGGCTGAGGAGCTGGGAAGGAGACTGCAGGCTCTCAGCACCCAGTGTCATGGCCTGGGCACTGGACCCCCATGGAGCACAGTGGCTAAACCAAGTCTAGAGCCCAGGAAGCGCGACCCTTGGACAGCGGGGCAATGTGGGGAGGTGGGGCTAGGCCTCATAGGCAGGGGAGAGCTGAGGGCCCCCGGTGGAGGGCACTCACTATTCCAGCCGCCTTGGCCAGGTCAGGGTTGTTGGGTGCGAAGCTTCCACTGTGGCTGGTGGACACGGTATTGGGCTTCTTGTTGCTTAGTCCCATGGCATCCATGGACTGGCTGCGGCTCCGGATGACCCTCTGTGAAGGTGGGGGTGGGGTGGAGGCGGCACAGGCTTCATAAGCCCCCCACCTCGAGGAAACCGAGGAGCTCAGGTCACTCCCCACCAATGCCATTCTTCCTAGGTGACCCCAGGAAGTCCCTACCCATGAGACCACACAAGAGCCAGGTCCAATGGTGCTAAGTATAATTTGGGCCTTGGCTCTGTCACCAACTTGCTGGGTGACCTTGGGCAAGCCTCTGAGCCTCTCACGTGGTTGTTGTGAGGAATGCAGAACACACTGGGTCAGGGCCACAAGCGTGCCCAGAGAGCCCGACAGAGACCTTAGTGTCTTCCTTTTAGGAAGACTTCTTCAAGCTTTTCCCCCTTCTTTCTTCTCTTCCCTCCCTCCTGGCTTTTTCCAGCCAGCCTATACTGAATGCTATACTGAAACTATGGGGCCAGGTACTTTTTACATCCACCCTCTCACTCAGTCCACCCCAGAGGTAGGCATCATTATGGTGCCCATTTTACACGTGCTGAAACTGAAGGAGAGCTGAGTCTGGAACCCATATGCCAAACCCAGACCCTTAACTGTGGCTCTGCTGCCTCAGAAATTCTGTGATCTAAGCCATGTCCACCGTCCAGCACCCACCAGATGTGGAACCACTGGAGCCTTCCCTCAAGATACCCCAGACCCATGCTCACCCCACCCATCCCTGTCTCCAGTGGGCAGAGGCAGGGCTCTCCTCAGGCCTTTCTCAAAGACGGTCTGTTCGCCTCAGCTGGGCTGATCCCCTTACGTGAACCCACGTCTCCAGCTCTGTGGCCTGCCTGGGGTGAGGGTGGGGCCCAACTGTCCTGGAGGATGGGAGGTCCTCCTGTGGGTGGAGGAGACAGTGGCAAAGAAGCTACCGCCTGGGGACCTGCAGCCTGGGGGAGTCCAGGCCCTATCTGAGGACAAAAGGAAGTCCCTTCTCTGCCTCTGACTTTGGACAACAAAATGCAACAGGGTTTTCCATGAGCTGTTTAACTTATATTGAACTAATCTAACTGCTTTACAAATAATTCTCAACAATTGTATGATGTAAGTTGTAATTACCCTACCTGACCGATAAAGAAACAGGCTCAAGAATGATCAAGCTGGTGACAGAGCTGGGATTTGAACCCAGGGAGTCTCTGCTCTTAACACTAAGCTAAACCAGAGAGAGCAAGGGTGGGTAAACCTGGCTGAAGTTCATACAGGCCAGGTCCCCCTCCTAGAGCCACTCGGTTCACACACCCCTTCCAGGACCTGTTTCTTTACCTCCTTCAGGGCAGAGGCTTACTCCTCGCTTCTTCACCTGCTGACCTGGCAGCCACCACCCTTGGCAGCACAGGCAGCCTGTTGCAACCCAGAAGGCGCCAACCTTCAGCAGAACTCCCAGGCAGACCCCGCCCCCAAGCCTAGGCCCCGCCTCCAACCATTAACTCCTCCCCAGCCACAGGCCACGCTCCCGCTCCATCCCACTGCACCTCCAATGGGAGCTGGCCTCTAGCCACACCCCCACAGCTAGTTCATACCCCTACCCCTGACCCCACCTCAGCGGTGTCCTTGCCCCTCCGCGCCCAAGTAGACCCGACCCTTCACCTTAAAAGACTCGAAGAAGCCGCCGCCGCCACCGCCGTTCTCCATCTTGTCCTCGTCACCGCCCAGGCCCATCATGGACTGGCTGTGGATGTGTAGTTCTTCATAGAGCGTCTCCAGGAGGGCGGTCCGTGTCCGTTCCTGTGTGGCCAGGCCCAGGCCGTCAGGACAGACCCCAGTGATCAAGCCCTTCGTCCCACAAGCCAGGCCACCTTCTGAGTGAGTGGGGAGAGGGGCCTGGGCCGCCTGAAGCCTATGCAGGCTTCCCTCAGGCCCCTGCAGGATCTGGCCTCATGTTCCCACTCCCCATTTTCCGGCTCTCCCACGGAATCCTCCGTGCCAGCCTGTCCACCTCCCAGCCCCTCCCGGGCACTAGTCACACATCCCTAGAAATGCCTTCCGTCCTCTAGCCCCAATCATCCGTAAATCCGTACTCCCCCTAGCAGCCCTCCCTAAGGCCAAGGTGTGAACAGGGCTTTTCCCTTCCCAAAGGGCAGAGCTGAAATTCTAAGTTGGGGGGAGGGGCTCAGCCTCAAAAACCCATCCTCACCTCCAGTTTAGCAAACTTCTCTGCCTTGTAGCAGGCATACTCAGCATTGATCAGCTTTGTCAGCAAGAATTCCTGGAACTCAGGCCCCTGGGAGCCCGAGTGTGAAGGAGAGGAGAGACGGGGGTCAGAACACAGAGACAAGGGGCTGAGCTCCAGTGTCAGGAGCCCAGGGGTTCCCTCTTCACTCCCAAGACACCTTCTTGGACTCAGCTCCCCAGCAACAGTGAGGTTCCCCTATGGCCTTCATGGCTGCCTACCCTCTGGAAAGCAAACCCCGTAGATATAAGGGGTCTCCTACTGCCTCATGCTGGAGAGTGCTGAAGCCAAGGCTCCAAGTGTGGCTTCTGAGAGGTGAGAGAGAAGTGCACCCCCTCCCCAAACATTTTGGAAGAAAGAAGACTGTAATTGTCAAAAAGATAATAGAAATAAGGGAAGGCCACAGAGCCTGCTATGGAAAATGTAAAGCTATGATATAGTTTCTTCTGTGACTTTGTAAATAAAAGTCACAGTTTTTATCAAGATGAAAAGGAAAATGAGGCCCCAGGTGCAGTTAGGGGAGCCCAACTGCCCTGGCACAATGGGGCTTCAGGACCTTGTATGGCAGAATGAGTGCCCCCGCCCAGCCCCCACCCATTTAGCCTTGCTCTGACCATGACCAGGCCTGGGGGTTCCCCCTCACCTTTCTGAACACAGCGGGGTCCGGGAGCGGGGGCCCGAAGAAGGGTACGTCATCTCTGGCAGTGACAGAGACCTGGAAGAGAGGGCAGCAGTCCCTGTAGAGTCCCCATACCAGCCTGAAACACCTAATTTACCTCTCTAACCGGCCCCCTGGTGGGGGAGGTTCAGTGACTGCTGACTGGATGACTGAACCCCAGGATTTTAGCTCCTCCATCCTTGGCCCCACATTTGATTGATGGGAAGTGGTGTAAGATCTCAGGAGTCATCGGGGATGATGGCAGAGAAGGCTAACTGGCCTCTTTGATGGGGGGGGGGGCACTTTGCGGACCAGAAAAGGCAGGATGGGAATCCATCATCAGAGCCAGAAGGGAGCTTAGAGCCCTCGGGACAGCCCCCCTATTTACAGTTGGGAAAACTGAGGCTCAGAGAGGCCTCAGCGAGTGAGGCTGGGGCTATTGCCGTGGGAAGCTCTGCGATCACCCACCTTGTAGAGGGGGCCATCGGGGCCCCCACCCTCGGCCTGCACCACCACGTAAGCGTGCAGGAAATTGGAGGCAATCATGTCGGGCACGAAAGGCGTATTCTCGTCCTGGAAGACCACAGCCACGATGTCATTCCCGATGTGCCGCTTTCGCTGCAACTGAGCACAGGGCCACATGCCTTCACACCCTGGCCAGAGAGGGGCACTGGGTGCAGGGGAGGGTGCCCACGGGTGGGGGGGGGCCTGGGCACAGGGCACGTCTAAGGATTGGTGAGAAACTTGTCTTAAAATTACTGTTGTTTTCTTGGAATCCTGCGACGGACGAGGAAACCCAGGCCAAGAGAAGTGATTCAGGGCCCTCTTGTGAGTTAGGGGACTCGAACCCAGGGCTCCTGCTCCCCAGGCCCTACCTCTCAACTCTTCTCCTGTCTAAATCCCCCAAACATGGCCCCTCTTAAACAGCAGCTCCACTCAGTATATATTCATGTTGCTGAAATGAACAGAGAATCTTATTAAAAGAAAATGACTCTAAAAGTAGGGAATAAATACTGCCATTTTCTCACATTACCGTTTCACACCCCCTGCCGCCCCGGGGTGGGGCTGTGGGATAAGGCAGACAGTCCTGAGGAAGCTGAGGACTGGGTGACAATTTCCGAGTTCGGTTCCCAGCACATGCCCTACACTTCCTCGCCTCCAGGCCTCTGCGGACGCTGGTCTCCACCTGGAACACTCCCCCATTTCTCCCAACTCCTTCACAGCAGAAAAGGCACTTTATCTTGAAAGCTTTTCCGGACTCACCTCTGCCAAGTCTGAGTCCCCCACGTGACCCCACAATGCCCTTCACTCCCTATAAAACTACTCACATTTATTGAGTGCTTGCTAGTACTAGACCCTCTTTGAGCCTCTGTATGTGCATCCCCCATTTATGTTCACCCATGAGGTAGGAGCCGTTATTATCCCCATTTTCAAAGATGTGGAAACTGAGGCTTTCATCACATTTTAACAGCTTGCCCCCATTGGAGAGCCCATAAATGGGGGGAGTGGAGAACTTCCATCTTCTATATCCTGGGGCGCACTGAGCCTGGTGTGGTGGACACTGAACGGACAGGTAGATGGGGGACAGGAGGACAGGTGGGTGGGTGAGTGCCCAGGCTACCTGCTGGGCGTCCCCTTCTGTGTAGGGCAGCTTGGTGGACACGTGAAACATGATCTCCTTGTTGCGGAAGTTGCAGTACACAGACTCGGTCCCCGTCTGCCCGTGGGTCACGTCCAGGCCTCCTCGGAACCTGCCCCAGGCCCCCCCCAGGCTACGGCTCAGTCTCCAGCCCCGGCCAGGCCTCCATGGGGCCAGGACGGGGGCTCCCTCCCTGCCCAAGAACACGAGTCAGATGGTACTCTGCTTATCCCACCCTAATGCTCACCCCTTAAAGTCCTGCAGTTTGACCTTCTGGCCAAGAAATTCGAGGAACTCCACGAAGGCAGGGCTTTCCTCGTTGGTACTAAAGAGTTCCTCTTCAGAGGTCTGGGGACACACAGAGGGTAGAGGTCACAGAGCTGGAGCTCCTGAGCGGCCCCTTCCCCCCACCGCAGAGAAGACTGGAAGGAGGATCTCTGGTAGCCCCCAAGCTCCTGGGAAACGGGGTCCCTGGGGAGGTGCTTTCCCTGGCCGAGGTCTGAGGTCCCAGACACATGACCAGGCGGGTGGGGGAACAGGGAGGAGGAGGTAAGCACACCTGTCCAAGCTTCTGATAAATGACTCCAAACTTGAAATTATTGCTGATAACATGCTCGTCAAAGGTGACTATGAGCCGGGAAGCCTGTGGGGAGAGGACAATTGGTGAAACAGTGCTTTCTCCAGTTGCGGTTTATTGCTCTTACTATGTGCCAAGCACTGCGCCCGGCTCTGCACATGCATCATCTCATTTAATCCTCAGAACAAGCCCATGAGGGAGACACTACTGCTGTCCTCACTTTTCAGATGAAGAAACCAAGATTCAGGGCTTAAGGAACTCGACTAAGGTCAACAGCTTGCAGGTGGCGGAGCTAGGACTCGAACTCAGGTCTGTTGGATCACAAAGCTCGAACTCATTGCTCCTGAGTTTTGCCTATGAGCTCCTGCCCCTACGGCTCCCTCTTTAGCTCCTCTGCAAACCTACCTCATCGTTCTAGAACAGGCCGAGTCCCAACAGTGTGCTGTGGGATCTTGAGGAGGCTCCCCTCCATACCTTGGGCCTGTTTCCTCTTCTGCAACTGAGAGATAGGATCTAATTTCTGAAGCCCCTTCTTTCTGGGACCTTTGCTGGATCACTTCATCCCTCAGGGACCCGCATCTTGCTCTAGAATTCAGTCAGAGCTACAAGGGTTTACATGTCTTTCAAGGCCCACCTCTTTCAGGAAGCCCTCCTGGCTCGTTGGAGACAGAAGACCCTACCACTTTTCCCACATTGTCACAGCGCATCAAACCCAACACCCAGCACCAGAGTTGGAAATGCAGCTGCTGTCTGTGGGGCAGCATTTATGGAGGTGTCTGTACTAGTGTCTCTCACTAGGTCCCTCTGGGGTCAGACGCAAGGCCAGTGGAGCCCCCTGGCTCAGGAGCACAGGTTGCCCTTGGGAGGGTTCCCAAATGACATCGAGAGTTTCCAGAGGTAAGTAAGGCATGCCTCACAGGCGGACAACACTAGGTTTAAATGCAAGCCTTTCTTATCTGCTCTGCATCCCTGGGTAAGACACAAACCTTTCTGGGCCTCTGGTTCCTCTTCTGCAAACTGTGGACTTTGCAGGGTTATTGTAAGGATTAAAAGAGAGAATGTAGGAAAAATACCCTGCACACAGTAGGTGCCCCGTAAATGCTCAGTCCCCTCGTTACCCACCCACCCTCAGTGAGCAGGGCCCGAACCAGCCATACCTTGGGGTAGAGCACAGGATAGAACCGATCCACGTTCACATCTTCACACACCAGCTGCAGGAGGGGATAAGGGGGTGCCTAAGGGTAAGGCCGGGAGCAGGGGGTGGGGCTTCTGGGCCTCCCAGGCCAAGGTCTGGAGGCGGACAGCCGTAGAAAGGAGTGGAAACCAAGGCTAAAGCAGGACTGTGGGCTCAGTGTTGCTCAGAGTAGGGTGCACAGAACTGGGGTCCCCTGTATCTGAAGGTGCTTTAAAGAGTGCCAGAAGCACACAGACGGGGAACAGGGCCCCAGAGCTGCATGTGGGCATCATGGGAACACGTGAGAGGCAGGACCTTGGAGACGGGCTGCAGCCCGCAGGGCTAAGACCTGGAGCTAAAGATGAGGGTGTGATGAGGCCACGCTGCAGCCCCGCTGTGTGCCCATCGGGAGCACCTGAAGGGGGCCCCCGCGTGAAGGAGCAGAGGCCTCACCTTCGCCATCTGGACCACATTGGGGAACTCGGTGAGGCAGGAGATGGGGATGACATCATGGTACGTCCGGCACTTGGTCCTGGGAGGAGAGAGCCCACAGTGAGGGAGCTGGGAGCCCCTCCACACAAAGTAAGAAACCAGAGGGGACCCGAAGGGATGATGGGGGCCAGGCCTGGCTCAGGCACAAACATGCTGTGCAACCTCAGACAAATCCCTGCCCCTCTCTGGGCCTCAATGAGAAGAGTGGGTAAAATGAGATGTGTTTTCAGATTATCAGCCCTCAGTCCTCACTCCTGTCACAGGATCCCTCCCCACACCCTCACCTGAGCAGCAGCCGCAGATGCTCCTGGTCGCCGATGACATCATACTTGAGTGAGAAGACAAGGTGGCCCAGGGCAGTATCCAGTGAGTAGTAATTGAAATGCTCCTGTGGTGGGAGGTGGGGGCCGGGGGAGTGGGTGAGGCTGAGCATGTGGCTTCCAGATCGAAAAGCCAACTCATTCCCAAATGGGGGTCCTTCATCAAACAGCAGGTGTCACGGCTAATAGCACCAGATAGACCCACATTCAAATCCTGCTCTGCCACTTGCCAGCTGGGGAGCCTGAGAAGGTCACCGCACCTCTCTGTCTCCATTTCCTAGTCTCTAACATAAGAGTGAGGCCACCTACCTTGTGGGATGGTGGCAGGGACTGAAAAAGATAAAATGCCTGGTACAGGGTAGGTAGTCAATGAACTTTATAGAAACCTTGGCTCTCTGGGTCCTCATCAAAGTCAGGACTACACTTCTATCTTCACACCTGTCTCCCAGCCCTGCCCTTCTCAGGGCTGGGCACACGGTAGGGGCTCAATACAAATATGCCAACAGGTTAATTGCTCAACTTGTGGCCCCTGAAGCCACGGCCCGTGAGAACAGGAAGTGAAACATCTCATGAATACACTGGGCTGACCGGGCAGGTTCCCACCCTCCTGCCTCATCAGGAGAAGCTGCGGGTTGGGAAGAAATGCCCCAGAGGGCACAAAGGGAGACTGCAGCAGGGGGTCCAGCAGGGACGGTCCCTCCAGAGAGGAGCCCAGGGCTGGCACCTCCAGATGGGAAAGCCCCAAAGCCAAGGGCCAGGAGTGCTGGGAGATTCCATCCCAGCCTGGCCCTGAGAGTGGGGCTGGCTCCCCAGCCACACCCACCCCAGGAGTCATCCTGGAAGTAAGTCCTGTTTAAACATGAGCACCTGTGCTCAGAAGGCAGGAAGCGAAGAGGCAGGGGCTGGGGCACTGCCTCTTCTCCACACATCAGCAGTTCAGGGATAGTCTGAGGGCACCTGAGGCAGAGCGTGCCCCTCAGCCTGCATGGGCACAGAGTGACAGAAACCCCCAAATGCTTGGCACCATCTGTGGAGAGGGAGTGGCAGGCACTTGGCAAGGAGGGCTGCACTACAGTCCCCAGGGTGGGGAGTTTCCCCGGACACCTCTGCCAGAACCAGAGTAGCCCAAGGGACAGTGTGAGAGTGGGCTCAGGGTCCCAGCGAGTCAATGCCCAAGCCCCCTAACCGCCTCCCTCTGCCAGCACAGGCCCCACTGCTTCCCCGCGCAGCCCTCCTGGAGTCAGGAGATGGCCCTGGCTCTCTGCCAGCCCTCTGGGGCCCCCGCTCTGTGCTGCTAACTTGACCCTGGTCAGCATGCCTCTTCTGATCCCCCAACCTATACCTCTTCAGATCCTTCTGCGCTCAAGGCACCACCTTCATTCTGTCACTTGTCGCTCCTCAGAAAGATTTTCTGAGTGCCAACTATGTGCTAGGCCTCCACAGTCCCCTGACGCCATGACCTGCCAGACCCAGCTGAGAGCTTCTGGACAGTGGGTACCAGGATGCAGGTCTCTCTCCACCCACAGGGCTCAGCCTGGAGATGGAATCCTGTGTCCTGTTCTGGGTTTGTCCCCAGGCAATGGCTCCTGAACCTAAGCCTGCTGCTTTAGTCTCAGTCACAATGGGTGCCACCCTTTCCCCCCCCAACCTTAGCACCATACTCTCCCAGGGTCAGGCTTTGGGCTCAGACCGCGGTCACACAGCTCTCTGACTCCCCAAGGAGTCACCCCCTCCTCCCAACACACACACACACACACACACACACACACACACACACAGGAACAGGAACACCTCCCATAGCATGTATTTTTAAAATATATATTTGACATATAACATTGCGTAACTTCAAGGTGTATACATGTTACTTTGATACATTCATATATTGTAATGTGATTGCCGCTGTAGCGACTTTATCACATTCCATCATTATAGTACAACACTGTTGTCTATTCCCATAGCGTGTCTTAATGGGAGGTCAGCCAGAGAGAGGTCCAATTCCTAGCTCTGTAACTGTGTGCCCTTGACCAAGTCACTTTACCTCTCGGAGCCTCACTTTCCCCTTCTGAAAAGCTAGGACAATCCTGATCTCACAGTAATTATGAAGATGTAATAATAACAGCAAACATTTATTGAGTATTTGCTATGTGCCAGGCATGGGTCTCTATGCTTTAATGTATCTTTATTATCCTCCTTTTTACAGATGAGGAAACAGGCTCAGGAAGGTCATGTAACTCGCCCAAAGTCACACTGTCAGTCAATGGAAGAACCAAGAGTAAACTGATGCAGAGACAGCACCTGGTGTGGAATCTGATCCATACAGGGTCCCAGCATGGGACATCCCCTCCAACTCCCACACCCTTGCCCAATAACTCTTGCCTGAACACCGCTGGGTGACACTCTGACAAGTTGTGACCAGGCAGGGTCCCTGCTCTGGGGCTGGTGGTTGCATCGATCAGGTCACGCCACGACACTGACGTTACTGAAGGGCATTACTGGGTATGTTTTGTTTGCTGCTACATACCTGGTGCTTTGAACAGGGCCAGGCACACAGCTGGTGTGCGTTATTCGCTAACCTGACTGAGCCTTACTCTGTGCTCGATGCCATTCTAAACGCTTTACAGGCATCCTGTCATTAAGGGCTCATAACAACCTTAGGAGGGGGGTATCATCACCCTCTCCATGTTTACAGTTGAGGAAACAGGCACAGGGAGGGTAAGTGACCTGCCCTATGTCCCATGCAGTAAGTGGCAGAGCCAGGATTCAAACCCTGGTACGGCCTCTACTGTTAACCACGATGCCATAACATTGCCTTTGGCAATCAATGTCTGTTGAATGAGTGAGTGAATCCACCACGCAATGCTCCCTGAGATTCGGGGCTCTAGGACTGTCACCCAGCCCCAGTCCAAGGGTTCTGCTCCCTCCCACGCCCAGCCCCCCCACACCAGCAGGCCACCCACCTTGCCGAGAAAGTGCTTCCGATAGATGCGGGCTGTGGGGTTGCACTCGAGCTTCACCTTGGTGGTGGGCGACTGCAGGGGCTCGGTCTCAGGGATGCTGGTGATTTCGTGGTTGGTACCTTCAATCCAGTAGCCACCGAACTGGGGCAGCAGGATGAGGGGGAAGGGCCCTTCTCGCCCCAGGACCTGAAGGGTGACTCAGCTGAGAGCCACTCACACTGCACCCCAAAAGACCCCAGGACACCTCCCCAACTCAGACCTAAAGAGTACAAGGGGACAACCCAGAGCCTAAATCGGTACCAGACCACATGGAGCCCCAAGCCCCATTCTCAAAGGATGGGGTGGGGACAGGTAGAGCTAGGAGCATGACCTTGGCAGAGAGGCTGAAATGTCTGGCTCAGAAGCCCAGGGTTCAGATGGGATTTGAAGTCTTGAGGCTATAAACTGAGTGACAGCCCCCACTGTGGTCAGGCTCCAACCAGGAGGACCCGGACATCCTGACTCCCTGCGTGCCAGCCTCCAGGGCTTGGGTGAGGATGGGCTCAGAGGGGCCCAGCTGGTTACCTCGTGGACGCTCGGGTAGGGAATGTAGTCCTCCTCCGTCTGCAAAACACAAGCAGGACAGAGGCCAGCTGGGACAGGACCCACACCCTTTACTTCCAGCCTCCTCAGAAGGCTCCTTTGCTTGGCCAACCACCAGGGCCGGGGGTGTGGATGGGCGTGTCCTTATCTTCCCATCTCACAGGTGGGGCAGGGCTTGCCTTGGGGGTGACCCAAGGCAGACTTAGCTCACTGAGTGCTGGCAGCGTCTTCTGGGCCTTATCCTGCCTGGCGAGAAGGAGGCTCACTGCCTCCCCAGGAGGACCCTCTGGACCAGTGGTTCTCAGTGCACCAGAACAGCCTGGCGGACTCGCTAAACACAGATGGCTGCACCCAATCCCGAGCGTTGCTGATGCCCTGGGCCTCAGTGGACCCAAGAATTTACATTCTCACAAGCTCCCAGGTGGTGTCTCCAGGGCTGGTGTGAGGACCACACTTTGAAAACCCCTGCCCTGGACAAAGCAGCAGGCTTATGGCCAGGAACTCCCTTTACGCCTCACCCCTGCAGCCCTGGGCCCACTCCCCCAGGCCCAGTCGCCAGTTTTCTTGGACGATTGGGGTCCCAAATCACCAACCACAGAACCATAAGCCAACCTGGAGGGGCTCTGCAGCCCCACACCAAGAAAAATTTGAGTCTAAACAAGAGACTCCTAGCATCAACTTCAGTCCCCAGCCTCCTGTCCGTCACCACATGGGAGGCTGGGGGGCACCAGGTCACCCCCCCCTCCTCTCCCTCCCCCTCAGCCTTCCAGGCAGGAGCTACAGGGAGGAGCAGAGCATAAGGCTCCTGGGTCCTGGGTTGGAGTCTTCCTACAACTGCACAGGACAGCTGGCTTCCAGGGACAAGGTTTTACAGAGGCTGCCTTGTAAGGAATGTGGCTTCACCTCGGGGATGGGGAAGCCTGGAGAGGCAGGAAGAAGGGGTGGTGAAGACAGGGTGGGGGGCAGCACATCAGAACTCTGAGAGAGGGCCAGAGCTGGGTACCCCACAGTGGGACTACTTCATGAAAGAGTGATGGGTTCCCCTGGGCTGGCTGCTTGGGTGGGCAGCTGTAGCAGCACTGCGCAGGCTCCACCCCTACCCGAGGGAGGGGGCCTGCCCCCCCTTCCGGTCCCCCCTCGAAGTCCCCTCTGGAAGCCCATGGATGGGTGGGGTGGGCGTGGCTCAGACCTACTTTGAGGGGTGGTGGGAAGGAGCAACGCTGTTCATCCATCCTGCTTCCCTGCAAAGAGAGGGCAACACCCCTCGGTTACACCCCTCCCTCCCGTTACACCCCTCCCCTGCCTGCAGAGCTGCCTCCCGCTGGGTGCGCAGCCCTTCCTGTGTAGAAGGGGAAAGCCTACCGGTGTGGGGGTACTCCCAGGGTAGGGTGCTCGGTTTACTCAGGCCTTCCTGCAGGGCTGGCTGTCCTGCTGGTAACCTGGGCTGCAGGAGCCCTGCAGCAGCAGGGAGGGGCTGGGGGCTCTGTGCGGGAATGCCTGCCGCTGGGAGTGGGGGCAGGGGTGGTATACACGCGCCTGTGTGTGGGGAGGTGGAGAGGGAGGCTATTGCATCTACACAGATACGTGTTGTTAGAGAGAGAGAGAGAGAGAGAGAGAGAGAGAGAGACAGGGAGGGGGAAGAGGGGGAGAGAGGAAAAGAGAGAGGAGGAGGGGAAAGGTGGAGACAGAAAGACTAAGTAAGAGAGGCAGAGGAAGAGGAAGGGGCAGAAGAGAGGCTTTAGAGGGTGACTTGACATCAGGTCAATCTCCTAAGGTTTCTTCAAGTCACCTCAGCCCCCTGCCCACCTCCCAACACATAACCAAGCGAAAAACAGACAAGGGCCTGGAAGCCCAGGGCTCAGGAGCAGAGGGGCGGCAGGAGTCAGGCACAGGGGGCGGGGCTGCACTCCCAGGCTGCCCGGCTCATTAACACCTCCTGCAACCTGCAGCACAGCCTCTGGCTGCCCTGTGCCCTGGCGTCTGTCCCTCTGCCCATTCTACATGGGGATCCTGCAGAGTCTGTGATGCCTCTTGGGGGATCGGGGATGGTGTGTGTATGTGGGGTTGGGTTGAGGCAGGGACCCCAACCCTACTGGGGACCTAGACAGGGATGGAAGTTGGGGGGCTGCAAGTGGGGCCTGGGCCCCAGGGTCAGATAGGGAGCTGGCCACTACCAGTATCTACTCTCTATTGTGACCCCCCAGACAGAGGGCTCTGGCCAGTGAACTGCCACCATCTCCCTCCTGCGCAGTCTGCCAAGGGCTCTTGGCCTGTCCTCAGAGAGGTGTAGGGCTGGAGATACAGCAAGCACCCCTCCCCAGTGCAGCCCCCTCTGCGCCTTCCCAGAACAGGTTACAGAGCCAGCCTCACCTGCATCTTTTCAATCATCTCAAACAGATCTGTGTTCTGCAACAGAGAAGGGGGAGAGAGCAGGTCAGTCCTCAGAGGGTCCAGCTGATTCTGCTGAGCCCTCAAGGAGTCTGCACCCAACCCAGCCATCTTGGTCTCCCCAGTTCTGACCAACCATCTTGGACCTGTCAGCCCAGAGCATGGGCCCCTGAGGGGCAGTTCACCCCATTCAGTCCCCTTCCCCAAAGGAGGAAGCTAGCGCCTCAGATAAAGGGATGTGACCCTTGGGGACAGACACATCTCTCCCATGTCACTACAAGGTTGGCAGTGCCAGGATCAGCCCATGGACCCCTCAGAAGGGCCCCAGGTCCCAGCCCCAGAGAGGAGCCCAGCTGGGACCTTCAAGAGGGTCTGTGATTCCACCCCCTCACCTGGGAGTGGGCCCCACCCTCCCCCTAGGCAGTGTGGGCTGGGGGGCTGTTGGGGGAGAGAACACTGGGACGTTCCATTGGCCCAACACGTGTGTATGAGTCCACACACACCCCTTCACCCCTCACGCTCCAGACAGCCTCTCCAGAGGCCAGCTAGGGCACATGCAGGGTTAACCGGGCATCTGCCAGCTGTCTTGGCAGCGTTGGCCTCTCCAGTGCCAACTCCCTGTGAGCCTTCCTGGAAGGCGGCATCCTTGATGGCTGGTGGGGCTGGGGGCTGGGCCTGGGAAGCCCCCAGAGTCTCCAAGACGGAGCCCCTCCCTCGACCCCTCCCAGCTCCTGCTGCCCAGTGTGGGCACCGCCTGAGCTCACACACATGTGCTATGGGGTTGTGCACCAGGAAACACATACTCTTTCTCTTGCTTGAACACACACAGGCCTACACACCAATATTTAAACAGTCTCACTGGACCAAAGAAAGCAAACACACACAAACCATGGGGCCCGTGCACACCAATTCTTAGACTCAGAGCTATATGCTAACATGCAAATCCACATGTTGGTGTCCTAAGTTACACAACAGCACACCCACTCACACACACACAGGTCCATGTACACAAAAGCCACACGCACAAATGCAAACCCATCCCTGTGCAGATCTGCACACTAGTAATTGCCCCCAAAGCTACACGAACAACACAAAACGACTCTCCCATCCACGTGAGGTGAGACACAATAACACACACTCACGGACACAGGCAGGCATGTTCACGGAAACTTAGCCACAGAGCCCCACTCCCACGTACCTTCCCCATCCGAGTCACAGACCCTGCGTGACAGACATGACAGACTCGAGCCCACGACATTGAGTTTTGAGAAAAAGAAAAAGCGTGCAGCAACTGCGGGAGTGGTTAATCACCCAGGATGAGGGGTACAGGTGGGAACCTCACACACCTCGTACACGTTTGAGTACACACCACCCATCTCCACACACACACACACACACACACACACACACACACACACACACGGGGCTCTGCTAAAGATCACGAGACACAAAAACCCCTTGTGCACACTCAGGCCTGACCACAGGGGCAAAACCCACCTGTGAAATGCAGCACAGAAGTCCACGGGAGACGCTGACCCATGGTCACCTACGGCCACACCCAACACTTCCGAGCTTGGACACGACAATTCCACAGGCAGTTACAGCACAAACCACAGACACACACCTACAGCCCAGGTAGACAAATATGCTTGTCAACCCAACACCCTGTACAACTGCAGTATCGGCATCTATGCCCACAAAACCTCCACCCGACACAATGCCAGCATGACAGCGAGGGGGACACATCCATGTCCCCCAGAGCACCCCACTCAGAGTGACCTAACATGGCCAGGAGCAATGCACCTGGAGTCACAGCCACATAAACCCTGACACATGGTACTGTCACCCAGGGTGCACACACAGCAACAAGTGACACTCAGTTACAGCCTCACGGGAGCAGCAGACGCCCTGCCACATGGAAGGCTGTGAGCCAAGTTGCCCAGAACACCACGCAAAGTTACACTGTGACATGCAGACCACCCGAAGGAGGCAGGGACAGACGAAATGGTCCCAAGGCTGGTATACACATACACATAGTGCCACTGTAGCCCAGAGCACAGTGTCACCACGGGCACTCTGTTTCGTGGGCAGCGGCAAAAAAGAACCCACGGCCCGGGACCCCAGGGCAGGGGTGCGCCCTGTGGCCGCCGTGGCCGGGTGTCAGCCCAGAAGCTAACACACCCTCCATGACGGAGCCTCGCACACCCGCCCTGGCTGGGTCAGAGTCTCCCGGGCTCCGAGGAAGTGGGGTTGAGCCGGCAGCTCCTGCGGACCCCTTCGGCCAGGCCATCCTCGCCTGAGTCCTCACCTGCCAGCCGGCTCCAGAGGGTAGCGAGCCCCGCCGCGGACGGCCGAGGGGCGCCAGGGGCCGCGGCTGCGCCATCCCGAGCTTGGCCCTGCCCCAGCCCCCGCCCCGGCGGCGCTTCAACTGGTCCGGCGGCTCCGACCCGCGCACGCCCCAGCCCGGGCCCCGCAGCGCTGAGCTCCGCGGTCCGGCTCCGGCTCCCGGCGGCGCGCTCCCCGCGCTGCGCTGGCCGGGCCTGGAGGGGGCGGGGCGCCAGGTACCGCCGGCGCGGGGGCTGGGGCGGGGCTGCGGAGATCCGGGGCGGGGACACAGGAGGCCCCGCCCCCTGGAGCGGCACGACCAGCGGTCCCCGGACACTGCGCCTGCGTACTCTTGTCAGAACGCTATAAACTTGAGCGCTCCGGTCCCTCTGGTACTTCCAGACTCTCCCCAGCGCGCCCCCATCCAGCCTTCCCTATCTTCCCAGACTTTGGGTATCCACCTCAGGGCCTCTAGGACGGGGTTCTTGGGAAGGGCTGTGAAGCCCTGCAGGCGGAGGACGGGGTTACCTTGGAGACAGAGGACTTCTCTTGTGCACCTACTTAATGTTGAACCCTTCGCAAGTCTCATCCTCTCCCCACAACCCAGGAGGTACAAGTGTCATCCCCATTTTACAGACGAGAAAACTGATTCCAAGAGGTGAAATATCACGCTCAAGATCACACAGCTAGGAAAAGGAAGAACTAGGAATTCTAGGAAAGACCTGAAGCTGCTCTCCGCTCCTTCCTCAACTTCTCCTTTTGCCTGACAGTGGCTGGCCCGTTCCCTCCCTTCCCCAGGCCCCAGGCCATACCTGGCTCTTAAATGCCTCCCCACCCCCATCCTAATTGTCCCTGACCCTGGGGGAGACAACTACAGTGCTTGGGGAGGGACTACAAAGTTCCCACGGTGTTAAGTGAATCCCTGCCACCTCCGTAGGCCTCAGTTTCCCCATCCGTAAAATATATGGTCTCTGCAGGCCCTTCCAACTGACCCTGCATGTGTCTGCCAATGTACAGTGGGGGCATGGCTAGGACCTCAGCACCCCTTCCCCAGACAGATGCTGGGAAAGCGGCAATTGTTTCCTGAGCTGTGGCCAAGTCAACACCAGCTGCTTTAGACCCTGCAGGGGCAAGGCTGCTCAACAGTTCGGTGCCCAAACTCTCTTCAGCTTCCTGAGGGAGCTGCCGGCAGCTGCCCACCACCCTCCATCTCCAGAGCCAAGGGCTCCTGGAAGGAAGGACTGCGCCTTCCTTTCCCCTAGACCTGGCACTGAATCAGCCATCCAGGGAGCCAGCAGGAATCCCAGAGATGTGTGTTCCAGACACGGTGTAGCTTTGTTTTTAATAATTAACAGCAGCAAATATTGATTTATGCAGGCACTTCCAGGCCTGAGCGCTTCCGGGCACCTATTGAAATGCACCCAGAGAAACATCCATTCCCACACTGGGAGGAGGTAAGACCTGCTCCTACCACCAGAAATGCCTGTGGGGCAGGTGGAGTGGTGGGGGTGCACATGTGTGCACACAGCTGTATGTGTGTGTGTGACTCTGAGACCAGATGTGGCTCTGTGTGCCTAGGCATCCTGGGTATGTATTTGTGTGTTTGTACATGTGTATCTGTACATGCTTGCATGTGTACACGTGCAAGTCTCTGAATATATGCGCAGACTTGTGATTGTGTCCATGTACGTAGGTGTGGGTAGGCTGTGTATATACATGTGTGCAGATTTCTGAATCCCCAAGTGGAGAAACCCCTATAGGGGAGCAGGGTAGGAGGATCCTGGGTTGCTCAGTGTCTGTATAAGTGTGGCTTCCCAAGGAAGAGGGGGACGTCCCTTCTGGGAGTTCTGTCCTACTCTGGGAATATATGATGCTGATAATATTTCTACTTTCCAAAGTTACTTTCACAGTCAGCTGTCAATTGCAAACTGACAATGTGGGTAGAGAAGGAACTGTCACCTCTATTTTACAGATGAGGAAACTGAGGCCCAGAGAGGAGCAGGGATTTGCCCACTGGTACAGGGAGGTCTCCTGCCCCTCAGACTGGCTCCATCAACATCATAAATGAGTGCAGTGGGAGGGGTGCTGGGGAGGGGGATGGAAAGTGTGTCGCAGGCCTGATTCCCCCAGCCCCGCCCCTGGTTTGCTTGGGATCCAGACAGATCACTCAATCCCTCTGGACCCTGTTTTCCTCCCCTGTTGAAGGAGGATGATCCACAGACTGTGTCTTGATCCTGGGGTGGGGGGTGGGCTGTCGGGAGCCTGCTGTCTGGGCTGTGTTGGCACAAACAGAGGCTTCTAGACAGACTGGGCGGAGGCCAGGAAGGGGAGGTAGCTCAGAGCTAATCCAAGAAGGCCAGCCCCAGGCTGTCTGAGCAGGCAGGCAGGACTCAGGGCGATGGGCTGTTCCAACCCTCATTTTTCTGATGAGAAGACTGAGGCCCAAGGAGGGGTCCAAGAGCACACAGCCCTTGGGGAGCACCGAGGCCTCCTCTCGGATGCTCACTCATGACCCCAGCTGCCCTCGAGTCACTCCCTTCCTGCCAAGACCCACTGTCTCCATGGCCTGGCTATGGTGCAGCCATAGAGAGCAGGAGAGGTTCTAGAATGCCCACTTGGGAGCTCCTGGAGGTGGTGTGGACCCCCACAAGGCCACCATTCCTTGGCCATCTGCTCTCCCGGCCAAGGAGAGATACATGGCCCTTGCTCCAGGCCAGAGTGCTGGGACAGGAGCCTGGCAGATCCTGCCTCTGCTATTTCCTGCCTGTGTGACCTTGGGAAAACCACTTCACCTCTCTGAGCATCTGGATCCTCGTCTGGAGAATGCCTATGACCCAAGGTTTGATGAAAGGACCAAGAAGCATGATGTCTGTGGGCGTGCTTTAGAAACTGAAGTGTCCTGCAAACGTGAGGCCTATGACCCTCTGCATTAGAGAGGCCACAAGATCATGTGCTCTGGTCAGACAGCCTGAGTTCTGGCCCTGGCCCCATCGCATCCTACCTGTGTGTCTTTGAGCAAGTAACTTAACCTCTCTGAGCCTCAATTTTCTCCTCTGCAAAATGGAACTAATAACAGTGGCCAGCACATAGTTCTTACAGTTTGAGGATGAAATGAGATCCTGCATGTAAAGCATTAAGTACCCACATGGTCCACAGTAAATTTCAATCCACACTAGTGGTTATTACTAGTATTTGATGCTCTGCATAAGTTGCTTAGTTATTTCTCTCTAAATTGGACTATGGCTCCTTGAGGGCAGAGTCTGATTGATTTCTGGCCCCTCAGTGCCCAGTGCAATCTGACACACATCAGGTGCTGGGCGAACATTTGATTTTGATGATAACAACAATGGCCTGATTTATAAGGCTCTGACTCTGGGCCAGGTACTGTGCACAGGATGCTTTATCGGCACTTTTCCATTTAATCCTCACAATAGCCCCTGTAAAGTGGGTACTCTCATTATTCCTGATTTATAGATGAGGAAACTCATGGTGACGTTGATGTGAATCTAATGAAGAAGAGCCGGTTGGCCAGTTTATTGCCAGCTGTCCTGCCCTGTTCCCAGCAGTGCTAGAGACCCCCGTTCAACCTCTGAGACTGTACCAAGCCCACCCAGGGGTCAGAGTGGTAGCCCGAATATTTTACCTCTGCCTGGTAGTCATTCTTAGGTTATCTCTGGGTGTCTTTGGATCAGGGGCAGTGGGGAGGGGGACACTTACCTTCGGGTAGAGTGAAGCAGTGTTGGGGGGAAGTAAGTCCACTCGTGGCAGGTCTAGTGCCTGAGGGAAGCGCTGGTTCTGCCCATCACTCCTCCTGGAAGAGAAAAGGAGTCTGAGGTCAGGGAGAGCCCCAAGGAGCGAGATTTGTGAACTTTGGATGGAAGAGTCACCCTCAGAGTTGGAGGACGTGAGGGGAGACAGATTTCATGGAGCAGTGGGTACTGGGTTCCGCAGGAGGAGGGAGAGGAGAGGCTTCCTGAGCAGGGCTCTAAACAGGCTCTCCTTCCTCAGAGATCAGAGATGTGGGCTGGGGCTCTCCCCAAGCTCTCCCTTTGGCTTCCCTCATGCACATCCCAGCCAGAGGATGTCCACAGCCCATTCTGAAGATGGGTAGACTGAGGCAGGAGCAGTGAGGGTTGCTGCAGAGGGCTGAGCCCTGACCTCTGGACTAAGCAGGAAAAGATAGCAGCCACCAGCTGCAAGCAGCTGAAAGGCCACCAGGCTACTGCCATCATGGACAATAACAACTCCTGACACTCATCGGGCCTACTATGTGCCAGGCCCTGGGCTGAGCCCCTCTTTCCAGGCCTGAGGGCACAGACTCCTCACCACATTGGTATTCCCACTTGACAGATGAGGACCTAGTGCCAGGCAGAGGTCACACAGCTGGTCAGCAGAGGGGCCGGCACCGGAGCAAGGCCTGACTGACTCCAAGCCCGAACTTCTTGCCCATACCCACACCTCTCCCTGAGGAAAGGAAACAGGTCTGGTGAGGGTGAAGTCAGCTCCTGTCACCCCAGAAAACCTGCCGAGGAGGCCACCTGTGGGGTCAGGGAGAGCAAGTGCCCAGTGGTTCCTGGGACCCAGGGAGCCTAGGGCTGCGGGAGCACGCCTAGCTTCCGCTCGCTGCCTGGGGCCACCCTGACGTGGCTGTACCACCGCCCAGGTCCCATCCATCCAGGCAGGTCCCAGAAGGGTGAGTCATTCAGGCTGACAGACAATCCTCAGAGGAACACGGCTGTTTGAGTCAGGTGAAGCTGGGGCTACCACACCCCAAGAGGGCAAGGGCCTGCGGGAACCTGGTCCAGGAAAGAGACCCCGAGGGAGCTCTGAGTACCCCTGCGGACTCCCATCAGCCCAGCTACTCCAGCAGAAGAAAGGCCCAGAGGAATCAGATGCCTCTCCATCTCCCAGGGGTGTGTCTTACATAAAGGTCTTGACCCAGAAGGATGAATATGGTAACAGTGGCATTTCTGGCCTGGGGGTATTCCCAGGCACTTACCTGCTGTGTGACTTTAAATGAGTGACACACTCAACCTCAATTTCCCAAAAAATTCATCACAGAACCTGGGCAGCTACTAGATATTCACTCAATAAATTCTTTGATATTCATTCATGATAAACTCTGGCTCCCCAAGTTAGGGTCTCATTAAGTATTTGTTAAATGGCTGAATGAAGAGTAACTGAGTGAAGGTTGGCTGTAAGGAGGTGTTGAAGGTTTGTGAGCAAGAGAACAGCCTAAACACAAGTTCCTGTAGATTGCAAGGCGCGCTGACATGGGAACTGGAGAGAGGCCCATAGAAGTGGTCCAGGCAAATTCCACTGTGGCTGCCATGGGGACTTTTGAGACCCACTGTGTGCCTGGAACTGTGTCAAGCATATTACATCCACACTCAGTGCTAGAAGGTTGGCATTATTTATCCCCATTTTTACAGATGGGAGAAAATGAGGCTCAGAGAAGTGAAGCCACTTCCCCTAGCAAGGGTGACAGACACACTCTTGATTGAGCAGCGTCAGTATCAGCAGGATGGACAGCAGAGGCTGCCCAGGAATGGACAGCAGAGGCTGCTAGAAGCCCAGGGGTTGAAGCCCCGGTGAGGCTGGGCCCCCACGGTTGTGGGGCCTGCTGTCTTAGCATGGCCCTGGCTGCCGAGTGGAGGTTGTTGCCAGTGACAGAGCGATTGGATGGTGGCCTTGGGTCTGCCCCATCATGCCCCCGACTCAGACAATGGCCACTGTAGGCCAGCCCAGCAGCAGCTCCCTAATGCGTGCCCCTCCCAGAATCCTCTCAGCTGCAGCTTCCCCAGGCCCAGGTGCTCATCTCACACGGGACTGCTCATGTTGGCACTGGACTAGGGAGGTCCTTGAAGACCAGGGAGCCCTGGCTTCTCTCCAGGTCCCAGCCTGGAGGCCCTCTGCTCTCTAGTTCCTGGCTGGCCATAGTCACAGGCAATGCCCAGCCCTCCCCCCTGCCCCCTGCCCCCAGGCAACTCCACCGAAAAGGTCATTGCTGAGGTCCTAAAGGGCAGAGGAAGGAATGGGATCCAGGATGAGGACAGAGCAGGAAATCGCAAGTTCTGGGCCCTGCCTGCCCCCAGATTAACTAAGAAACAGAGAGGTTAAGCAATGTGTCCAAGGTCACGCTGACAGTAAATGTAAGTGAAATATGGAGGATTTTAACCCCTGACCATCCAGGTCTAGATTGTGTGCCCTAAGGCTACACTACACTGCCTCTTAGTAAGTAGTAGTTGCTCAATACATACTTTTGAAGGAATGAATAAACTCAGCCCCTCGCCTCCTCTGATGCCTCCTCCTCTTCCTCCTCTCAGCCTTCCTCACCCTCACTATCTCTCCCCAACCTTTCTAGCCCTCTCCTCCCTCCCCTTCTGCCTCTGGCCTCTGCAGACATATCCCAACTTGGTCATTTTCCTTCTTGATGAACTTGAACCTCTCTGCTCTCCCCTCTCTCTCCTGTCCCACCCTTATCTCCTCCTGGCCTCCACCATTCCGTTCACATGGGGTCTCCCAAAGCTCTACCCTCCCGACTTCTCTGCCAACCTTCCTGACTCTATGGCCTGGCCCAGCATCAGAGGCTTTGCATGCTTCCCGCAATGTGCTAGAAGGTGCCCGGAACGTGCCTTCCCTTGCCGTGACCACCGTCATAGATCTACACAGGACCCTACAGTTTACACGGCAGTGTCTCATTTGATCGCCACAGCAGCTTCATGAGCTTGAACTGTTATCAACCTTTTCCCAAATAAGAAAACTGAGGTTCAGAGAGGTTCAGTGACAAGCCCAAGGTCACACCAGGGAAAGAAAGGGAAGTTCTGAGGTTCGACTCCAGCCCAGGGTTCCTCTCCTACACGTATCACAGCTGCTCTCAACCCCGGCGCTCAGTCCTGTCGTCCAGCCTTGCCCCCCACCTCGGCCTCCCCATTGTAGCTCCTGTAACCACTGCCAAGCATCTCCCCTATGTCCAGTTCCAATCCTGCCCTGTCTGGCCTGGACACCTGTCTACAGGTACAGGACACCTGGACACAGCAAAAGGAGGTGACTTGCTCAAGGTCACAGAGAAAGCCAGAGCACATTGCTGGGTCACCTTCAGGCCCTGCAGCTGTATGGCCACCCGCCAGCTGGCCCCAGCTCCCCTCCCTCTCAGAGCACCCATCTTTCCCAGAAAAGGGCGAGGCAGGGATGTGGGGAGAGAACCCAGTGGCCCAGCTCCTGAGTGGGATGGGCCAGGCCGGAAGCCGCTACTGACAGCTCCCAGGTTTCTTGGCAACTGTCACTGCACCTCCTTCCTGTTCCCTTATCTCTGCATTGAGGTAATGATAATCGCATAGTCACTACAGCTCTTTGTACTTTTTAAAAGCTCTCTTTATCTGCTCACCCCTGGGAGACTCACCGGAACTGGATCAGGAGATAAGCGGTTGCTAGAATCCCCAATTCCCAGAAGAATAAACTGAGGCTCGGAAGGGTTAAACTACCACCTTGAGATCGCCCAGCAAGGCGGGGGCAGATTGGGGGCTAGCATTTCCATCTGTCCAGGGTTCCAGATGTCACACTGGGGTAGGGAGCATCTCAGGGAGGTCCCACACTCTGCAAAAACTCAGGTCAGACCTAGGCATGGTGGAGGAGCCAGGGAAGGCCGAGGACAGGTGACCACATGCCTCCCTGGGTTGCTTCACACCTGCCAGCCTGGAGGGTTGGTGGGAGGCTCCTGGCTTTTTCTCTCATCTGCAAAATGAGACATAATGTACCTACCCATCAGGTTGCTGTGAGCCATGGAGTAGGGTGAGCTTTCTAGAAGTGTTTGCTGCTGTCATTATTATTATTATTATTATTATTATTATTATTATTAGCCATTCTCCTGGAGAACCCCACCCTGTCAGGGCACCAGAGGGGAACCTGGGCTGTCCTGGGGGTAGGACGTGGCCCTGTGGCCACCCAGAGATAGCGGCCCTGGCTGAGGTCCCCAGGTGGGTCTGGCTCCTGCTGACTGTCCCAGCCTCATCTCCACACACACACACCGCCCCTTCCTGTCCTGCCCCAGTTGCCTTGTCCTAGCCTGGCTGGGCGGCAGGCAGTTTTCCAAACAAGCCAACACTGAGCCTCTGCACAGGCTGTTCCCGCTGCAGGGGGTTCCTCTTTCCTTCTTTACTGCCTTGGGAACCATTCATGCTTTAAAATTCAATTTGAACAGGTGCAACTCTGGTGGCCAGAGCAGGTGACATAGGATCAGGAAGGCAGGAAGCCTGGGACGGGGAGCAGGGGAGCTGGCCAGGTGCTGGCCAGCACACACACAAGTTGGGAAAAGCAGACTTGGGGGTGGGGAGGGCAGAGGAAGGGCTCAGCCACCAGGGAACACAGGGCCGAGAAGGGTTTGGGGGGACTAGCCCAGGACAGGGGCCTGAGGGGTCCAGGTCAGCCCGGGGCTGGTCACCAGAGGTCCATGAGGCCAGCTGGTTCTACCAGCCTGGTGATTCATGTGGGGGGAGGGTAAGAGGGCTCCTCCTGTGGACCCTCACCCCCCTCTGGATGGGGCTTGGGAGCTGCCTGTGTCTCCCATCCACGGCCTCAGGTCTGAAGGGACTCTATAATCTCCTAAAACCAGAGATCGCCCTGGAACTGCCCCTTTCCCCGGGGGCAACAGAGGCCCATTGTCTCCAGAGCTCAACCCTCTGGCATTGACCACACTGCTTGCCCCTGGCCCTGCCAAGGTGCCAGGGAAGGTGGCCAGGGGCAGCCCAGTGAGCAAGTTTCGGAAGCTAAGCCCAGGGAGCCGGGCCTCCCCCTCCCAGGCCCATGGGGAGGGGTGTGGAGTGGGGTACACGGCATGGATGCTCCTGGCTCTCTTTTCCCAGGTACCTTTGACCTCCACCAGGATTCAAGAGGGAGTGTGGGGGTGGCTGCGTGCTGTGATATCACGTAATCCTCACAACAACAACCCTGATTGAGGGCTGCTGTTATCTTCACACCATTTCAGAGATAAGGAAGCAGAGGCTAAGTGAGGTTGCCCGATGGGCCCGGGGGTCTCACAGCCACCAAGGGGTCGAGCTGGCAAGGTCGGCTGGGGGTAGGAGGAGAGGGCCTCAGACACCAGGTGAGCTGGAAGGTGGCACATGAGGTCCCCACCCTCACCCTGCATTGGCTGAGCGCCGAGACACCCGGATCCCGGAGCTGGGCCAGGCAGCGGCCTCCTGAGCAAACAACACGTTGGCAGCCCCAAGAGGAGGTCATGGGACTGGCCCCCACCCGGGGTGCAGCACCCGGGGACTGGGCCTCCCATCCACCTGCTGCCTGCCAGCGCCTCCCCGCCCAGGTGGCCCAGGCGCGGCTGTGGCCTAAGCCTGACCCTCCCCACTTCCCGGGGGATGGAAGCCTCCCTGCACACGGGACAGGGGGTGGAGTGACACTGAGATGACCTAGCCATGGGGCCTCTGCTCAGGTAATAACAACACCTGCTTACCCAGCCTGGCACTTTGCGGCTTACAAACTGCCTTCACTTTCGACCCTTTCAACAACCTCACAAGGAACCTAAGGCAGGTAACGTTATCTCCATTCCACACGGAGGAAGACTGCAGGCGGCACAGAGGTGGTGACTTGCCCAAGGTGTCACACCCAAACCTCAGACCCAGCTGCTCTGCTCCTTGCCCCATCCGTGCAGGACGACTCCCACTGATGGGCCTGGCCCATGCTGCCCACCCTTAGTGTCCAAGGAAAGGGTGGGCCAGAGTAAGGACCTTTCTAGCACCCAGAGGCTGGGGACGAGGCCCACACGGTCCTATAGCCACCTATCCCTCACCTCCCTCATTAACCTATTGTCCTCTCCCCGACCCCCACCTCTGCAGCCCAGGGGTCTCCCTTCTCTGAACTCCATGCATTCCTTCACTCACTCACCCCATCATCCACCCACTCCCCCCACACTTGCCCTTCATTCCTACGCTCAGTCATGCATTCAGGACATACATTCTGATGCCTGCTCTGGGCCAGACAATGGGGCCGGGTGTTGGCATCAGAGCTGGGTGAGCCAGGCCTCCCCCACCTCAAAGCAAAGCCTCCGTGGCACCAGCCCAGACTATTCTCTAGCTGTTTCTGGAGCTCTTTGGGCCTCACTGCGCAGACACTGAACCCTCCAATGCTTAGGGCTTGTTTAATCCATCCATCTCCCTCCCTACTCAGTGAGTTTGCCGCTTCATGGACCCCCGCCAGGCTGGTGAGCAGAAGTTCCAGCTAGGCCAAGGTGAAAGCCCATCGGAGAGGAACAAGGTCACCATTTCCGAATCAAATGCAACAAGGAAAAGCCCTGGCTCTGCCTCTAAATTGCCGTGTGTTCAAGACTAAGTCAGCATAAGCTCCCCAAGCAGTTTACACTGGCAACTGGGACTTAGACTACAGGACGCTAAGGTTGGCTCGGACATTCTGCAGGAGGGTGAACGGGAGGGTGAGGAGCTGGGAGCTGAGTCTGCAGAGGGCTAGTTGAAACCGGAACCCTGGAGGGCCTCCTCTCCCCGGAGGGTCTGTGGAGGGGGCCTCAGACTCCTCCAAGTTGCTTCTCTTCTCTTAGCCTCAGCTTCCTCATCTGCAAAATGGGATAGTAATACCTACTATGCAGGGTTGTTATGCAAACTAAATCAGATACTAGATGTACAATCCGACTAGCTTACAGACGAGCTTACAGACGAGTACAGTCATGAGCCGCCTAATGACGTTTCGGTCAATGATGGACCTCATAGACGATGATGGCCCCGTAAGGTGGCAATGGAGCTGAAACAGTCCTATCGCCATCTTAACATTGTAGCATCATGCATTACTCATGTTCGTGGTGATGCCGGTGTAAACAAGCCTGCTGTCCTACCAGTCACATAAAAGAATAGCACATACAATTATGTGATAATGAGGTACACCATCCTCGATAATGATCACAAACGACTATGTTACTGGTTTATGTATTTACCATACTGTACTTGTTATCATTATTTTAGAGTGTACTCTTCCCTCTGACATATACAAACAGCTTGCTGTGAAACAGAATGCCGCGTTACATGGGTAGCAGCCTCATACCCCTCGTGTTTACCATGTCTCACGATGGCATCATTTTCTTTCGTGCTTCGTTTAATCTCATGTTGTTCTGTCAATTTAGTATAGCCTAAGTGTGCAGTGTTTATCGAGCCTTCAGTAGTGGACAGAGATGTCCGAGGCCGTCACGGTCACTCCCCAGTCACTCACTGACTCCCCCAGAGCAACTGCCGGTCCTGCAGGCTCCATCCATGGTGAGTGCCCTATACAGATGGACCACTGTTTATCTTTTATACTGCATTTTTACTGTACCTTTTCTATGCTTAGATATGTTTAGACACAAATACTTGCCATTGTGCCACAGTTGCCTGCAGTATTCAGTAGTGACATGCTGTACAGGCTTGGAGCCTAGGAGCGATAGGTTATAGATAACCGAGGTGTGTAGCAGGTTAGACCATCTAGGTTTGTGTAAGGGCGTGTGCACACCTAGGATGTACGTACAATGATGAAATCACCTAATGATGCAATTCTCAGACGGTATCCCCATTGTTAAGTGGCACATGGCTATATACAGTAGGTGTTCAGCAAATTATAGGCTTCTGCCTGGAGAGGTATAACATCAAAGGTGTGGGCTCTGGAGCCAGACTGCCTCAGTTTGTATCCTAGCTCTGCCACCTAACAGCTGTGGGAGCTTGGGCAACTTACTCAACTTCTCTGAGCCTCAGTTTCCTCATCTACAAAATGGGATAACAGCACCTGCCTCCAAGGGTTGTCATGAGGATTAAATGAGTTCATACATGTAGATATGTAAACATTAACCGCGAACATTTCCTGGCCTTCCCTTCTTCCTTCCTCCTTTCCTTCTCTGCAGGCTGCTGAGGAATGAGGCGGGACTTCCGCAGGTGAAAGCTGTGAGAAGGCAGACTATAGTATAACACAGAAAACAGTGTGATAAATAAAGCTGCCGAAGAGTAAAACCACCAGCTGTGTAAGGTACTGCGCTCCCTGTCACGCCAAGGCAGGCAGAGCGTCTCAGGGATCTAGTGGGGGAGATACAAGGCATGGTCTTGGCTAGATGCCCTCCCAGGAGCCTTGCACATCTGGAATCTATGCCTCTTGATGATGCTAGGGTCCCTGTGTGTGAGGAAAGAGCCAGTGAATAATTCCCGTTCTTTTGAGGAAATGAACTGTCCCGGCTCGCCTGGGGGCACATAAATTGTGACTACTGCTCTGCAGGGTTGTTTGGCCACTCCTTTAAAGATGAAAATATGCATCCTCTTTGGCCCAGCCACTCTACTTCTAGGCATTTATCCTCCAGAAATACTCACACAAATGCACAAAATATATATAAACAACAGACATTCACTGCAGCAGGGTTTGCAATAGCTACAATCTGGAGGCCACCCCGACATCCATTCAAAGGAGGCTGATTAAATATATCAACGCACATGCAAACCATGGTATGCCATGTAGTGATGACAAAGGGGGTCTCTACATAGTCCTGACAGAAGGGGTTTGAGGCATATTGGTTAAGTGAAAAAAGCAAGTTGCACAACAAAAATCTTCCTCGTAACCATTTACGATTACATGTAAAAGTTCAGTTCACACAGGTTATCCCTGGGAAACAGGACCATGAGGAACTTCTACCTTCTATAGGATACATTTTTCTGCATTGTTTTGATTTTTACAGTGAGCACTTATTATTTTTATAATTGGAAAAAAATGAAAGATTTCTTAAAAGGGAGCACTGAACTATAGTCAGCTCTCTGAATACCTGATTCCTTTACCTCTCTCAATCTTCTTGAGAAGGAGATATTCTTCACTCTTTATTCCAAGGAGGAGTTGACACAGAGGGAGGTTAAATACCATGGCCAAAGTCCCCCAGCCAGGAGTGACAGAACTGACTGTAATCTCCTTTCTGGCTGACTCTGAAGCCCATACTCTTTCCCCTACATTAGGCATTAGGCAACCTGCTCGGAGGGTCAGGGAAGAGAGAAGGCAGGAGACAAGCGGCCCAGGCAGCTGGGCATAGGACTGTGCCCTGGGACTTCAGCTGTCAGGGCCTGGGAGCCAGGCCAGCTGATGTTAGCATGGGCGTGTGGGACAGGCCTGTCTGCCTCATTTGCAAATGCAAATGCAGACTCTGCTCCTGGCTACAGCTCCATGCGCTAAACTGCCCCAGGCTGGCAGGTGCCCAGCCCCACCCCTGGCACTACCCCCTGAGGCTGCAGGGTCACTAGGCAGGTGGGCACTCACTGGGACTCTAAATAACTTTCTATGTTGATCAACCCGTTTCCGGAAAATTTGGTGTTGAAGGTCGCTTGCCACCTTCTCAGTGAGAGCCCAGAAAGGTGACGAGCACAGCAGCGTGTGCCTGAGTCCAGATGGGCCAGGGAACAGATCTAGAAGTCAGATGGACCTGAGTTCAAATCTCAGCTGTGTCAAGCTCTAGCGCTGTGGCCTGGGGCAAGTCACTTCCCCTCTCTGAGTCTCCATTTCCTCAGCTGTAAAATGGTGTTGATAATTCCTGCCTGCAGCTGTTGCTGGGAGAACTCAATGAGATAATGCATGTGAAAGTACTCCCTGGAAGCCAGCTTCCACGTGCGGGGGAGGCTTAGGATTCTACACGTGTATGCATGGGTCATGTGCATCTCTGTGCAAATGCAGGGTGTACAAAGGTCGTTCCTGGCTGGATCAGAGGGCCCTGTCCCACCAAATCAGCAAGCAGGTGGGGCAAATGTATGACACTTGTGCTGGCAGCCAGCACCGGGTTTTCTGCAGCTCTGCCCGGTGGTGCGAGAAGGTGTGTGTCTCTGTGGGTGAGGATGTAGATGGCAGGAACGTGAAAGGTGGGTGGGAGAGAAAGCGCTCGTGTCTGGGGCGTGCGTGGGCTTATATGCGAGCGTGTTTGTATCTGTCACATCAAACACCTGCCTAAAAACCCCTAGTGGCTTCCCACCGTATGCAGGATGTAGACTCAACAGCCTCACGTGGCCCATGAAGCCCTGCGTGTCCATCCCACCTCCAGGCCTTTGCACGCACTGTATCCTCTACCTGTTACACTCTCCCCGGTCCTCGCCCATCACACTTCACGGGCTATACTCTTACCCAGTCTTTCTGGAGCCCCACCCCAGGCTGGGTCAGACTGCCCCCACCCTGACCGGCTTTCCCAGAAGCCTGTCCTGGGCCATCACAGATATTTCAGTTTGGTCTGCACATGTCCCCGTGGGACGATTAAATCACTATCGGGCTTTCCTACTAGAAATGGCACTTCCTCAGGTGAGGACAGGATCTGTTAGGGGGCCTGGCATACAGTTGACGCCCAGTCACGATCTGCTACGTGAGTGCCTGTGTGTGTAACTAACTCTATGTTCATGACAGAGCTGTGTGGACGAGAATCAAATCTGTGAGTGTGAATAGGGAAACTGTGTGTGGATGGATTTGCATAGAGGGTCGTCTCAACTATCCCTGACCTGTGGGAGAGCTGGGCTGGGAAAAACCAATGCATTCTGTGGCCAGCACCCAGGCTGGCTGGGGTGAGAGGGAAAGCAGACATAAGTTCCCTTGACTCTCTCCTCCAAGCCCCTCCTAAAATAGGCCCAGGGGCTCTGTGCCAGACTCCAGAATGCCTCTGGGCAGTGGGGCCAGCCAGGTGGGTGCCAGGCTGGCCCCTGCCTGTGCCCTTCCCCACAGGCTCAGAGGCCCAGCCTTCTGCCTGCACATCCCATCTCACCAGAGGCCTAACCCAAACCTGGCTTGCCTGCCTGCCCACAATTCCCCTTCCCCCAGGCCTGCCTCATGAGCAGCAGTTCTTGATCTGAGAGGTGGGCCTCCAACCTCCCTGCCTGCTTAGTCACCTTCCACCAGCTGCCAAGAGATGATCTGGAATGTTCCAGATTTCAGGGGGGGAAGGGATCGTGTTCCTGACTCAAGGCCTTTACACTTATTTTGCCCTCTATCCCGGACCACGCTTCCCATAGCTCCTTCCCACTCGGACCTCAGAGAAGCCCTCCTGATACCCTTAGTAAAGGCAGGCCCCTTCCCACCCAGGCTGTCACTCACTACCCACTGCCCATCTGAAATTACTTTATTGTTGTCTGTTGGCTCATTTTGCCTCTGGCTACCCCACTGGAAGATAAGTGCATGAGGCCAGGGACCATGTCCATCAGATTCACTGCTGTTTCCTCAATTCTTAGACACTACCTGGCACATGGCAGGGACTTGATAAACATGTGTTGAATGAACAAATGGCTAATGGAAGCCTTGAAAGAATCCTGTGAGGTGAATACTGTCCCTGTTTACAGGTGTGGAAACAGGTTCAGAGAGGTTCAAACAGGCTCAGACCAGGTCAAGATTACAGACTATCTGACTCCACGAGAACCCTAACACATCAGAGTGTTTTGTAGCCAATCTTCCCATTCTACAGGCAGGAAAATGAGCCTCAGAGAGCGATGTTTCTCCAGGGCACCTGAGCCCAACATGTTTCTTCCCTCTTGCAGCACATAGTCCGAAACAGCCACCCTGTTATGCTGGGCTGGCCCTTTAAAAATACTCCTCACTCTTTTCACTCGCCCTGAGGTGGAGACTACTAATACCCCGGCTGCAAGGAAGAAACCACTGCCACAGTCCAGCCAGGGGAGGTACTACCCAAGGTCACCCAGCCAGGCCTCAGCGCAAGCCTGGCTGGCTGCAAAGCTGGCATTCTCAGGGCCAGTGTCAAGGTCAGTGCCCAAGGCCAGGAGCATGCTCACGTGTAAGCAGGTCTCACCTCTTGGCAGGTGGTGAGATTCCAGAGGGCAGAGGCAACACATGGCAGTTCTGTCCCCTTCGCAGGGCCCAGCACATAAGATGACACGGCAATAACTGATCTCTGCATCACTCTGTGCCAGGCTCTGGTTTTAGATGCGGGCACAGGTTACCTCATGTAATCCCCACAACAGTCTACAAGGTAGGTGCTCTTATTGTCCTCCTCCGACAGGGGAAGAGACCGCGACCCAGAGAAGATAACCCGTACTGTACACAGCACTGGACTGACAAGAAGAAAGAAAAGTTGAAGTTGGTATTTGAACTCAGACCTGCCTGAAAAGAGAACCCAAATCTTTCCATGTTCCACCCAAACAAAGGGACCCGAGCCTGAGCACTGCCAGGCTGTAGAGGCAGGCAGGGCCAACCAGACTGGGAGGGAACCTTGGTGCTGCGAGAGAGACACCTGAAGGACCACCTCTGCCGAACATGGGCCTGGGGAAAACTGCCCAGAGCCAGACTCAGTTCCCAAGATCACACAGGAAAATAGGGGCAGTTCCAGGACCAAAACCATTGGGAGGGGATCTTCTCTTGTCTCTTTAAGCTAAAGAAGTGCTTTCCTAGAAGAGGGGGTCTCTCTGGTGTTGGGTCTCTCCCAGGAGTCCTCCCTAAGGATGTGGCCTTCCCCAGAAGGGGGCATCTCCTGGGCCCATAGGAAGATAGAGAGGGACAAACAAAGGGACTTCAAGGCCTACAAGAGCGGAGTTGAATAGAGGATGAAAAGGAGGGCGGGCTAGGACCAGTGACTGTGTAGACCAGAAAGAGCAGACTTATGGGAATACTATGTAATCCCCATCCTTATCTCATTGAAGGGCCACTGTGGGGGGTGGGAGACCCAGAGGGTGCATCTAGGCTCAGGCAGCTGTTTCCAAGTAAGGGAGAACTTTTGATATCCATCTGAGCTGCCCAGCGATGGAATGGGCTACTTTAAGGGTAGTGAGCCTCCTGTCACTAGGAGTGAGCAAGAATGGGCTGGTCAAGGAGCTGCTAAGAGGTCAGGGATGGTAGGTTTCGAGAGGTCCATGGTGTTGTTGCAAAAAAAAGGTGCATATTTCTCAGGAGACCCCCAAAGGCTTCTTTCAATACTTACAGGGGTCGTGAACCCAAGGATGGGTTCCTAGCTAAGTGGGAGGCCATAGGAGGGTACCTCAAAGGTCTCTTCCATTTCCAAAGATTCTAGGAGGCCCCAATTCTCTGATGATAAGATTTTACAGAACGAGAAGTCTAAGACTCAGTGGTTCTGCAGGCCAGTCACTGACAGTATATCCAAATGCCTACCCTGCTTCAATCTGACCCCTCCCCTCTCTCCAAATTGACCCCTGACTTTACTCTTCCTTATCCCTCCAGCCACACTGGCCTCCTCCCTATTCCCAGAATACACTAGACTTGTTCCCGCCTCAGGGCCTTTGCACTTGCTGTTCCCTTGGTCAGGACTGCCCCCTTAGCCCTGCTAACTGTTCCCACACCTGGCTCCTCTTATTCTTCAGGTTTTGGTTCAAATGCTACCTTCTCAGAAAGGCCTTCCATGAATCCCTCCATCATCCTCCAGCCACGTAGCACAGGGTGATGTGCAAACGGAAGCCCGGCTACTTTTGTTCAAATCTCAGCCTTGCCAAGAGCCCTTGAACAGGTTACTTAACCCTTCTGTGCCTCCGTTTCCTCAGTCTAACCAGAGACAATAACAGGACCTGTCATATGAGGTAGTTAGAGGATTAAATCCATCAATATAGGGAAAGTGCTCTCTGGAACACATGCAGTAAGCTCTAGTTAGGGGCCAGCTCTTGCTTTTAAATTCAGCACAACCATCACGGTTTGTTTTCTTGCCTATTTACATACCATCTTCACTACTCTTCCATTTTGCAGATGAAGAAATTGAGGTTCAAAGAGGTGAAGTACTGGCCAAACCAAGCTCTCTGAAGGTAGGGAATGGGCCTGTCTCATTTTCTGCAGCACCTACAGTCCCTAGAACTAAGTGTGGCAGGCATACAGTAGGTGCTCAATAGTTACTTGTGGCTGAATGAATGAAAGAATGATGAATAAATGACCATGAGTCTGTCACTCTGAGGTCTGTGCAGCCAGGAGCCCGTGCGCTTAAGATTCTAACTCAGCCTGCCGCTACCCACCCTAGTCCCAAGGGACCCCCAGCTCAGTGAAGCTCCCAGCCTCTCTCAGAAGTGGCTGCTGGGACAGGCAGGGTAACGAGCTGAGGACCAGCATCCATGCCTCTGTCCCCAGTGGGACCCCGTTACCCCAGCTGGGCCAGGGGGATGAGGCAGGAGCTGCCTTGGCATTCACCTGGGGGGATTCCTGCCCAGAGCTATGGTGGCAGGTATGGGCTCAAGCAGCAGCTGCCAGCTGCCTGCGGGGGCCTGACCACCAGATGCATAATAGATGAGGAGGCCCAGCGGGCTGTGCCTGCCTGGCATTTCAGAGCCACTAATGAGGCCAGCCTTGTGCTTCCTGCAGCGGCACACAGACCCCCCAGGGCCTCTGGCTCAGTAATTACAGAGCAAAACCACCTGAGGACAGGGGCTGCCCATCCAACCCCCCTACTTGGCACGGGCAGCATCCAGGAGCGTGAGGGTTAAAGGTACGGGCTCAGGTTGACCACTCTGCCAGTCTTGGTTCGCCACGCATGGACGGTGTACCCCTGAGTCTCAGTTTCCTCATCTGTAAAATGAGGGCAGGGAGATGGTAATAGTCTCTACTTTGTAAAGCTGGTAGAAGGATGGAATGAAATAATTCAGATGGCGTGTCTGACCCAGAGCCTGGGACCCAGAAGATGCTTCCTATATGGGAGCAACTGGTACCATTACTGGCAAGGGTAGACATCTCAGCGACTAGGTGGGCCTTCTTGGTGGGACAAATGGAGCTGGGCTGTGACCCCTGTTTTGGAGGTATTTGGGGGTCACCTCCCCCTCCCCCGCCACTCCATAGCAAGCACTTCCCTCACGCCCATGGCTTCCCCATCTCTGGCCAAGTTCCCTTCCTTGGCAGGAAAACTGGTTTCAAATCCAGCCCGTGCCAGCTCTGTGACTTTGGGCCAGAGCCTTCACTGCTTTCAGTCCTGCTTTCGGCCTCTAAAATGGGGACACTAGGCCAACTTGCAGCACTGTCATCACAACTTAATGAGATGACCACAGTAAAATGCCCAGCACACTGCCGGCACGTAATCCTTGCTAGGTCCAGCCTCCTCCTCCCAGGCTCCTAGCTTCAAGGTCAAAGTTGAGTCTCCTCTTTTCAGGGTATTTCCAGAACCCCCCTTCCCTGCACAACTGCACCTTGCGATTCTCCCACCCTGGCACTGCTCCACCTCCTTCCTCTCCTCACCATTTGAAGCCACCCTAAATGTCCATCCCCCATTAGGGCTGCAGAACCAAAGTCATCCACTGTCCCACTGGTTCTTAATCCTCCGACAGGGCCTCATTCCTCTGACATCTGCACACTTGTTCTGAGCTCCTCCACTGCAGATAACTTGCTGACAAGGGGCAGGGAGCAGGGGAATCCAGCCCTGATTACATCTGGTCTCTACCAGCCCTCACCGCTCCCCTGGTCGAAATCCCAATCTCTTAACTATTTTTTTAAAATGGCTGGGGGAAACCACACCTCCTCCAGGAAGCCCTCCCAGCCTACTTGACAAAGTGTCACCCGTTCCACTCCCCAGACACATTCAACTCAATTTCACAAACATTCATTAAGCATTTACTGGGTTCAGGTAGCTGTGCAAGACTGTGGAGAACAGGTAAGGAGAGTACAACCCAGCTTTAATGGAACTCATGCTAGAAAGTGGATCTAAGTGAAAATTAACTCAAGTAACCCCTGCTTTCACGGACCTCAGAGCTTGCCTCGCACTGCAGTGTTATGTGGACACGTTCATCTCAACTGAGATTAATTTACTGGAAGATCCAATTTAACAAATACTCATTGAGCATCAGTGGGGCACAGAGAGGGGAAGTGACCTACCCAAGGTCACACCACTAGTATGTGGCTTAGGCAAATTCAAATACCTATCTGTCAGGCTCCAAAGGTCATGCTGTTTCCACTACCCCAAGAAAGAACACTAATGTGTACTCTACAGGCATGACAAACAGGAGGGGAGGTCTGCTAAGGAGAGAAAGATAGGCTGTGTGGGGGGAATCAGGAAAGAAAACACTCACCGGTGACAAAGGTGGGCTGGAGGTGTGGCAAGGGCTTGTAGAAATGGAAAGGGAGAGCATATCAGGGGGAGGGGACAATGTGAGCAAAAGCATGAAGGTGGTGCTGACAAGGGCCGTGTTCCCATTGATCAGAAATGAGGGGTACAGGAGAAGTTAGGCCCAGACTAGAAAGGGGGGTGGAGACAGGCCTTGAATGCCAGGAAATCATAATTAATAGTCAAAACGACTTTCATTTTACACTGATTATATGCCAGGCAGAGCAACTGGCTTCCAGGGGTGGGGGTGGAAGGGAAGGCGTAGGGGTTAGTATCTTGGACAGCAGCTCTAACAAGGAGGGTGTGAGGCGAGGCACTGTGGGTAATAGGCAAGTCCTGGAGATTCCATAATCTTACACTATTACAGGTATGTCAACTGAAGCCCAGAGAGGGGAAGGGACTTGCCCAACATCACACAGCAGACTAGTTACTCTCAGTCCTGGACCCTCCTCTCTGACTCCTCTTTCAGGGCTCCCTAGAGTGGGCTTTCTGGATCCCCCTCCATCTTCAAGTCTTCCCTCAAGTGCATTCCCTCAGACCCGTGCTGTGGCCTGGAGGCCCTGGGACAGAGTGGGGAAGACTCTGGGCTCTGCGGAATCTGGAAGACTAAGATTCAAATCCCAGCTCTGCCACTGACTAGCTGAGTGACCTTGGGCAAGTCACTTCCCTCGTCTGTACATTATAGTTTTCATCTATAAATAGAGATAACAGTCCCTAACTCGGGGATGTAGTAAAGATTATGTGAGATGATACAGTTCAACCACCTAATAGTACCTCGTACATAGTAGGTGCTTATTAAGTGGCAGTTGTTGGGATACTGTTATTGAACTCCTTGAAAGAGAGGAGGGAGACTTCCTCACCTCCATCTTTATCTCCCCTCACCCTACCCCTGCTCTGGGCTTAGCACACAATCTTGCACATAGTTGAGGCTCAAATTGACTGGGCACAGCAGCACTCCATAAGCCCAGAGAGGGAGAGTAACTGGCCCCAGGTCACACATAGAGCATCAAAGGAGAATAAAAGGGCAGGCCCTGGAGCTCAGCCTGGGCACCCCATGTGTCTCCCACCCCATGTGTGGCTTCCAGGGGACTCTGCCAGCAGGTAGGGCAACAGTGCCAGGTAGAGTTATCCAACAGCTGGGGGGGGCACTGCAGGGCTGGGGACCCTGGGAAAGCCTCAGCAGGGGCAGGAAGCAGGAGCCAGAGCCACTGGGGGCTGTCCTGCTGGAGTTGAAGCGATAGCAGGAGCAGCCAGCCGGGCCCATGTGATGCTGGTGCCAGGGAAGCCGGGAGGTGCCCGCCTGCTGGGGCCCAAGGGGAGCTGTGAATCCCGAGGTGCGGCCTCACCTCCACCCACTGCTCTCTGTGTTGGGGAAGCTGCAGACACAGCTGCCTCCTTCTCCCTCCTCCACAGAGACGGCAGCCCCACACTTAGGAAATGGGCTAGAGGAGAGGGTTCTGAAGGCTACGTGTGGAGCAGGACGAGAGGGTTTGGGGTCAGCAAAATGGCTAAGGACACCCCTAGCCCAGCCAGGAGCCACCATGAAGTGGGAAGGAATAGAGGAGAGAAAAAAGAAGGAAACACTGTCAGTGAGGGCCTACGATATGCCAGGCCCTGTTTTAGGTTTTTTCTTTTTTTTTTTTTGCAACTTTACACTCTGTTAAATAGGCGTTTTACTCTCCATTTCATAGATGAAAACACTGAGTTTCAGGGAGGTTAGTGAATTGCTGAAGGTCACACAGGCAGTGGCAGAGCTGACATTTAATCACATTTGCCTGACTGCCAGGTGGAGCTCTAGAAAGAACCGTAGGGGAGACTATATGGAGGCAGAACTGGTAGAGGGCCCGCCCGCCCCATCGCCTGGAGAGGATGGCTGGAGGGTTGGTGGGGTCTGGTCTGGCATTGTAAGGTGTGGTAATGGTTTGAGAGTGTCCCCAGGATCTAGCCAAGCAACGCAGCCCCTCCTGAGGGCCCCTAGTACTTACCACACACTCCGGCGAGGGGCGAAGGACTTGTCCACCCTGAAACACAGCAAGAGGGGTAGTAGGTTAGGAGGCAGCCCCTTCTTACCCAACCTTGCCTGGCACATCAGGCCAATCCCACTCACCCCTGTCCTCCCAGAGGGGCCTGGAGGAAGTGCCAGATGTATTGTCACCAACCCCAATAGGCTACAGGGGCCCAGTGTCAGAGTGGGGACATGGGAAGGTGTAAGGTGAAGGAGTAAGGGAAAAGAGGCAGCATTGGGGACACGAGGTAGAGGGGTAGGGGCCTGGATCAGGAGATGAGATGGCAGCAGGTGTCGGGGTCAGTGTGGGAGATCCTAGAACATGTGGAGTGGGACGGTGACCACAACAGTTTGGGGTCAGAGCAAGGATGTGGGGTATGGTTGGGGCCAGCTTAGAGTGTTTCCAGACAGGACTGAAGGGTGTGGATATTTAGGAAGAACACCTCCCCGGCTTCCCTGGCAGCCTGCCTTGATCCCAGGCTGGAGCTCACTCACAGCCACCAGGGTACGAAAGCCTGGGAATCTGGGAGGAGGAGATCCACAAGGGCCTTCCTCTCCTACCCCATTCACAACACACACACACCCTGCCCCCCAAGGCAGAGCCAGAGAAGAGCTTAAGCTCCCAGGGTTCAGGGGCCACCCCTAGGCTTTGTATCCCCCCAGTCCCTTCAGATCCTGTTTCAGAGAGTGTGTGGGCAGTGCCCGCTCTCAGATCCTCCCCCAAATCCCCTTTGAGGGCACCTTGGGGTTGGGGAGGGCTGGAGAGGGCTCCACCATCTTGCCCAGCAGGGGCCAAGGGGCTCAGCAGCTGTTGGGACAACAAACAACTCTTGGCTCCTGCGCAGAAGCCAGAGGAAAATACGGAAGGGGCCCCAATCCACCTTCTGCGAGCTTGGGGGCGTCATCTGTGGGAGGGAGGGAGCACAGGGCTGGGAGCTCCCAGGAATCAGCTAATGTGGATGCTGCAGATGGAGAAAGTGAGGCCAGAGCAGCCAGGACTTGCCCAAGGTCACACAACAGAACCCAGGCCACTCCCAGGGCTGCCTCTGGTGTCAGCTGACCAGGAATCTCAGGGCTCAACCCAAGCTCCTTTCTTCACCTGATGGCTAGTGGGGCCCCAGACAGAGAAGGCAGCCCACCCAACCCCTCTGCCCCGGTCCCCTTGGAGGTTGGACGTCCAGAGAGGGGAGGCACCTTGGAAACCATCCCCACAGCTCAAAGGGCACCTAGTCTACACCAGCAGCATTATATGTGTGAGTCCCAACTGCTTTGCACCCCAAAGGTGTGTGTCCCTCTTACTATAGGGAAGCAGGGCCTGGTGAAGGTTATGCCAACTACTTGGGCAGCCAGGGAAGGGGCTCTGACCCCAGTTTGTCTACCCAGATTTCCCTCCCATTTACCAAATTCCTGCCCAAGGCAAGAATTCCCCAGGCACAGCTCTGCAACCCTCTGAGATGGGTACTTGGGGTCAGGAAGGATAGTGACCCAGAGATGGGCCAGCCACCTCTCTGCCAACTTCCCCCCAGGTCTCCAGGCCCAAGCAGCCAGCAGCCCTGAAAGGAAGGGGTCCCTAAGAGCCAGGGGGCCTGAGATAGGGGCAGCCCAGGTGCGGGGAGATGGAGGTTGGTGGGACCTGCCACCTGACATAGCTTCTTGGGTCCCTTCTTCCAAAGCCTCAGTGCAGGGGCCCAGTAGTTTCAGAGGCCAAGTGGGGGCTCCTTCAGAGCCTCCCCTGATCTACCTCTTCCCACCGTTACTATACACACACCCGAGTGCACGCACACACGCGCGCGCACACACACACACACACACACATACACACACACACACACACACACAGGCCCAGCTTCCTGTCCACACAGTAGCCGTGCATAAGCATTGCCACCCACTTGGGACACAAACACAGAAATGCCCACCCTTGCGTTCACGACCCCACACGTGTACATGGACATCCAACAGCAACACACAAGAACACACACACAGACGGACCAACACCGCACGCTACGCACTGGCATCAAACCGCTCGCCTCACACACAAGCACAAATCCATAACTACTGTACAGAACCTCCCCAACCCGAGCCGGGACACAGGCGGGCGCACGCGCACACGTGCACACGCTCGCGCTCCCACGGCGCACCCTCGCGTGCGCACGCGGGCGCCCCCACCCGGCGCACCTACCCTCCATAGGCCCCGAAGGTGAAGCTGCGCTTCCGGCAGGTCATGGTGCCGCCGCCGCCGCCTGCCTGCCCATCTGGCGGGTGGCGAGCCGGAGCCGCCTTCCCGGTGCCCGGGTCACCTTGGCAACTAGGGCTGCCCCGCCCCCGGCCACAAGCCCCGGGATTGTCCGCGCCTCCGCAGGCTGCAGTCCAGCTGCCGCGGGCAGCCGCGCGCAGAAAGGGCCGCTTGTTCGCGCCGCCCTCCGCCCGGGGGCGGGGGCTTCGTTGGACTTTCCCAGCTGGGACTTCGGGGGCAGGGCCGGGCGTGGCCTCCGCGGAGGCGAAATGGGGTGCGGCGGGTGGGGGTGGGGGGCTGGCGGTAAGACAAGACTGACCCTCCACTCCCAGACCCGGGGTGCACCGGGCTGCGGACCCTCTTCTAAGGGCGGCACCCTCTACTATTTCCCTAAGGCCATAGCTGTCGGTGGAACTGTCACCGTATCACGAGGCGGGAGTTCACAGCAGGTCGGATCAAGAACTTGGAATCCAGGGTCAAATGGTCTGCACTGTGGGCAGGTCCCTCCCACCCTGTAGGTACCTGGAATTTCTTATCTGTAAAATGGGATTATTCCCCTCTACCCCAGGGCCCTTATGGTAATGGCATGAGTTAATGCATGCAGAGTACTCAGCCAGGCCTGGCACAGTCAATGCTCCATACCAGCTACAAGAGTCCTGCACTATAGGTCAAAAACTCTGCTCTTCAGGCAAATGAGTGAATAAAAGAAGGAATAGAGTCTCCAATAGCCCTTCTATGGCCCACTCTTATCCCCCTCTCCCAGGAGTTCCCCCCACCTCTACTCCTCTACCCCGCCCCACACACACACTCACTGCCGCGGGGAGGAGGAGGAGCAAACGGGCGGAAATGGAGATGCCCCACTCTCTTCTTAAAAATTCATCCAGCCTGGGTTCCCTCACTCAGCAACACTAGGCTGAGTCCTGGCGCCGGCCACACATTCACTGAACAAACACTCTGAGCCCCGTGTCCTCTGCACCCAGCTCATCCAGAGCTCAGTCCAGTCCACCCCATGGACGCGGTCTCTCCTGCCGCACGCACGTAGAGATATGTCAGGAAATGCGGGACACCGGCCCTGCCCCCAGGACTCACCCATCCCTCCCTGAATGCCCATTCTGCCCCTCAAAGAGGGAGGGATTATTCCCCACTGCCCTGCACCCAGAGAAGTCCCCGGGGCCTTGAGGTTTGCTACGGGGTGTTCTGTTTAAAAGGACTGTAGGGAACAGACACAGTGGGGGGGGGGGCGAGGGAGGAAGAGCACAACCCAGGGCGCACTGATAGAGTGGCAGGGATGCTTCAGAAGCCTTTCAGGAACTATTCCACCTGGGCCCTGGGCCAGGGCGCAGTGAGTGCCATCTTCCCCTGGGAAATGATTGGGCTGGATACAGGGCTCCAGTGTGCCTCACCCAGGCACGGGTAAATGGGGCAGCGGTTTCCCCATTTCAGATGAAGAAACTGAGGCCCTGGCTCACAGCAATAACCTCTCTCTTGGGGGGGTTCCACCCCCAGCCCCCTCTCTGCCTCCACCCTGGAGCCCTTCTCTTCTCCACACAGTCTGGTGGGTGGAGGAACACACCAGAGCCCTTTGCAGAGTTCAGAGTCCAGGCAGGGCAAGTGTGATTTCCTTACCCCTACAACTACCCCCTTGGTTTGGTTCTCAGAGGAGGGTCTGGCTCCCTCTTGGCAGGGTGCTCTAGAGGCAGGGCAGATTCCTGAGTGGAGGGACCACCCCAGGGCAGTGTGGGAAGCCCACTCCTCACAGGGCAGTCCATAGGACTCTGAGGGGCGAGCCCTGGGAGCACTGAGGTTGGCTGGAGGAGGGAGGAAGTCCTTCCTTCCTGAGTGGTAGCAGCGAGGGTGGGGAAGGGGGGGCAGAGAGCTGGAGGGAGGGGAGGACCAGGAGCTGGGCCTGGGCCATGGCGGGCATGCGCAGTGCCACGGCTCCTGCCATATCCAGGCTGCTGTATCCCCCGGGACATGGCCTCAGCCTTGCCAGTCTGTCTTGTCAGTGAAAATGATTCCTAAGTCGGCTCTGCATGTCCACTTAGCAGGGTGGCCAAGGGACCTCCAATGTGCCAAGTTTCCCAGCCCGGCCTGGCCCCTGGGAGGACCTCCTGGTGTTGGGACAGTGGGCCCTTGAGAAAGGCCACAGGGGGCTGCAGGGTTCCTACTGAAGACAAAGAGCCCAGTGTAGGCTCCCGATTCTTGGGCTCGGACCAGCTGCAGCTGCCTCACTGGAAAGATCTGGAGGTGGGGTGGGGGTGGGGGTCACGTTCTCTCAGCTAGGGATGCACAGGACACTCCTTGACCAGCTCCTGGTCCCTTGGGCAACAGCAGAATTTAAATGCACCTTCTTAACCTGCAAGGCCACTTCCAAGAATTTAGCCTCTGCATCATGGCATGTGAGCCTGAAGATGAATGGCCACGGACAAGGGACAGGAAGGCACATGCTATGTCCTCATCCTTGTGAACCCCCCGCCAGGGTTCAAATCCCAGCTCTCCCACTTGTCAGCTGTGTGACCTTGGGAAAGTCACTTAATCTTTCAGTGCCTCGGCTTCTTCATCTGCCAAGTGGGGTTGATGAAGGGGTCAGAGGGTTTTGCCAAGATTTAACTAAGTTAATACTTGTAAAGCATTGAGAATAGTATTTGAATATCATGTGTTTGTTAAACAAAACACTTGCTGCAGCATCCTTTGCATTAGGCTGAACTATATGAAATCCCGATTTTTGTAGAGTTAGCAAAGATTTATAGTAAGAGCTCCACAACACATTAATGGCCAGCCAAAGGGAATCCGGCAAATAAATTAAGCTCCGTTTATACCATGCTGCTGTTGGAAAGAATGGGGCAGATCTATGTGTGGGATGTGGAGCAACCCACAGCACAGACACACAGGCAGGCAGTTTAGTATGGACGTAGGCGCTGACCAGGCTCTGACATTCCTTAGCTGTGTGACCTCAAACACATTATATACCGTCAGACATCCAGCCTTCACTGGCCCTGTGACCAGGAACTCACTACTCTGCAGTCCCCTACTTGCCGACTGGCACTGGGAGGTCATTGCCAACTTTGAGGTGGGATAGAGTGCCCTTCTTCCTTTCCCTCCAGCCTCTCACCTAGAAACCTGAGCCAGGCTGGCCTACAGGGGCCAGGACCTCCTTCTAGAAGGAAGCACCCTCTACGCGGCCTCCTACATTTGCACCCAAGTTCAAACAGGTGCTAGACTGTGTTAGGGAGGAGGGAAGGGTACAGGGGTGGAGTGTTCCAGAGTTCCCTTTCCAAGTTCATCCTGGGTTGAGCTCTGTGAGTTCCACCCACCACCTGCCTCCAGCTCCCCCTTCCCAACCCAGGGAAATGTAAGTGTACAAAGAAGGGCAGACTCCTGGGAAGATCTCAGGCCTAGGCTCCAGGTGGGGTAAGTGGGGTCAATTCTTGCCACGGGTCCCCAGCAACCTTCCACCCCTGCCCCCCCCCCCCACAGTCATTCCCATTCAGGATATCCGCCTGGGGCCTCCTGGGCAGGAGACAGGGTGGCCCTGGGCTTCCTGCCTGGCCAGCAGCCTTCTGTGTGGCTCTGCATTAATCAGTTTTCCTCCTTGGACCTCAGTTTACTCATCTGTTAAATATCCACTCTCACCTTGCTGGGTTAGAGACAAAATAACGGAAAACTGCATTTGCCTTCAGAGAATTCCATAGGCTCGAAGCATCATTATTCTTAACCCATTGCCTTTCTAACCAAGCCACACCTACCCAATCCAAGGTGCTGCAAACCCTGAGCTCCTGGAGAAGGAGTCTGCTGGAGGGTCCCCAGGCCCTGGGAAAGGAGAGAGGAGTGGGTGTGGCTTGGCCCACACTCTCTCCCCAAGCAGATACCCAGTGAGGTTACCGACCCAGCCACCCCCATCCTGGCTCTAAGACCCCTACCCCATTCAATGGTTTCCTGAGACCCCTGCCTACTCAAAGTATCGCCATCAGGGATCAGGACAATCTGGCCTAGCCAAAATGGCCAGAATAAATGCCTCCACGGAGGCGCCCACGCCTAAGGATGTGACTCTGGTCACCATATGTACCATGTGCCTCTAGGGGCCTTGAAAGCAAAACCCTCTGGAAACACAGACACACATGACAGCGTGTTTTTCTTCCTTCAGTCATGCATGTACTGAGCACCTACTGCGTGCCTGGCACTGTTCGGGCACTAGCAACAGAGCATGAACAAGTCAGGCAAGGTCTGTGGTGGACCTGTGTGCACACCGCACAGGAACTTCACCAGGTCAAACATGCACTTGCCCTTGTACTTTGCACAGAGACATCTAACTCGTGCCTCCAGAGATCATATCAAATCAAATGCATGCGGACATACTCATCAGCCCCTACGTTGCAAACCCACATGCAAAGGTCAAATCAAGTTCACATCCATAGGTCCCAAATCTCTGTGTGCTCACTGACTACAGCTGGCTTTGTACACACATGTGAACACATGCCACTCACAACAGATTCATGCAGAGAAATCAAGGGCCCACATGCCCTTATCACATGCACACACACACACACAGCCCAGCTAAAAGAAAGGGTGGCTCTTTGGGGGTTGAGGGGTGTGCAACTGCTGCATCCCCAAGGAGAGGGGATCCAAAGCCCCTCTGACACATTATAGGCTGGAATCCAGTCAGCCTTCTCACCCTACTCCCCTGCTAAGGGCACGGTCCTCCCCACCCATTTTCAGGGACAGGTAAGCTGAGCTGGAAGGGAGACTGCTTGATGCCCAGAGCTCCACTCAGGGCAGCTGGGCTGACAGAGCCCTGCACCAGGGGCAGGGGACCTGGGTTTTGGGCCTCATGTTTCCTAGCACAATCCCTTCCCATGTTGGGCTTCTGCTGGTCCATCTGTAAGCTGGCAGACGGGATTCCCTGACAATTCCTTAAGGTGCCACCTTCCCACTCAGGCAGCCAGCCCAGGATTCTGTGAGCCCTCTTCGTCCCAACAAGACCCCCACCTTGGCAGTGGTTCTCAACCTGGGTGGCTCTGCGCCACAGAAAGCATTAGGGTTGTTTTCCTCGTCAGCAATCACTGGGGATCACCACTGTCATTTAGTGGGTAGGGGCTAGGAAAGCTATGCAGGGGAGAGTCCCACCCAAGGAAGACTTGCTGTGTATCAAATACCCACCCCAGATATTTCTGTGGGTGAAAAGCCCGTTGATCTCATCCCAGACATAACTCTGATTTACATATGAGTATTTTTTAGTGTGGCTTTAATACATACTGAGTCTTCCAAAGATGCAACTACTGGAGCCATTCAGAACCAGAAGTCAGAAACAGCGATAAGATTTTCCTGTCCTTAAATCTAAACATATATACACACACACACACACACACACACACACACACACTTGTTTACTTCATTAGGTCCTGTGGTGTGACCATGCCAGAGTATTTATCTATGGAAGTAGGGGGCTTTTACTTGTCTTAGGGCAGTATTTTGTTTGGTTTTTGAAGTTAGGTGTGTAAGTAGGCTTATTATCTAGGAATGCCATTACAGGAAAATGAATGCTCTTTAAAAACTTGCTCTGGGACTCAATCTCTGAGTTCGCCCGCACTTCCCTCTCAAGTGTGTATTTTCATTTCAATGAACTCCCTGTGATTTCCTGAAAATAAATAAATTAATTAAATACTTGTTTTGAAACGGGAGTCCGCCACGGTCCCGGGCGCCCTCCAACGACCACCACAGGAACTGCAGGGTGAGGGGCGGGCGGGCTCCAGGACCAGGGACAGCGCCAGGGAGTCTCTCCTGGGGAGGGTGGGGACCCCAAGAGCGCCCAAAGGTAGCATGCTGTATTTCCCGGCTGCGCGCTCCCCACCCCCGCACTCCTCACTCCTCCCCTTGTGCGGAGGCGGTCCCCAAAGCCTGCCCTCTCCCTTCTCCCTGGTGTGAAATGCCGCTCCTCTTCCTGGATACAATGGCACACACCTGGGCGCCACAATGGCGGCACCTGTGCCACCGCCCACCGTGTTCCCGCCGCCTCCTCTCCCCCCGGGAGCCGTTCGCTCCGTGTGCAGATCACGGAGCTGCACCTACGCGCCCTGGGACCTCTGTGATCCCCACGACAGCCCAGTGAGGCAGATCACGCAAGTGTTATATGTCAGCCATGGCTGATGGGGAAACTGAAGCTTGCAAACAGCAGACCCAGCTCTTCTGATGCGCAAGACCTCATCTCCCATCACACATGCACCCCAGTAAGAGACGCTATTTGTTCCTCAGGCACTGTGCCAAGCACTCTCGTTGGTTCAGTTCTCATGACCACCCTGTAAATTAGGTGCTGTTATCATCCCCAGTGCAGATCAGGAAACTGAGGCCCTGATGGGCTCTGTGGCTTGTCCAAGGGTCAGCGGAAGTACAAGTGACTGTAAAGACCCTCTGAGGTCTTAACTCTGCTCTGAGTCACCCTCAGGGACACTGCTGCTGAGGAGAAAGCCCTTCAAAGAGCCCACACTGCCCTGCCTTGACATCCTTAGAGGCCTCTTCCACCTCACGGCTCAGGTGGGGTGGATGCATGAGGCCCCACAGCCCGCACAGAGGGGCCCCTATCTCCCCATCCTCACAAGCTTTAGCTTCACAAAGCACATGGTGGGTACTTACTAAATACTTGCTACTTGGCTGAAGCCCTACCTTCCAGGAACTAGGATTCTAAATGCATAACCACACAGCCTGGGCACAGCATCTGGACACAGAGCAGGGTAGAGTGAGCCATGGGGTAAGGAAGGGTACAGGTGTGAGAGCCAGACAGGGTGGGGTTCCAGCCCAGTCCTGAGCTGTGTGACTCTAAGCCTCAGTTCCCACATCTGGAAAATGGCACTATACTGGCTCTTAGCTCACAGAGTGATAGAGAGTATTAACGAGGTGATGCCCGTAGGGAGAAGACTTGGCACAGCGCCTGATGCCCACAAAGGGCTTGCATGGAGGTGGTTGCTAAGACTGTTGTTGGTAGGATCTTCTTTGGGGTGTACAAAATCCAGGAGCCCCTGCAGAGTCATGCCCCATTTCCCACAAGGACAAATCAGGTCACGCCGTATACCATGGGTAAGTCTGAGGGGCAGAGAAACAGGCTGCAAATGCGGTCTGGGGTTGTGTTGGGGACAGAAGGGGGGGAGGGGCAGCCATCTTTGGTGGGGGCTGAGAGTTTAGGAATGTCTGGAGACCCACCTCCTGCCTAACCTCTGACCCTCAAGCCCCTGGCCTCTGATTCCAGGTCAGCTCCCAGATCTCCTCAGAACACCATAAACGTTCAATGAATGAATGTCTCAGGTTGGCTATAAACAAAAAGAAAGCTAAAACCCATTTTATTCCTATTATCATATATATAGGGGTTGACATTAGCATGGGTTTAGAGTTAGATGGATGTGTGTTTAAGTCCTTGCCTCTGTCACTTCCTGGTTTGTGACTTTGGGCCATTTTCAAAACCTCTCCAAGCCTCAGTTTCTTCATCTGTAAAGGGGATGGTAATGGTAATAGTACCTGCTCATAGCATTGTTCTCAGGGTTCAGTGTAAAGGGCTCATCGCTGGCAGAGTAGGCACCCAGTAAGTGGGGACTGGCTTTACTACTGTCACTGACACGTGCTAGCACAGCCATGCCCTGAGTCAGGGGACCCAGGTTTCTAGACGCAGCTCTTCCTCTGGCTCACCCACCGTGATTGTGGGCAGGTTCCTCGCCCTCTGGGCCCCCGTTTGCTTCTCTGTACAATAAGCCTCCTCCGTCTGATTTTTCTGGGGCAGCCTGGCTCCCAGGGGCATATCGGGCGGGGAGGCCTCCAGAGAACAGGTCTGCCCTCAGTCTATCACTCTCGTCATGGAGAAGGGGACTGTGTCCCAACAACAGGGAGAAAGGCGGGCATCGCTGGGAGTCCCAGAGTGCCACCTGATACCTTCTGTTCCCATGCTGACCTCTCAGAACCAGCCCCCATGGCCCTCATGCAGGATACAGTCCTGAGCCACCCCTCTGGGCTCCTCAGGGGGCCCAGGATGGAGGGTGAGCTTAGAGAGATCTGGGTTTGAAGCCCAGGACCGAGGCCAGATGTGTGCCTGAGGCCCATTTCTTTGTCTCTCTGAGCCTCAGTTTCCTCAGCCTCAAAATGAGGAGGAAAATAACTGCCATACGAGTTCTGCCGGCCCCGAGGGCTCTGGTGCACATCCGAGGCAACCCAGATGTGAAAGCCCTTTGTGAATTGCTACCATCAGGCGTAATCATAATAATTATTAGCTGTAAAACGAGGGGGTTGGACCAGCTGATCTCCATGGGCTTCTCTCCAGCTCTGATGCCGAGGATTTCTCGTTTTCCGAGCTGGGAGTTCATGCAGACAGAGGGGGCCGGGAGAAGCTGGGGACTGTGAGATGGTACTTCGCCGGGAACCTCTACAAACCAATCTCCCCATTCATCCTGTTCCCTCAACCTAGTCCAGGGCACTGGGCCCCCTGCAAGGGCCATGGAGAAGGGAAAAGGGAGGGTGGAGAAGCTAGGGGTTCAGCGTCCTGTCCTGAAGGTGTGGGGCCAGCTCCAGAGTGTGAGCCGCCCCTGCCAGAACTGCTCCCACTCCCTAGGGCACAGCCCATTTCTCTCTATCGTGCCCTCCCCGCCCATCTAATTCTGGATGCAGTACACGAAGTGATTGAAAGTGGAGTCAGACAGCCCTTAATTCAATCTCAGCTCCAGCCACATACCAGCTGGGTGACCTTGGGGAAGCTAGTAACGGTTGCTCTGAGGATTAAATGAGATAGGTCTGTGAAAAGAGCCAGCAGCTTAGCACAGGGCCCAGCATACTGTACGCCCTCAATTCATGGCCCCCACCTGCGTGTCATCAGCCTCCATTCTGCTTCTCCCCGGCCAGAACCCTTCTGGAATCCCTCAGCCAGCCAATTCCCACCGTGGCTGACACAGGGCAGATCCAACAGTATAGCATGCGAGCAAGGGCAGGGGACAGGTCCCAGAGCACAGGTCTAGGGGCCTGCCTGGTGAGTGGCACAGGTGAGGGCTCTGCTCCAGGGGCTCTTTCCAGCCCTGTTTCTGGGGGCTTGAAGTCCTGACGGAGGGACTGTAACGGCACCTGGAAAAGCTCCCACCTCTCAGGTGGAGGCAGGTGGTGCATAGTACAAGGCGGGAGCCCACCTACCCAGAGCCTTCAGCCCAGGGCATCCACTGCCTGTTGCTCGGGCCAGCACGAGGGCCTGCGGCAGTTTGCGAGGGGTAGGTGGCCTCTCTCGGGACCTCCGAAGTCAGGAAGAGGCAGAAGGGGAGGCTTGCCCACCGACAGCCTGGGCCTCGTTCTGGCAGCCCCTCTCAGGTCGATGACATGTCCTACTTTTGAGAACGGAGGAATCAGCGCTGCCCCAGCAGCTCCGGCACTGAGTTTGCAAGCAGAGAGGACTTTCCAAGGTCAATTCCACAGGCCACCTCCACCCCACCTCCAAAGCCCTAACTCAGAAGAGGGGGGCCTTAGAGAGGGCTGTCCTCTGAGCTGGAGATGGGGGTGTCTTTCCGTCGCAGACTTGAGACTGAGCACTCAGGAGCAGGCCAGAGGGCTAGACCCACATGCCTCACCCTCCACGTCCCCCAACAGCCTGACTGCCGCAGGCATGTGGCTCCTGCGGCCTTGAGAAGGTCACATGCCCTCTCGGGCGGCTCAAGAATCTGTCCTTACCCACGGTCTCCCCAAATCCCAGCAGCCCCAAATTCTCGGGATCCTGCGGAACAGGTAATTGCAAGAAACAGCATAATTCCACCAAAGACACAACACACCTGAGGATCACATAACACGGTCCTAGCTTGCTCTCACTGGAGCCACACTGCGAGGCAGAAGTGGCATCCACCCATTGCACAGATGAAAGGGAGGCTCAAAGAGGTCGGTGACTTTCCTGAGATCGCCCAGCTCGTGGGGTGGGGAGAACACGGGTCTCCTCATCTCCAGCCCCGTCGTTCCCTGATGGGTGGGTGCCACGTCCTTTCACCTGCTCCTAGGATGGAAGACACTGGAGCCTTCTCCTTTGCAATCACAGGGAAAATGAGAGCCACCCTGACACAGCAGGCGGAGAGCAGAGAACTGTGCCAGGTGACTTGCTCATTCCTAGATATGAATGAGCGGGCCATGTACCCAAAGCCTGCCCACAGAGAGCTCAGCCAATTCCTCCAATGATTTCCCCCTTGGCTTTCAGGGAAATGCAAACTCCTTAGCCTGCTATTCAAGGCCTTTAATAACTGATCCCAAGTCAACACTACACACACCTTCCAGTGAAGCCAAACCGGTGTCCTGATCCCCACCTCTCACGCTGCAGCTGGTCACACCCCCAGAAACACCTTCATTCCTCCTTTCCCGATGCAACTCATAATTCCACTAATAGCCACTATTACCATTGATTGACCACCTACTGTGTGCTAGGCACTGACTCCTTATGGGTAAAACTACCCATCTCACGTGATGATAGCAATGCCAAGTGCCTTGGAAATGTGAAGTTACGGAAAAATTGCCTACAACCCCAAAACATTGAAGAAAAGGCTTATTTTTTCTTGCTGTAATAAAATATTTGAAGTTTTTTTAAAAATATTTTTCTGGTATTTGTTTTTCCTTCTGTGCATTCATATCTTTGAGTGCAGCTCTGTGTTTTTCATGGCAGCTTCCAACCATCATGCCTGATCTGCACAAACACTTGCAGGTGGGCAGGCAAACAGGGCTCGTCATCCCTGTCTGTGGAGAAGGAAATGAGGCACAGAGAGTGCAAGTGACTTGTTCAAAGTAACACAGCAGAGACCAGACTTGGATTCCTGACAACTCTCAGCCCATCTCCTCTTAGTCCACAACAAATGCCCATGAGGAGCTGGGCATGGCCCTATGTATTTGCCTACATTAGTCTTCTTAACCCTTGAAACAACCCCATCAGGGGCATGAAGTGGGTGATCCCCACTTTACAGATAAAGAAACAGAGGCCCAGAGAGATGAAGTAACTTGCCCCAAGTTATGCAGCTAGTAAGGGCCAAAGCCAGAATTTGAACTCAGGTCTTCTTCTTCCAAAAGGGGGCCCAAGGGAGGGTGGCCCCACGTTGGCAGAGGTATTTACTAACTGAGTGGGCAGATTACTTCACCTCTGTGAGATTTTCCTCCTCATCTGAGATGTGGCCACAGTAGAACCACACTGGGCTGTGGTAGGGACCAAAGGATGCCACACCCAGCTCCTCTGTGTTCCTGGGACACATATTACATGCTCGATAATCGCTTAGCAAGTGTGCAAATGAGGTCCTACCATTGGGCCAGCGCATAGCACCAGCATCACAGGTTTGGCTCCTTTCTTCCAATTGGGAAGGCTGTATCCCAGTAGAACACCCCTGTTTTGGTCTGTCTCCCCACCAGCACCCCTCTGCTTCTCCCTTTCTGCTCTCTGAGTCACATCCTGCAAGCACTAGTCGTCAGCCCTAAAAATAGAGCAGATCTGGGGGCATAAAAATGCCCATAGATGTAAACTACAGCTGCAGACCCTTGCTCTCAGGTCCACCCTGGGGACCCCGGGGTGGCTGCCCCAGGAAATCCCAGACTGGCAACCCCTGCTTGACCTACTGTAGACCGAGCGTTTTCAATCTGCTGGAATTCCTTAGCCAAGGGCCCCCTCTTGCCCTGTGCTGCCCAGCAGACCCAAACTCCCTTTCCTCATTGGCACAAGGCTGCCACCTCCCACCTCACACTCCCTAGGCAGGCTGAACTGCCTCTCAGAGCTAGAGATGGACCCAGAGAGGGGAAATAATTTGCCCAGGCCACACAGCCAGCCAGAGGCAGGACCAGGCCTGGACTCGAAACCAAAGCTCTATCTAGCAAGCCTAGGGTGAGTGCCCAGGTGAGAATGTCAAAGCCCAGAGCCCACACTGGACCCCACTTAGCATCAATCTGTCCTGCAGACTTATCTGAGCCCACAGAAGCACCTCTCAGCAGCTGCTTCCCAGTGGTGCCAGAAGTCCAGCCATAGGGTCAGGGCCCAGCCTACAGAGGTTCTGCCAGGTGAGGAGCTAAGCAGAGGAGAACTCGAGGTGTGCCCTCCCTTCACACCATCTGGCCCCCAGCCTTGCTGGAGGGCAGAGCAGAAAACAGGACTCAGCAAGGCCTCCTGGCAAAAGTGGCAAAGGAAACGGAACCCCAGGGTTGCTTGAGCTGGGGGTATTCTGTCTTGGGAGGGGCCTGTGGAGTGGCACCTTTAGGGGCATCAATGGGGGAGCCCGAGGGAGAGGCGCCTCTGGCAACCTGGCAGGTGCATGTGGTGGGGGGCAAGAGGAGGTCCATTGAGGGGAAAACACCAGGCAGATTTCCAGTGTTCTTACCCAAGCTGGGTCCACGTGAGGCAGAAAAGAAGGAAAGTGAGGTGTTCTTGGGGGTGGTCAGAAGGGATTCTGCCACCTCCTCTCGGGGTGATGAGTTCACATCCCCCACGCAGGAAGCAGATGTAATGCACGCATGCGTGTACCCATGGTGGCCTGGGTGTGGGTGGGTGCATGCGAATATTTGCCAAGTTCATGTTTAAGGGCATGAGGCTTTCTTGTGCTCCTTCTTCCTTGTGTATGTAGCGTGTGTGTGCCCTGGAGAAGATAAAGGAAGCAGATATCAGCCAGTTAAGGGCTTCAGAGGGAGCGCTTCTTGCTGACAACCACCTCCAATCTGTGTGAACACATCGGAATGATGTGTCTTGATGTTTGTAGTTACCACTCAGGAGTCAGAGGTGGCGGTCTTGGCCTGGGTGTGCCCAGGGGTTACTGTGTCTGGATCTTGGGGTATTTGTGAGTCAAACCATGTTTGCGTCTGTGTCTGGCTGTGTGAGGGTCTCGGTGTTTGCGCAGCATGTCTGACAGCCAAGACAAAGGCCTCTGTAGACAGACAGGTGGCATGGAAGACAGACCTGCCCCAGGAGTCCTCAAAGGGCCTCCTGGCTAGGAATGTGACAGCCGGGCAGGGGACAGGGCTAGGTGAGACGGAGGGAGAGAGCAGGATCTCAGGGCTTCCTGACCCCAGGCCTGTGCAGATTTTGCGGGGGGCTGAGGCCCAAGTAGCAGAGACCCCCCCAGGCCAAAAGGAGACCCTCTGCATTTCAAGGGGCCGAAGGAAGAATCCTTCTTGTCTCCTGGGGGGTTGATGGGTAGAGCCAGGAGAAGGACGCCCTGAGACCCCTGCCAGGCAGACATCCTGGGCAGAGAGGGCTTTGCCCAAGGAAGGTTGTGAGCTAGGAAGGTCCCAGGGTGGGAACTCCATCATGGCTGTGGGAAGGGGGCAGCAAAGCAAACATGGGGCTCCCAGAGGGGGAGAAGGTCTGAGGTCTAGACCCTGAGGAAAAGTGGAGGGGTTCTCCTGAACCTGACCCAGCTTCCCCACCTCCATTCAGATGCACCCTCACCCCCAGGCAGCACAGAGGAGCAGGTCCTCTGTGAATCACTCCACCCCGTCACTGACCCTTCCTCCACTCCACTGCTGTGGAGACCCACGTTGATCAGGAGTCAGAGAACCAATGCTACCACACGCAGAAGGCAACTCTGTGACCTTAGGCAATTTATTTAGTCTCTCTGAGCCTCAGTTTTCTCATCTGTGCAACGGAGTCAGCCCCTGCCCTTGAAACATTGCTGTGAATGGGGAAGGCGCTCACGTCACTTAAGGATTAATCATTAGCCTGGAATTCTTTCCAAGGCCATTAAGCACCCCTCCCTTTCCCCCAGACCCTCCAACTGCCAGGGGGGCTCAGAGCAAGGCTAAGGTTCAGATAGAGGAGTGTGTGGGGATTCCCTGAGGCCAGCTGGGCATGGCCACCACCTCCCCACTCAGCTGCTGTGCCAGGCCTACATGCCCTTTCAGGGGCACCTTTGATTGATGTTCCTTTCTTTCTCATTTGCTAGGAAACTCAGGGTTGCCCTCCATTCCTAGTTTCTCCCCTCTACCACCCTGGTGAAGGAGGGACAACTGTCTTGTGGCAGGGTGGGCTAGGAGCCTGGGACCCAGTTCCCTCCTGGGAGGAAATGATACCTCCTTACTTCATTTTCCCTCTGCCTTTCTCTTCTACTCTGTCCTGATCACGCTTCTCTCGGTGCCCCCTCCTGCTGGCCTCTGACTTTGTTGAGGGAGGGGAATGAAGCACGGGGCAGGTGCCAATGTGCCATTTGTGAGGGGTGGGGTGTCCTCCTTCATTCCACCCCCAGGCCCGTGGTATGACCCCAAGGGCTCGGGGGTCACACACAGGTCGGGGTCTAAAGACTGTGGAGGGAGGACGCTCATCTCTTGAGCTAATGTGTGCGTGTTCGTGCACACACAAGATATTTTCCCCAAGCTCAGGCACCCCACGACGGGCACCAGAGCGCCTGTGGGGCGTGAGAACCGCCCTGTGGATTCCCAGCGAGTCCTCAGATGCTGCGGAGCCAGGGGAAGCGACGAGGGGGCGCCTGATTTCGTGACGCGTGTTGCCTGCTCTGCTGTGGGTCAGGGCCAGGAAGCGCGAGAAACGCTCTGCCCCTGAAGAAGCAAGGACACCACTGCCCTCTCGGCTCTGAGTGGTTGGACCTGAGGACCCCCACTTCCCTCCACTGAGGACCCGAGCGCCTCCTCCTGGGGGGTGTTAAGGCCCCACCGCAGGGATAGAGGGAACGCGCCCACTTCTCCACGTTCCCTGCTCTGAACCTAAGGCGCCCCTCCTCAGGGAGAGCGGAAGGCGAAACCCCCACCCACGCCGTGGGGTGCGACCCGAGCCCCCTCAGCTGCGGCCAGGCGCCACCCCCGTAGGCGGGGGGCTCGGCCGGTTCAGCTCAGGCCTGGCCCCTCACTCCCCGCCTCCAGCGGCGGCTAAGCCCAGCCTGCGTCCCTCTCCGCCGACCCTCGCGAACCGGGTCCCCGCCCGTTCACCCCACCCGCCCGCGCAGGGTCTTGGCTGCCAGCCAAGGGGAGCCCGGCCACCTCCATGCCTTCCCTTTCCCAGGGCCGCACCCCAGGAGGGGCGGACTCACCCGCGGGCCTGGGCTGGGGGCGTCCTGGGCTCGGCAGTCCGGTGCCCGCGGCAGCCGCTGCAGCTCTGCTCAGACGCGGCTCCGCGTTCGTCGCCGCCGCCGCCGCCGCCGCCGCTGCAGTTCGGGGAGGGGGGCGTCACGTGACAGCCGAGCACTCCCTCCCGGCGCCGCTCCCCCTCTCACTGCGGAGCTCGAGCCGCGGGCGCGGGAGCGGCGGAGGCCCCCACCCTGCCACTCGCCGCTCCTCACAACAGGTCCCGGGGGCGGGCGCTCTGTGCCCCCGTCTTACAGGTGGGGAAACTGAGAACCGAAGAGGACAAGGGCTGACTCAAGGTTACACAGCTGGACTGTGGCAGGGCCCTGGCGAGCACCCAGCGATGAGGCCCATGCTCCAAGGGGAGAGGGACAACTTCTGGGACAAATGGGGGACACGCCCTAGCCCCCCACCCCCATGGGCTCGGCGTGTCTGCAGGGGCGGGAGAAAGTAAAGGGAGCGCGGGGTTAACTGGGCAAGGAGGCTGTGTCCGGGCAGCACGTCCACCGCACACAGGCGATTGATGCGCGTCCTTGCAGAGGACCCGCTGCGGTAACATTCCCCAGCCGGTTGGCAGTTATGGTACATCCTCCCTAGACGGAGCAGCTCGCTCCCCACTTCCGACCTGACCGGGAAAGTGGGGGTGGGGAAAGGCAAGCCTCCGGCCACGCTCTAAAGAAGTAGAAGGAAGGCAGAAGTTGGGACCGGACAAGCGTGGAAAACCCAGGCAGGAAGGGGTCGCAGACATCACCTCAGTCTGACCTCTGAGGCCCACAATGGGGAAAGGACTTAACCAGAGCAGCAGTAGCAGCGCCGCTGACACTTGTGGCTCCTGGGCCCCACTCCCCATTGAGGGGAGTCCGGCTTGTGTCACACACCTTCCTCTGTTCTCCACCGGGATCCCCTCCAAGGGCAGCCCTACATGGAGGAAACAGGCAGTGTGTCTACAAGACCAGAGCTGTGGGTGCAGTGGGTGAGGAGGGTATACTTGGTGGCCGAGTCACACAGAACATTGTTAGAGGGGATCTTTGAGACCTCTGGATCTCACCCCCTGGCTCTAATAACTAGGGAAACTAAGGCCAAAGAGGGGTAGAGACAAATTTCCATTTCATCAACCATTTAGAATCAGTGGGTCAAGGTGACCGGCTCCTCCAAGGCAAGCCGGTCCTCTACATCCACTTCACAGATAGGATTTAGGGAGGACGCAAGACTTGTATTCATTTATTCAACATATTTATTGAGCACCTGCTGTGTGCTTAACAAGTGACTGTCGTTCCGCCTTCTTCTTTTATTTTCCCAGCCACAGGGACTGCATTTCATTAAGGAAAAGATCTGGGGCCTTCAGCAACCCTTACATCCGCCTCTGGAAGATCTGAAACATGCAGGCCCCTGAGTGTTCAGTCCCGCGGGGGCTGGGACCGTGGCCATGTTTCCTCAGGAAGAATCTCACCCCAACCAAGAGATGAGAGTTAAGAAGGAACAGCAGGACATGCCTCACCCTCATTCCATCCCCTGCTCCTGTGAAAAGGCAGAGGACAAGTAGGATAGGGTGCTACCTCTATTCAGTCCTTCTCTGTCAAGTTCTCCCTCCTACAAGCTCCCCCCAGCCGTGGGTGGGAAAGACACCCCAACCCAGGGCTTCTCAAACTTCTACGAGCACAAGCGGCGTGATCCCAACGCAGGTCCTGATTCAGTGGGTGTGAGCTCCTGCATGTGTGTCTAGTGAAGCTTTGCAGTGTGGCTGGTACTATGGGGCCACAGAGGACATGCTGAGTAGGGCTGGGAGAACAAGGTTAAATTCAGGGCAGGAAGATGACAACTGCTGGGGTTCTAGGACAGACTCCTGGAACACCACCTGCTCACTCGGGGCCCACTCAACCCTTTGGGGACCTTTGATTTCCTGCTTAGCATTAAACTTTGGCTTGGATCCTCCTCAGGATGCATCAGGGCTACAGTTAGTATGAAGCAGTAATGAGGGAAGAAGTTGAGCGAGCTTGGCCCAGGCACTTCTGGGGATAGTTCAGAAGGTGGTGTAGCAATTGCCCCAGCCAGGTAGGTTCTGCAGGGCACTAATCCTGGGAGATGCTTGTTGAAATCAAATCCTTTTTAGGAAAGCCTAAAGACCTTCTGGAGCAGCATGCATTGGGGCTGACTTCCCTACAGCAGGGCTGAGCTCACACATCTCAGGAAGGGCACACAAATTCCAGGGTCATCTGAAGCACATCTCTTCCCACCCTTTGGCTGTTTTATATGCTGGGCTGGATGGATCCTTGAATTCCAATCACAATCCCAGTGCCTCTTCCTGCTTCTCCAACTACTCCCCCAAAGAGCTCTCTCCCCCTCTATGCTGTATGACAGAGACCATGGGCTCCCAATTCTGGCCAGGAAGGCACTGCTGATGGAACCATTCCAGACTTCGAGCGGAGATAAAGGTGCCCCACTTGGGCGGGAGCAAGAGGGCAGACGGTGGCAGTGGTGATGTGCAAATGCACAGTGAGGAGTGGCAGCTGTGACCTTTTGTGGTTTGACCGGCACACTCCAAGGTTCCCAAGGGTCTAAGGTCCTATTGGCACCACTGGGGACTAGGGACTAAATGTGCCTGCCCCTGGCTGAGGAGGCCAAAGAACCAAGAAAGCTCTTCTGTGCCAGGCTTCTCGATTTCTTCTTTATAATCAAGGAGCTTTTCAATTACAGCATTTTCCTCTTGACAGAAAACCTCAGTACAAGAGCCTTATAATCTCGAGCATGTCCTGGGGGGGTGAGGGGGGACACCATTCTGAGACTGTCAAGGCCCCTGGGGAGAAGGCAGCCTGTGTTGTGCTGTAGGGGGCTGGGCACAGATCCTGGGTCCTGAAGGGAAGGTTGGACAAAGGCCCTGCAGCTTTGCTTTCCCTGCCCTATTTCAATCCAAACCACTCAGGGATGACCACTCACGCATGGCTGCCTCTGGGCACAAGCCTTTTCTTTTTCAAACACTTAATACACTGTGACCTAGCCATTACCCCTGCCCTCCCAACTGCAGAAAAATGAAAGCTGGCTTCAAAAAACCTGACCTCTAAGAAGGCTGGAGAATGATAATGTGGGTGGCACAACAATCAACTTGGAATGATGCCTCTTGGAAATAACTCTCCTCTCTGTCCACCCCTGCTCACAGAATTAAAGGGGAGAAAGATGGGGGTAGAGAATGTCCAGCAGGAAAAGCGGGGGTGGGGGGTGGGGGAGAAAACTCAAAAGCGGTGGATAAGCAAGGTGTGTTGTTTGCTGAGCACTAAGGCCTAGGAGGGACTGATGAAGACGAGAAAGTGGGCCCTCGGGGTGGCTGGGAGAAGATAGTGCCGCTCCAGTGAGCATAAGACAGGATGAAGAGTGGACATCAGCACCAGGGCATGTCCCTTAGGGAAGGACCTGAGCCCTCAGTGTCTGGGTTGGAGGCTTCCACGCTGATGCTGGGGACATGACAGGATGCAACCCTGGGGAACCCACTCTTGGCTTACAGAAGTCTTTGGATCACGAATGTGAACACAGCTAGAAGTCCCCATTTTGAGGACAGAGACAAGCCCAAAAGTGGGGACAGCTCTGGTCATACCCAAATCATTGAAAACTCTCTCCCAGGGCCTGGTGTCACAGGAGAAGAGCTGCCAGTGGAACCTGAAGGGCTCATTCATTTGTCCTTGCTGAGAACACACGTGGCACACTGTGGGACGTGGTGCTGAATAAGACGGCCAGAGCCCCTGCCCTCAGGGAGCTTGAGCAGTCTAATACTAACTCGGATGATTCATTTCTGGGATCGGAGTGGTTTTAGGTGCAGACATAAGATTCAGCCCAGCCCTAACTCTGGCTCCCAGTAAGACAAAAATAAACAATTCTCTCTTGTTCCAGAATTCTAGACAGTCTAGCACAGCTTGGAGCCTCTTTCATCCAGAGAACCAGTGCATGCTACAAAAGGAAAGGAGGCAGCAAAAGAAAACACACACACACACACACACAAAAAAAAAAAAAAAAAAAAAAAACACGCAGACATAAACCAACCACAAAGGCGACTCACAGACTGATAAAACAAGAGAAGTCCTTAGAGGCGGTCCAGCTGGGCGATTTTCCAAGTGCATTCCCTGGAGCTCCCTCAAGGGAGTGGGTGGGTGTGGAGGTGGAGCTGAAGAGATGAGGCCCCACTGTCTCCTTCCACCTAGTTCATGTTTGACAACTTCTACACATTCAACTTCCTTTTAGAGAAAACAGTGAGGCCCAAAGGGGGACACCCTTGTCCGCGATCCTAAAGAGCTGGTAGCAATTTAGTGCACCCTCGGTTACAAATACAAATACAGCAGAGAACAATGGAGGGGTGTGGAGGGACCAAGACACCAGCGTGCAAAGGCCAATGTGACAGCAGGCAACGATTCAACTCAGGCAGCGGTTCTTCTGTCTTCCCTGGGGTGTGTCCCCCACTTCCTGTGGCCCAGGCCCGGCCTTGCTTGGCAGCACTAACACAGAGATGGAATTCAAGCTGCCATTCCAGCTGCTGTTACAGGGCTGGCTCCCTTCCTGACCGAGAGCAATTTCACTTCAAAGGGCCTGGCCTCCGCAGTCTTAGCCAAGTCCTTGAAAGCAGGGTGCTTTTTTCCCTTTTTTCTTTAAGCGTGTTGGGGGGAAACAGATAATGCCCTCTATTTGAGATCAATACAGTAATTATGTTGGACAAGGTTTTAGGACTAACTGCATGGGGGATTCAGATAGCCTCATGAATGAGAAAGTGTGAAAACAGTGTAAGAGCCAACATGTCACTGGGCTTGTGGGATGGAAGCCATCTGGCAGCAGACTCCATTTCTTCGGGGATCACGGTCTGTCCACTGCTGGGTGGGACATACAAAGGCTCGGTCCAGTAATGAGCTGGTGTAGGTCCCGATTCTAACAGCGGATCCAAAGCCACCTAGAAGAGGTCATACATACAACTCCTTGGCAAGTCACGAGATGAATTAATTCTGCAACCTCCCTCTTCCCAAAATCTACTGAGGCTCAGAAATGATACTTAAATCTTACCATATGAAGAAATAGCACCAACTTGTCTGAAACATGCCTTTTTTTTAAAGTGGTGAATGTGTTATGGTTAGCAGTATGCCAAGTCAATGTGATAAAACTGGTCCTGTGGGGGCGGCCGGTTAGCTCAGTTGGTTGGAGCCCGGTGCTCTTAACAAGGTCGCCGGTTCAATCCCCCACGTAGGCCACTGTGAGCTGTGCCCTCCACAACTAGATTGAAACAACTACTTGATTTGGAGCTGATGGGTCCTGGAAAAACACTTAAAATAAATAAAAGCTAAAAAACAGAAAACCAAAAACTGATCCTGTGGTTTACCTGTTAGAAAAGATGCCCAAAAAATACCTGTCCTGTGTCCTCTCCTCTCAAACAGAACAATGTTGTGCACTGTCTCGGGGGTAAATAAAGAACAAAAAGCACGATTCTCAGATGCAAGTAGCCTGGAAGCCCTGGCCAATCTTCTGCCTACCTCGTGCTGCCAGGTGCCTGCACAGTCCTCCCTCTGCGGCTCCCGGCACCTGTTTCTGATGTTCTTGGCAATGACAGTGAAAACATGGGAAGCTGCCCCTTTGGGGCAGGACATGCCCATCACCAAGACCTCAATCTTCAACATGCATTCTAACCATGTTTCGAATACCTTCCAGCAGGATCCTGCAAATAAACGCAGAATCAAGGCGGCTTCAGGATCGGCCTCCAGCTTCATTGGCCTTATGGGCCAGGAGGGAAGATTTATGTAACAGGTTGATCGAACACCTTTCCAGTCATCGTTTTAGCTCCAAGGGTTTCCAGCATAAGGTCTGTTCTAAGTTCTCAGAGAAGGGGTTCAGGGAAGCTTGGCTTTGTGGTTCCAAGGCCTCTTTTTGAAGACTTGCAAAGAAAATTCCACAGCCTTCCCTCACAAAGGCTAGGATCTTTCTAATTACAAAGAGTAACAGAAAGCATTTTACCCCAACAATATTACTGCCTCAGTGTGGGACGGTAAACAAGGCAGCAAAATACTGCCTTGTTCTACAAGACAAGGAAACGAAGACAAAGCAATTTGTCATACTTACAAGGTCATTATCTGGAACACAGGTGAGCCAACTTCTCAAACTTGCTCTTTCAACACTTGCCAACACACTTAGCCTAATTAACTCAACAGCCAGACTTGAAAAAAACCACAAAGGTTTGGGATGTATATAAGGTCCTATCTCCCTACTGGACTCTTTCCCTGGCACACAGGATTTGGCACAAAGGTCTTCGCTCAGTGAAATACCTGTCAAAGTGGTACCATTTTACAAACGTTTCTAATTTGTATTTTAATGAATACAGGATTCCAATGTTGACAATCAAATCCCCACCTAATATTGGTGCCCATACAACGTCTAGAGTTTGGGGCTGGTGAACTCCCAGCCTTCACAATCAGAAATGCGTCTGGTCACACAACTGCACCTTGGGGTGGTGGGGGCGTAAGAGGTAAGCAGGGCACTGGAAAAGGGGTGAGAATCTTCTTAAAATGAAAACACTGGCTTTTCATCAGACTGAACTCTGTTCACAGTCCCCTGTAACACCTAACAAGCTGAACATTAAAATGCCAAAGAGAAAGGATGTGATACTCCTCCATGATTCTTTAACAGGAAAGACCGGCTTTAATGCTCATTTCACTTCAGCAGTTTGTTTAGACAGCAATAAATCATCCCTTGGGCATTTAAAACAGGTTATTCAATCCCAGCATTAGCTTCAAATATTAACCAGGGTCTGATCAAGTCCATGACCACGCAGGCTGACCAACTGGACATTTAAAGTAACAAAAAATCCACTCTGGATCGTGATTCCATACAAATAAAGGGACACTCATTTCTTTTTAATTTGGCAGAAAGATAACAGTAATTCTAAACAACATCCATTAATACACAGAAAGATACTTATTCCCCCAGGGAATGAAGACGTCCAAATGAAAACCTATATTTCAGGCAGTGGCAACAATCTGTACCAGCATATGTTGTACACATTAGTTTGGGATTAAGGAATGGTCAAAAATATAAGGGGGAAATGTCAAGCTTTGTAATACCTTCTACAGAAGACCGATCTAATATAAAAGAGTACACATGCACGACATAAAAAACCCGATGGAAAGAGTCTCTGCACGTAAATGTGGTCACAGCCTGTCGGTCTCCATCTCTTTGTAAATACAGACAAAGCAAGAATCGCGTTTAGGTTATACCTTATAATACCTGTACAAAGTGGCGAGGGTGGCAATGCAAGGCCACTAAGTACTGTGGGTGGGAAGAGGTTGCAGCCCAAGGCTCCTCCACTCCGAAGAGCAGCCTGTGGGTACACATTCCAATTCAGTGGGTGCAGGGCCCGGGCTCCAGCGTCTGACAAAGCTTTGCGGTGCTGCTGGTGCTATGGCGCCACAGCTCTCATTCTGAGTAGCGCTGGTAGGACAAGTTGCAAGGGCAGGAGGAAGACAACTGCTGGGGCTTTGAGGACAGACTCGTGGAGAATCACCTGCTTGCTCTAAGCCCACCCCGCTCCCACCCCTGGGCAGTGTTAATAAAGGAGCCAGTACTGAGACTGGGTTATCGGCCTGGAAGACTTACAAAAGGCTATTATTTTGTGCCGTTGCATAAGAAAAAAAAGACTCAAGTAACAAATTTTAAAACTGTTATGAACAGCAAATTGGGAGAAATAGATCGGATTTCTGGGGGCTACTGACATGTTGATGACAACCCCCAGAAGAACCTCCTTTGGGCAAACAGCTACTCCGTCGGGAAAAGGGAGCTGCTGCATCCGTTTACACACAGGGCTTTACCCTGGGAAAGAGTAAGTTGCTTGGTGTGTTATTACTTTTATGCTCCAGCTTCATTTCTTTGGAGCCAAATAAAAGACTGAGATCCAAAAATCAGGATTAGCTCTCCGTGATCTCGACTTTGAGTCCTTTTCCCTGTGCCGACCTCAAGGTGGGAACAGCTGTTTCCTAGGATGGTTTCCGAGGGGCCTGTGTGCAGCTCTGTCTCCCACACAGGCTATTTAAACAACCCCTGTATCCTCAGGGTGCACAGACCAAAGACATTGCAAACACAGAGGGGAAACACAAGCAAGAAGTTATAATGTTACCAAACAACCATAATTATTCTGATAAAAAGGGCTATTCAAAAGGGATACTGGCAAGGTTACTGGTCCTCTGATTGAAACCTGCCTCCCCGTCCGTTATGTGAGCTTAAATTTTCAGAAAAGGGGTGGGGGTGGGGGTTGAGGGTTGGGGGAGCCTTGCATAAACCCAAGGCTAAAAAGAAATGTTAGTGAGAGGCCTGAGTCAGCATCTCTGCCCCGAAGACATACATACATTCTCAGAGAAAACAGGAAAACAAAACTCCAGTCTTAAATTCCATTTCAAAGTCCTTCAATATTCTTAAGAATATTGCTTCAGTTATATGTTGCTAATAACAATAATAATCCTCAATTGGATAAAATGGCACACCCCGTCCATACACGTTGTTGTTTTTTTCTTTTTTAAACAAAGTGTTGTAAAAGATCCTTTCTGGCCATTTCGGAAGAACGCGTTTCAAAAAGAGAAGTGAGATGCAAGACTTGGAAGACGGGAAAGCATTTTATAAAAGCCTTGGGTTGTCCACATGTACTTCAGTCCACTTTACTCTTCTGGTGAGGAGGTCGGATTTTTCGAAAGGGCAAGATGTGTTTGATTTCCCACTTCCAAATAATAGGAAAACTGGAGGAAGATGCTATCCCATGTAATAAACATTCACCATCCTTCCTGAAATGCTTGAAGGCAAAAGCCTTTGAAGCCCCACATGAGACAGAGTCCCTTGCTCGCGGCAGGAGACACGCAGGCGCGCGCCCCCTCCTGTACCCAACACCAAGAGCCAAACTGCCAGGCAGCAAGGCAGGTGTGCTGCGGCCGACACGGAGAGGAGTCTATTCTGAAGACACTTTTCCACAATTATGGCAAGTTCTTCACTTTCATGCTTTATTGAAAGTAAAATATCAATCAAAGACAGGTACTGGTAAGCAGGTTATGTCTCTAAAGAATTACTTTTAGTTCAGAGCAGAATGTTGTCCCATCTACTGTGATACAAATCCCTTATGGACCGATGCATCTGGTATGAAACTCGAGCAAGGAAATATAACACAATTCTTCCCTCCCGTGACTATAAATCTCATATGTAAACATGATTTCCTGTTACTAAACTTGTTCAATCTTTATTTGCCCTTTCCCTCCCACCACCCCCCCTTAAATATAAAATTTGAAACATTTCCTTCAAGTCTGATGTCCTTCAGTGCAATCTGCTTTATTTGACATAAGGCATTTGGGACAGTCATTTTTGAATGGTTTTCTGCCTTCTGGAAGAGTCATGTAATGATTTAATTCTTAGATCCAGCGTTTCTTTAATGCCCTAACATGTCAAACTCCTCTTCCCTTCTGGTCATTTCTGAGTAGTCAGCAAGTGTTCACAAGATTAATGTCCAAGTAGACCAGTACCTGAGAAAAGAAACACACGTGGAGGTACAGTTGTGAACCAACAACTAAGAGTTCATGCATTCCATGTGTCAAGAACTCATCCTCAACAGGGAATATCCCACTTAATAAATGGGCACAGTGGCCCTCTGACGCTGAAGGGTAAGAGGAAATTTCAGCCAACTTGAGGCTTTCAGCTAAATCACATTTCTGTTGAAAGCCATGTGTTTCCTATGTGTTGTCTTCACACGAGTTCATCAGATTTTATTGGTGCTTTCATTGGACAGCCATTTTTTTATAAAGAAATTTTTTGCTGTTTTGGTTTTAGCCACATCAGGAGTTTCTTTGTAGTGGTAACGTGTGGACGACAAAGCCGCATTGAGAGGAAGGCTTTATTTGGGCCAGTAGCTTTGCTTGCTCATTTGCTTTAGCAAAGAACCGAACCCGATATTTGATTCAAACTCCTTCCTGGGCAAAATCACAACCTGCCATGGCCCTCTGGAGTAGGCCGCAAAAGATCAAAATGGCAACAGTTACATCTGTAAATGTCAGAGGTCCATATCTGATGGATTGAGCATTATTGGGGTACACAGCTACAGCGGCCAAGATTGGTACAAGGGACCGCCATGTCTCCATCTAAAGTAATAATCCAAGAAATGCCTTAATTCTAGATGGATCAATGAAATCTTTTCACTGAACCTCATATAATCCAGCAAATTCTTCTCCTCTGATTCTTATCAGTTGCACACAAACTGTTTTGTTCTAAGATGGGACTGACAGGATGAACTGGAAAAAGGTTAAATATATATCTCGAAATGCCACTAGCTGGTTCCCCAACCTGCCCCCGAAATGAGAAAGAGAAAGCAGAATGTACATCTGGCAGTAGATGCTTCTAACACGCAGGCCCCATCTGAGGCCTGAGTGCTGAAAAAGATAATGAAGAAGCTTGAATAAAAAATGCATTTAACTAAAATTAATTTCAGTCATGAGACTCAGATTGAATTAAATTTTAAAATCAAATTATAGCCTTCACTTTAATAGAAAATTATAGTATGACTGACATTCATGAACAGAACATGACAAATGTAACTTACCTTTAAACCCTTCTTCTGGCATACACACTGGAAAAAAAACAAAAAAGAATTCCAAATTGAAAAGACTGTCGTGACAGAGAGTAATAAGATCACTTCGATGCCTAAAGATGAAAAGTTTAAAATAACTTTTAATTACCTTACTCACCCATAATGATTTTTTAAAGTAATGGCTAATAATCAGATGACATTCTTTCTGTTTTTATTTTTATCCAAGTAATACATATGCATCATTTAAAAAGTCAAATACTGGTAAATGAGGGTTGTAATAACTGAAGCCAACATTTTGCACAACTCCAGGGTCGGCCTAGAAAAAATCATGTGACTGACGCCCTCTGGAGCTGTATCTCCCCCTTCTTCTCCCCTTCCCACACTACAGAAGGAACCACTTCTGACTTGTTTAGCCATTTCTTCTATTTGACCTCTTTACTTCCAAATAACATGCTTATGTTAATGTTTCATAATTGCAGGTAATATCTAATAACTGCCTCAATGAAAGATAAAATTTAGTTCCTCTAGCACCTCTTACATATCAGCTGCCCCCTAAGCCATCCTCCCAACACAGTGATTCTTAAAGACCTGTATCCCGTCCACTTTTCCCTGTGGACATTCCCTGCCAAAGCCTGCATCCCACTGCTCCATCCTGGACCCAGTGTGCTGACCGCCTGCTGCTGCAGGGCTTCTGTTCTGTTCTGGAAATTTCCCTTCACCATCTTCTAGGACATTTTTTTCTAAGTCAGATCCCTGTTTTCTGGTTCCACTGTTGACTTCTTTCTTGATTTATTCTCATTTAAGAGCACACCTTCCCACAGTTATCTTGGCAAACGGTGCATGAGAGAGAAATTTTTTGAGGCCTTACATGTGCTCCAAGAGCCATCAAGTGTGAGGGAAGAATCTAGTCTGTCTAGTTACAGAATTCTAGACTGGGATTCACTTTTCCTCAGAATCTCTGGATGCCGCTCCATGAGTTTGTCTTTCCAACTCTTCACCCTATGACTGTGTTTGGTTTTCCTTCCATCTCTAGATGCTTTGAGGATCCGCTCATCCCTAGAGTTTCACTTCCGTATTGGGCCCCTGGTGCAATCGTTTATTTTCATGAATTCTTTTCTGTTCTCCAAATGTTCCTTTTATATAGGCCCTAGCTATTGCTTACTCTTTCTCTCTGTATTACTTATAGGTAATTTGTAAGCTTCTTATGCTTCCTGCATCATCCATTTCCTCCAGGTTCCTTTTTCTCAGTCTGTTGACTGATCTTTCAGTTCCATGCTCATTCCTTAGCCGGCTTATGATTGTTGGCTGCCCTTTTCTGCCTAGTTAAGTGTGACTCGTTAAAAAGATGCCTGAAAACTCTGCTCACTGGGCACTGGTGGGCTTCACTAAGGGTACGTGGGAGATGAACCACTCTCTTTTTTATGTCTGTAGGTTATTTTCTTGAATTGGCCAGAATCTCCTCCCTCCTGTGTGGAGTTAAGAGAGATGGGCTGCGGGATTTGAACAAAGAGCTAGCGGGTAGTCTCCCCATTTGGTATGTAATAGGCCTCAGTCTTGCCTTTCTAGTTTAATTTCTTCAAAAGCTGAAATACATATTCTAGTTGCCCATCTAAGGTACAGGTGAGGAAGAGGCAGCGTGACATGGATGTGAAGGGAGAAGCTGTGAGCTTCTGGGGAGTACTAAGCGTCTAAGTGCTTCATATACAGTTTTCTAACCAAATTTCCTATTTTTAAGCTCATACCTCACTCCCACTTTCAGAGGTACCTGGGGCCTCCGATTCATGTGTGTCTGAGGCTCTGCAATTTGCATTAGCTTGGCTTCTGGTTGACCTCTTTCACCTGCAGGCGTACATTTATTTCTGCTTCTTCAGATCAGCTAAATAATGACTACTCTTCTCTCTGCTTTCCATTTTCCAAATTTTTGTAGACACCTTTCTCTGTCTACGATCTTGTAAGACAAGTAAGGTCGAAACTGTTAAGCTTAAAAGTATTGTAGACTAAAGCTGCAATATCTATAATTCCACCTCTTTCTAACAAGTTAATCAATAAATTCCTAAAATAAATTTGTCTTTACCTTGCATGACATCATCCATTGCAGCATAATCTGCAATTGGTTCATCAGCCTAGAAAACAAATGAAGACAATTCAAAACCACAAGGGAGAGGGAGCCAGGGGAGCAGCAGGCTGGATCCTCCCCACCCTGGAGTCCGGCCATGAGTCGAACACTGTATTTGCTACAAGACACAAATCCAAACACTGACCAGTAGAGAACCGGGTTCAAACCACAGCCAGCGACGTCCGGGATTAACAAAGGATATTCTACCAGCGATGGGTCTATACTCGCCACCCCAAAAAAACTGCACAGCATCTGTGACATTGCTTTACTGCTCCTAAAAACCCCTCTAGATGTAGAAATGTATAGATATCCTGAGGTGACTAAACTCTGATTTAATTGATGTGAGTTAAAATGCTAGTGGTGACAATGTGATTTAGGTAGACATAGGAAGTCAGACCGGTCTCCTAAAAATACCAACTAGGTTAAAAATACATTTTTGTCCCTCCTCACCACTAGGAACAAAATACCCACATCCTTTTTAGGGCAGAAACCAGCACTGAGTCCGAGCTTATGGTGAGAAGAGCTTCAAGGGCAAAGAGGCAAATGACTGGTCTAGAGTCTATCTAGTTGCCCATCTGAAGTACAAACCCTTTCAAAACACAGGCTGTTTCTAGGATTTTAGGCAAGGCCCTGGGATTCATTAACCCAATAGGTTTTCAAAATAATTCCATAAAACCTACCGTTCCAAGAAAAGCAAAAAGTAAACAGAGGGAAGGGGTAGGTGGTAAGGTGAGGGGTATGTGTGTGGTGGAGATATAGTCTTCACCATTTCCAGGGCCAAATTTTATCTCACCAGAATTGAGGCTGTAGGGTATGAAAAGCATTTTATTTCACAGATGAAAAACCCAACAAATATTCTGCTACATGATGCAGTGGTGTGCGGCACAGTGGGGATGCTTCTGGCCACAAAGAAACGAAAGAGGCAAAGGGAAGTGATGAAATTAGGCCCTTAGGGCGCGTACGATTGGGCGAATGAGGCTGGTTCAATAATTCATTGTCTTTGACAACATTCTCAGGAACCCTACTTTCTAAAACACCTTCCACCGCTCCTAAATCTAGTCTACCCAAAGCCAGTTTCCATATCCCGGACAAGAATCCCATAAAGCCAACCAAAAGTGTTTGGATAGTTGTGGCCAAGCCTCGTGTCTGTTTCCTAGCTTGACTGGCTGGTATGTACTTTCGAGCCAAGAGGAAATGAGGGGATGTTTTAATAGAAATACGGTTAACTAATTCTGCTGACCCAAAAATTAGGGAGGAGGCTATATCTAGATCTATTGTTTTTAATAAAAATTATGACAATCCCACAAGACCCAATGATGTCGTGACCTCCTCTAAGTCTCTGTGGTTTAGCCAGAGCTGGAGAAACCAGAGGCCACTAAAAACTCATGGCAGTCGCTTACACACCCTGCTGAGGACCCGAGGCAATCATCACCACCCCTGCACGTGGTTTACACATGGATGTGTATCATCAAAACCTTCCAGAATTCCTCAGGTAAGGAACCGTGACCTACCTTTAACAAAATGACAGATTCAGGAATGACACCAAGGGTGCCGAGGGTGGCACAGTCATCACTTAAGATCTTTCCATCAATTGACAGATTCTGGTCAAAAGGAGCAACTGAAAATGCATGCATGATCTGTGCCAATAAAAAGAAAAACAGTCTGTATGAAGCAAAATACTGCGATATATACACTACTTGAATAAATAATGCACACATTCTTTAAAAAATAAGTCAGCGTACAAAAGATACTACACTTTGCAGTCAGCCCCCTTGCTCCATTCCTACCGAGGCTCCAATCCCAAAATATCTGGAACACGCCAAAGAGGTCTGGTAGAGAATTAGGGAAAAATTGTACCCACAGACCCTTTTGTTCTGCACCTTATCATCTTTCCAAGGGCGGGGTGTGGGGAAATCAAAGGAGCAGCAGGTGGGGCTGGGCCCACAGCTCCTCTGGTTATCAGCCTTCGCCATCAGGGTCATTCCCATCATGCCCAAGTCCCACAGCCTTTTAATAATCAAATCAAGTCCAAGTTCTTCCATAAAACCACCTTTAAACTAACCAGCAGGTGATCTGTACTCTTCTACTTTCGGTTTTGATTCCTTCGGCAAGCAGCCTAGACTACATAATTCAGCCCTTGGGGATCTTATATTCTTGGACTGATTCCTGCCTTTAGGAACCAAAGTATGAATTTCTTAAAGGTAGAGACCATGTACGCCACCCCAGTTCTAGCTAAATGTTAAAGATTAAACACATTCAGAAAGACTATTAGACATAATACTTAAAAAACATTTTCTGAAATGCATAAAAATGTTTATTTTTATTATTTCCTGGTAGAAATTACCACTGGGGCGGGGGGAGGAGGAACCAGGCTCAGAGAGGCACACACAGATATCTTCAGTGATATGTTCTATAGTAACTCTTAACTTGGACGAGAGGTTTAAGAGTATTTATTATATTTACCTATTTATTCATCACTTAGTTACATACTCATTGAAAGTATTCTATGGCAGGTGTCTTATTATACCTATGTCCGTGATGTTATAGGAAAACCACTTTATTCCTCTACTTGAATCTGGAAAGACAAAAGCAAGCCCAGCAAAGCAGCCCTGAACCATCCCAAGAGCTGGGAAGGCCAGGATCAGAAAAGTGGTTTTAATAACAGCATACAGATAAATAAGAATCTTAACTGGACCTCTCAAAAGGTCATCAGCCCGAGAAGCAAGCAGGGACTGATTAAATGGGGATTTGTGGCTACGGTGCACTGATGTCATCAATGAGCTGCCTACTTCTGGTGAGTAAGTGCTGACAGGACAGTTCCACCAAAGCCAGCCCCGTACACAGGCCCCAGGCAGAGGCAGCCAGCCCCAGGTTCTTCAGTGGGACCCGGTGAAGAAGAAAGCAGGTACAGGAGAGGTATCTGATACCGACTTAACGTGGGCAATGGCACAGCTACTTGACTGCGGGAATGTTTGTTCACACCGCTGAAAGCGAAGCGTGTTTGCACCACCTATGAGACTGGACACACAGCAAACACCTGTACACACGAGTACCACCAGTGCGGCCTGATGCTCATACTTTACTTTGAGCACACAGATAAGGACATTTAAATCCAGTCAACAACTAATGAAACATTCATTAAGAAACTAACATGTGTCGAATACTGTGTTAGGTACAAGAAATATAAAAGTAACTGATCCCACCCTGGAGGGGCTCATAGAAGTGAAAGCAAAGCAATGTGAAAATGGCAGCAGAGGGTACATGTAGGACCTAGGACAGCACCGAAGAAAGAAGAGTCAGCTCTACAATTGGAGGCCGAGATAGGGTTTGTAGGTGAGGTGCTATTAAAAATGACCACGTGGAGCCAGCCTGGTGGCTCAGGTGGTTGGAGCGCAGGGCTCCTAATGCCGAGGTCGCCGGTTCGATTCCCTCATGGGCCAGTGAGCTGAGCCTTCTACAGCTAAGATTGTGAACAACAGTTCTCCCTGTAGCTGGGCTGCTGTGAGCAACCGGAGGTTGGCGTGGGCTGCTGAGTGCTGATGCCAGCTACCTGTGCTGCCGTGAGCAGCCGGCGGCCAGCATGAGCGGCCCACAGCCAGCGAGAGCTGCCATGAGCGGCCAACCGACGACCGGCGACCGACTGCCTCAGCGGGGGAGCATAAGGCTCATAACACCAGCATGGGCCAGGGAGCTGTGTCCTACACAACTAGACTGAGAAACAACGGCTTGAACCGGAGTGGGGGGTGGGAGGCAGAAGAAGGGTGGGAGAAATGACCAAGTGTTTACTAGCGAAGAGAAAATATTTCAGGATGAGGGAACAGGCCATCAAAGACATGGAGGCCTTTGGTACAATAGTTTATAAACCATGAAGTGCTAGGAGAATGCTTGAGTATAATTAACATTACACAGGCCTATTTAACAAATGGTGCAGCATTCCTGATCTATGGAGCAAAACAGGAACAATGAAAACCCCTAACCCTAAAGTTGGGCGGCTCCATGCTCTGTGTGTGTGTGTGTGTGTGTGTGTGTGTGTGTGTGTGTGTGTGTGTGTGTGTGGTGTCTGAAATAAGGAAATGCAGAAGCAATGGCTTCAGCTGCCAGTCATTTAACCTCTGTGCCAAAATTTCCTCCTTTCTAAGGCAGGCAATATCACCAATCAAAACCTATGTATGTGAAAATGAAATAATACAATTAAACACTGAGCATCCTCTGAGAAAGGAAACGAATACACTGTACGTCATTTGCTTCATGGCATCATAGCTAGATGAATTAATTATTAGGCAAAGCAAGTTTCTTCGAGTTTTAGGCAACTGTAAATGGGTATGTCTAGAACCAAACACTGACAGTTTCACAAAACTGTCACCCGAGTACCTTGGAATTGTAGTATTCCCTAGAGAAAAGGGGCTCCATCAAACATAAACACTGCGTGCTTTTTAAAACAAATCACCCACCACCACTAACTGAGGGTCACACGCACGCCCACCACAAACGCCAATGCTGCCCAGGCTGCTGGGCAAAAAGGTCACATGTAGCTGAAGCTCTCACAGGTACCACGGAGCAGTGAGGGGAAATCACATTCCATTGCTCCCCCCCCTTTTTTTTTACTCTATCTGGATCACAGCATCCTTGAAGTAGGGGTGGGAGATGAGAGGAAGGATGCTGCAAAGGAACCATCAGAGAAGAGCACATTTGGGGGTTTCATTTAACAGCTGCTGCCTTCCAACAACTCATTTGTGCAGGTAATATGCTCCCAGATAGAGGTTATTTCTGCTGACTTTTTGATTTATTCTTCAAACGTGATAGTCCATAATAAAAGCAGTACAGGCTTTTCAAATGTCTTTATCCACAGGGGCTCTTTTTGTAATTTAAAGGTTTTCAGTGTTCGAGGTTTACCACTGACAGGCACAAAGCCGGTGAGAGAAACAAGCTTTCTCAGATGTAAAAGGTACAATAACAGAGGAAAGATATTATGCCAACACGTTTATTTTCAGAGCCCTGGGTTCAACCGAGGGAAATACTGTTCTCAGGACAATCTGGAACACACACCCTAAAGGAAGCCTGTACTTTTGCCTCAATTACGATGATAAATATCAGCAACAAGAAAAAATGCACAACCAGTTAACTATGCCACATGAAAGTAGCAATGAGGGAAATTCGGTCAACTTTTTGGATATGTATCAGTGACTGAAACAGATTAGGGGCCAGGTTTTTTTCATGGACATCTTGAATGCATCAGCCCTCTCTGCCTGGGTTTTGAGCTATACCGTTGGCACGCTCACTTACAGTACTTTAGTACTGATTCCAAGAAATAACACTGTCCTGAAACATTGTCCTAATGCCCACACTGCATTTACTGAATTACTTTACAAAACAATGCACGCTTTTCGGGGCATGGAGAGGGAATGATCCAGAACGGACCTTTAAAAACAATTTGGAAAACACCACTCTATAAATAGAGATGAAGGTAACGTTAAAATTCTACCAAACAGACTTAGCTGACACCAAAAATATTGCGATAAAAAGAATTTCTGATTCATCCAAGTGAATAAACAATTAAGTAGCTGCCTTTTATCTCCCCTTAAATTTCACAGAAGATCCCGGTAATGGGCTCAAATGCCTAGTAAGTGGTCAAAGGAAAACACACAGCACAATAAAGTGAGAAAACAATTATCCTGGGACAACGCTGACGTGTTAAAAAACTGACCCTCAATGTTTCTCAGGGGAAAGCGGTTCAGAACTTGCTCAACAGAATCCAAAAAACACTTTCATGTTCATAGAAAGATTCTTGGCTATTCTGGAAACTTTAAGTCTTTTCAAAGAAAGAGTTGTTTTACTTCGGGGCCCTGCAGGCATTATTCTGAAATCAACAAAGCCCTCTTTCAATGGTTTTAATACTATGAGTAGACAGAGGTCAACACTGGGAGGAAAAAAAAAACCAAAAAAAAAAAAAAAAAAATCCCCCGTTACATATATAAACATAGGTGGAAAGCAGGAATTCAGGAAGGTCCTCTAAGGTCACAGCACACTTAAACAAATGTTATGTTGTCCTCACCTGAATTTTCAATTCTTTTAATGTTTGATTGGCAGAAACAAGAAGTGCTTTCTCACCACGAACTTTTCTATGTCGCATACTTCGCCGAATAACTTGCTTTTGATAGGCAATATAATTTTGATGGGATATCTTTTGCCTCTTTGTTCCTCCGTTGCTCTGTAATAAAGATCCAAAACAAAGAAAAGCACTGCAATTATCCAGTGTGACCTGTGCTGATAAAGTTCACCAGGAAAGCAAACGCATTCCACTTATTGGACCCTTAACCAATTGAAATTTAATGTCAAAAATGAGTAGAAAGTCATCAGGTTCGTAGCAGGCTCACATAAAATTGAAAAAAGAAGAGTAAATGAGATATACCTCTAACTACATGTAAGCTCCAGGATTCAAGAAAAAATGATTATAAAAAGGACATTTAAAAGCAAAATAAGTCTGACCTTAAATCAGAACGACACATGTGGTACACTGAAAAACTTTTAAGTTACTAAATTTAATTCACAATCCTAATTGTTCGTAATAAACATTTTCTTCTTTTTGAGAATGACATGTGAAGTATAAACTGCTGAGAACTTTAAGATGAGAGACAGCACCTTCATCAATACATCAAACTTAAGTGTATCTAAAAACAGGACGAGACACTGAGGCTCTTGACATGATCACAATATACACGACTTCGCCTATGAAATATTCTTGCAGACTGTTAAACCCGAATCTAATCAAACATTTAGACCCAAATTTCAATTTACAAAAATTTGGGGAATAGAGAAGTTAAAATCAGTAACATAAGAAGAAAATCAGCTGAATCCAGAACGTAGGACAATCTATAAGAAACCAAACTGGTCTCTAGTTTATGTCAAAGAGGGGGGAAAAAGGCAGGTGGTTGGGTAGGTAAGTAGGATAACTGCTTTAGATGGTTAACAGTCGCAAGCAATAATACAGAACAATGCATACCTTGACTGTATGCTGGTTTGAGGGGGGGGGAACTGTTTAAGACATATATGGGATAGCTGCAGAGGGATATCTCATTTACTCTTTTCTTGCCATTTTCTGAAGCAGTTCTGAAGTCCTCTTTTGTAGTGTCTTTAGTTTCACTGTCATGGCTGCCTTGATGTCCTGAATCATTTTCACTTTGGGGAAGAGCCTTAAGTCGCACGGTGCCAGATCTGGTGAATAAGGTGGATGAGGACACACCATAATGTTTTTATTTGACAGAAATTGCCATACCAGAAGCGATGTGTGACACGGAGCGTTGTCATGATGGAGGATGATAGACAGCACACTTTATTTTTTTACTTTTTAATTTTTTTTGACAGCACACTTTAAAACACACCTTCTCTCAACCGTAGCTCACACCCGACTGACTGCGTTGAACAAGTTGAAACTTGTCACACACTGTTACTAAGGCTCGACGCACCACTTCCTGTATTGAAGATCCCTGCCTTTCCATTGGATGGCACTTGGCAGCAGCATTCACTGTATCTTGTGATCAAAACAGAGAGGCTCCATGTCACACATTGCTTCTGGTACAGCAATTTCTGTCAAATAAAAACATTACAGTGTGTCCTCATCTGCCTTATTCACCAGACCTGGCACCATGTGACTTCTGGTTCTTCCCCAAAGTAAAAATGACCATGAAAAGGTAAACATTTTGAATCGATTCAGGACATCGAGGCAGCCACGACAGCACAACTAAAGACACTCACAAAAGAGGACTTCCAGAACTGCTTCAGAAAGTGGCAAGAATGATGGGATAAGTATGTTCGAAGCAAGGGGGAGTATTTTGAGGGGGATCAATGGCAATGTGTCTTTTACTGTAATACATTTTTTTATTTAAACATTCACCATATTTTATGATCACACTTTGTACACATGGGTACACAATACATATTATACTAGTCTTAAAAAAAATAATAGGTAAAAACCGAATGTCTCTCTACAACACTCCCATGAATGCTTCATCAAGAGGTTAACACAGAACTAAGATTCTTCTGCTAACCAGGCCAGGCAATAAAAGAAACAGTTTGTTAAAAGAATCCTTTTCTCTGGTTTAATTCATTGTGAATGAGGTAACTCCAAGGCCCTGGCTCTGGTTTCCATAGTTGTTACTGAGTGTCAGCTGTGCATAAGCAGAGTGGTTTAGGGTCATTATGGACACAGATGACACATATTTATTACCAGAGCTCCAGAGATTTACAAAGCAGAAGAGGATCAGGAAACACACACAGAAGAGCATTTGTTTAGGGTGACATCCACTGGCTAGGCACTGCACAAGGCTAGGTCCAATTCTAGCACTAAGTCTAAAGATAAGTTGATTCTACTAGTGATCAGAAAAAGATAAGTGAACATGGGAGAATCAAACAAAAAAAATTAAAGTTGATGAAACGTTTTTCTCAATCTCCACTGTTGAAAGAAAAGGTGAAACTGGACCTAAATTCCACAATTAGGACTATGAGGAAAAACATCTATTAACAACATAAAATTTTACTTTAGAAATATAAAACACAACCAAGTAATAAAGCCTGAGCATTAAGCTAGATATATTTTTAATGACTCGGTTTTTAAATGGGTCTAAAAGCTTTTCTCAGATTTAAAAAAAAAAAAATCCATAGAATTTAAATCCAACTTATCTGACAAAAACCAGCCCACTGGTTTTAGAAAGCTTTCAATTACCTAAGTGATATCTAATACTGGGTGCATTATTAACCTAAATGGTGGAGAAGGTCAAAGTCAAAGGAAGTGGGTTGATCTGGCTTAGAGAAAAGAGGAAAGGGTATTTGTTCATCTCCATTAAGGACAAGTAGAAATGCATCACTTTCAATTATAGGGATTTAAAACAGCAATTACAGAAGCTACCTATCTATGTATGGAGATCCTATAACGTCCAGTTGACCCTTGAACAACATGGGTTTGAACTGCCTGGGTCCACTTAAACATTGATTCCCCCCCCCCCCCCAATAAGTACAACAAATGTATTTTCTCTTCCTTAGAGTTTTCTTAGTAACATTTTCATTTTTTCAACCTTACTTTCATGTAAGAATACAATATGTAATACATATTACACATACAAAATATGTGTTAGTTGACTGTTATTGGTAAGGCTTCCAGTCAACAGCAAGAGGAGTCAAAAGTTATACATGGATTTTGAGGTGTGTGGGGTTTGTGTGTGTGTGTGTGTGTGTGTGTGTGTGTGTATTGGGGGGGGTCGGCACCCCTAACACCAACATTGTTCAAGGGTCAACCGAATTACAAAGAAAAGGGCTGAGGAGGCTGACATTCTGGGACTCTACTCTTTTCTAAAGCAGGAAGGTTACACTTGAGATTCTTTTGTGGAACAAGAACTATTTAAAACATTCTAGAGTATTACAACATCCAAACAAGGAGAAGACAGAAGAAAATTATAAAGTATAGAAAGTAATTACAGCATAAAAAGCAATGTTTCCCAACATTCTCTATCATGTTTGTAAATGTGAAATCTGTTGTCATCCACAACTGAGGAGAATAATTCTACATGCGCTTTTTAAAAATTGCTGTGGTTATGACCATAATGAATAAAACTACATATTCAAAAAGTTAGCTTTCCAAAAATCTAAGTCACTTGAAAATATAAAGAGTTTTCTAATTACCTCTTAGGCTGAAAAGCAAAGCTTGAAGTAACAGAAACTAAGAACAGTAAGAATATACATATCAAGCTTTACAAACTGATTTACAAGTTTACCAAAAGAATAGAAAATGAGTTGGTGACAACAAGTAAAAGAAATTGAAAAGATGAGATTTCCAACTGATTATTAAACCATACTCCCAAGAGATAATAATTAAAACAGTATGGTACCACCAGCCCAGCAAATGAAAAAGAATGAAGTCCTAAATCAGGATAGGTATGTGTAGTACACACACACACACACACACACACTTTTAATATATCAACTGAAAAGGCAAACAGACTAGTTTTTAGATCTGTGCTTAGAAGGTGGATCATATGAGAAGATAGGACATGAAAAAATTGACAACAAACAGGTTAGAAAGCAGAAAGAGGAGTTTGCAAACTCCTATCAAGAGACATTATTATTTGACTTGGTAATCTCAAAAATCATCCCAAGGAACAGAAAGTATACATGTACATAGACTTTAATAAGGGCATTTTTTATTACAGGAAAACACCCCTCAAAACTGAAAACCTGCATTCCTATACAATGTATAGATTTGACTGACACCGCAACAAAGGGGACCCCCAATGCTGACTGACTGAAACACAAATTTGGTCGAACAACTTTAATAAGACTGGCTGATGGCCATCAGCAGGGTGGTGCACAAAAGTGCATGATTTTGGGGGTGGCCAGATGGCTCAGTTGGTTAGAGCGCAAGCTCTGAACAATAGAGTTGCCGGTTCGATTCCCACAAGGGCCAGTGAGCTGCGCGCTCCACAACTAGATTGAAGACAACAAGCTGCCGCTGAGCTTCCGGAGAGGTGGCCGGATGGCTCAGTTGGTTAGAGCACAAGCTCTCAACAACAAGGTTGCTGGTTCAATACCCACATAGGATGGTGGGCTGTGCCCCCTGCAACTAAAGATTGAAAATGGCGACTGGACTTGGAGCTGAGCTGCGCCCTCCACAACTAGACTGACGGACAACGACTTGGAGCTGATTTCCTGTTCCCCAGTAAAATTAAAAAAAAAAGAAAAAAAAGGAAGGAAGAAAGCACATAATTTTGCTCTCTCATAGGTGTTTTAAAGTTAATATTTTATGAGATCCAACAAGCCATGGTGGACAACAAATGCTGACATAACTCTATGCCAGCTGGAAAACTGTAAGTAGCATTTACCTCAGGGAGACCAAGATTCAAGTCAAGAGGACTTTTCAGACTTGCTTAATCAATGTCGAAAATGCAGTAGCAGTAGCAGGGTGTACAGACAGGCCAACGAACCCAGATACCCTTGCTCTGTAGCACATACAGCAGATGGCCACTATAGCACTTTTATTCCTTCAGGGAGAACACTAACCATAATTTGAGCGTACTATATTTTAGCAGTAAAGACAGAAAATAAATGTCTTGTCTGTTAAAACTCTAGTTAGAGTAGAAATTCCATGAATTTAAGGTATCTACAGAATATCCTGGAATATAGTCGTCTGACTTTTTGAAAAGCTGACAATCTACATCATACATCAACCAAACATATTCCACATTATTTCCTGTTCTTCAGACAATTTTCTCCCATATCACTATGAACATGCAGAATATGATCAAGCAACCAAACTGGGGGTGGGGGGGGGGGAGAGAAAACCATAACAGAATACAGAGAAAATAGGCAATTTTAATAGACTTGCAAGTTTAGCACAATGAAAAATGAAAGACTAATGCTGACCTGAGCATTTGACTAACACATTAATTAGAGACCCAAAATCTCATCTATAAACTCCATTATTAAATGCTACTGTGGATTTTGTTTATGAGGGAATATGAGTTAAATAATTTTTTCATACTTAAATATTCCATGATTAAGCAACAAACCAAGATATGGGCCTTGTTTTAGTCTTCTTTTCCAGCTAAAATTTTCAGCCTTTCTTGCTTAATAGCAAGAAACATATTAATTCTGGAATAATGTAGTCCACGGCTTTTCTTGAGAAATCAGGACAGCTATCCTGTGCCACCAAAACTCAGGAAAGAGGAAAAATGAGGAAGGGAGCCGAGAACCAATATCCCACGTAGGGTACAGAGAAGTGTCGGGGGCACGGTGGCTGCTCTTCTAGCACAGCAGGTGGTATGACAATGAAAAGAGGCTTCAACACGTACTTGATTAAAATCTGGATCTTTTTCTCCATCTGGTTTCGCTTCTTCCTTATCCTCCTCTGTTTCGGAACTACTCACATTCAGCTCGGGAGCCGAATCCTTCATCACCTGAATGCGCCAGGAGAACAGAGAGCAAAGTAGGTCAGACCCGAGCCAGACAAGCTATGGAGCATGTGGGGGCTCTGACTGGCCACCTGAACAATGGTGGGAGGATAACAGACCAAACAGAGGACCAAGACTCAGGGGCTCTCTGTCGTCTGTGCTCTTTTAACATGTTCGTTTTTATCCTATGATTTAGTCTTATATTTAAGGCATTCACCATAAATGTAAGCAAGTTATTATATCGGGCTTTTACAACGATGCTATTTTGCAGAAGTTCAAAGATGGTCAGTATCTTCCCCGGTACACTGACTGTCAGACCTTTTCCAGTTCTCAAGCTGTTCAGACAGCAGGAGTCACAATGTTCCCTAAGACTGAGAAGATGAAGGATGAAAACAAAGGCGCTCTTTTGCACTATTAAATACTGTTATTAAACTCAAATAATAAGACTTAAGCTAAATTAGACACTATTTTATACTAGATACCAAGATATACACGTACTAATAGGTACAAAAGATTTAAGAACATTTCAAGCAGGGAAAATTGAGACATCTATGCTCATTAACTTCATTTTCTCATTAGGAAGTGAAGACCTTCGCAGAACCCTAGACCTTCAAAGTCTAATTTGTAAGTTGCCCTTCTATAACAATGTGTTTGGTAACTATCAAATAAGATGTATTCTATTTTGTCTTTCATTCCAAAAACCTTGGAATCAAATTAATGAGATGTCCAAAGATCTGGGTCAGGATGTACATTAGCGCCATCTCTAATAAGAAAATAATAAAAATGCTCCAAAGCCAATCCACAGCAAGTTTTAACACCCCTGCTCCCAAAAATATACCCACATCTGTCTACTTCACCTACTCCTGCTTATCAGTGAAGAGGCTCTAAACTGGTCTTCCTTTTTCCTCTTATGTCCTCACCAATTCCAAACACAATGGCCAGGGTGACCTTTTTAAAGCATTAATCAGATCACACCATGACCTTGCTTCAAACTCTCCATTGGCTTTCATCTACACTTAGAATAAAACCTCAATCCTTGGTATGATGTGTAAAATCTGATAGAATTTCGCCCCTCATCCCATCACTATCCCTCCTTGGAAGAAACTTCACTCTAGACCAGTGCTGTCCACGATGGGATCCAGTGGCCATATGTGGCTATTTAAATGAATTAAAAATTCAGTCCCTCAGTCCCCCTAACCACAATTCAAGTGCTCCCTGGTCACACGTGTCCAGTGGTCCCACAGTGTACAGTGTAGATACAGAACATTTCCACCACTGCAGAAAGTTCTACTGGACAGAGCTGCTCTAGATATGATTTTCACTCTATCACTTGAGCACATGAGGCTTATCCCATTAGCCCCTTTTTCTTTTCCTTGGAATTCTCTTCCTAGGCTGGATCCCTGATAGTTAATGCTCAGGTAAAACCACTCTTGTTCCAAGTCGTCTTTCCTGTCTAATATAGATTGTCATCTCCACCTCTATCAGTCTGTCACATTACCCTGCTAAATTTCATTCAAAACACTCTTCCCTCTGTGGAATCAAATTAATTTATGGGTTCTGGGTTCATGACTTTATGGGTTTATCCTGAATCTACCTCACTAGGTACAACTATTCTTGAGGGCCAGTACCTTGTTTGTGTTCTTCACCACTGTATCCCCAGCAGTAAAACCACTCCTGGCACACAGGTGACATTCAATTAGTATTTGTGTATCGAGTTAGTAACTGATTAAACCCACATAACTATTCATTTTCGGTTCTTGTCTAATTTTAATTCTTATGCCAAATAGCCCCAAGGAAACAAAAACGTGATCCTAAGCAGTCCTCGGTGAAAATCCCACAGCAAGTAAAAAAAAGCAAGCTTGATCATTCCTAGTCATGGCCACAAGAGGGACAGGTACCTTTTTATTATCCACAACTTTATGGACGTAGATGGTGGCTTGAGTGTATTCACGCAGGTCCCTCTGCTGCTGACACAATAAGCCCTCCCGGCATTCTGGACAGAGTTCTAAAAAAACAGTAACGTTGAAGTGGCTGAGGAATTACTGCCAAAGAACCAAAGATCTAAAAACACGTATCCAAGTTACCAGTGAGTATTCATTAAACTATTACTCATATTTTCTATGAATTTCGTTGTATTCTGTTATATGCAAGTAAGACAACCCATTCACGATCAACAAATAAAAAAAATGAGATGATGCTACCATAGTTCCCACTTTGGATTGTCACGTGATCTTTAATTTTAAGTGGAGAGTACCATATTGACATACTTTTTCCTTCCCCCCTTAAAAATGTCAACTTTTTACTACACAAACCACGCGCTGTATGAAAACTTACTAGGCTCAGAAATATACTGTGCTTCTGAAGGATTTACATCTTCCATTTCAGTTCTTGTGATTTTAATGACATGATCCACAACAAAGAGCTTTTGTATCATTTGCCACTCACTGGGCCATATGAGAGCTATACTGTGCAAAAAAACACAACATGCCTTAAGACACATGGAAATTACGAGACCTCACATAATCCAGCAGTCTCCTAACCCCAAATCATCAAAACCAATATTTAATACAAAGGAATTAGAGAGGAAAACACATCATCATCAACAAGGACCCGTGGTTTTTTTTTTCCATACAAAAGAATGCTACAACAGCAGTAAAACTAAATGGACTTAGTGACGTGAATCAACATGGTTAAATCTCAAAAACCTAAACTGACAAAAAGAAGTTAGTTGCAGAAGGATCAATATAGTATGATGTCATTTATTTAAAACAAAATTTTTTTAATATATAAAACATTACTATGGTGTATTTTTTTTTTTTTTTAAAGAAACACTTCAGGACAGTGCTTATTGACAGAGAGGAAGGAAGAGAGAAAAGAATAGAAGAAAGGATAAGTACTGAGGGACCTTCAGTTATATTTGAATTGTTTAACTTTTAAATTGATTGGTGGCACACATTTGTTTTATTATTATAGACATTTTCCTGGATGTAGGGCATTTAAACAAGAAAAAAGCAAAAGAAATAAAGGGGGGAAAAAGCTGGGGGGAGAATGTAAAAGAAAATATGTATTAACTCTAAGCTTCCTTAACTGATATTAAAATATTGACACATGAATAATAAACTCCCTAACTCTAGTTTCATCCCAAAGGAATTTTTATTTACGTGTTGCAATTTTCTTTTCATGGTTTACAGACAAGATCAGAGGCATTCTACCTTCCCTTATATAGTTATATTTAAAAATTATTTCATATATGTAGTCACAGGATGTAAAGTACAGCATAGGGAATATAGTCAATGGTATTGTCATAGCTTTGTATGGTGTCTGAGGGGCAGTAGGTTTGGTGGGTTTATCACTTTGTGAGGGATGTAAATGTCTAATCATGTTGTTTTGTACACCTGAAACTAATAAATTCTTTCCAATGACAAAATGGTAACATCACGGGTGAATTTCATAGACGAGCGCTTCTGGAAGCACTTGAGGAATGGAACAGAATTTTGATTTTAAGACCCTAGAATTCCTGATGACTAGCTCACTGCCATTCTGCCTTCCTCATCCTCTATTTTATGAAGCCCGGTGGCTACAGATTTAAAAACAAAAACAAAAACAAACTACAATCAAAACCCTGCTGACTCTGTGATTCTGGAAAAGAAGTCCACTTAGAGCCATCAGCAGCTGGAAGGAGAAAGCAGCACTCCAGGAAGGAGAAGGAAGAAACATAAAGAACAGGGTGCCGGTGGGTAGCCACTTGCCTTTGATGGAGAAGCACTTTCTTTTTTATAAAAAAGTGCTCACTCTAGTACAGCATATAAAAGGAAAAAACAAACAAACAAACAAAAAAACCCACAGTTCAGCAAAGGACTAGATTCTTAAAATAACTGTTTGTCAGATGAGAAATTTCCTAATCATTAGAAACAGAGAAATCACATGAAGAGAAGAAACTCACAGTTTAGAATCTTCTTTGGTCATGGAAGCAAATGTAAACATGAGTCCCCCGTGGGGACACAGAAGAGCGCTGTTTCCCACTGACGACACAGGACTACATCGTGTAGGTTTCCTACTCAAACGAGACAAGAAAGATCAATATACTTCACTACTGCATGACTAAAGACAAGATTTTAAAGATAATTATTTAAAATTAGAGATATAGTTAAAAGAATGTTAGCAATTAAATGTGTTTCTTAGGATTATTCATTTAACTTAAAAGAAAGCTTTCCGTATGCTAGTAAAAGTAACCAAAAGGGTACCACAATTAGAATCCACGAATTCTTAAAACACTAAAATCAACACTCCATCCCCAAAAAAAGGCAATAGAAAAATTTTTGATTCTACCTAACAAATTTCCGCCATTCTTCTACAAAGAACTGTGATACAATGTAGAGGACATCCGTATCCTAAAATAGAAAAAGCACATAAAAGTATCCATTAACTCACTGCATTCTTAACCTAAATCCTTTAGGGAAAATGTTTTTCCATGCACTGTGGTTTTCCTTTTTCAAGTTTTATAAATAAAATGGAAACCTAGCCCTCTATCAAGAAATAGCAAGCTACAGAAAATCCCCCAGCTTAGATAAAACTAAACAAATGAGAATTGGAAACTCGGGGTTGTTCTGGAACAGTTCATCAGGCATGCGGGGGGAGAGGAAGGAGGGGAATTTGGCAAGAGCCTTAAAAAGGGAAGATGAATTCATCTGTGCTAGGGATCATGATACCTCTGGCCAGTTACTGAGACAAGGTCTGTTTTTGTCCTGGAACAAATTCGGGAGGGAAGTCTTTTGCTCATTCGCAATCATCTTATGTAAGGCTTCGTTTTCTTCCCCTTCTCTTTCTAAAATCTGAAAGAGAATGAAGCAATCAACCATCTCCTGCTGACAGCATAGGGCTAGCCTCCTCCCTACACCCCCATTAAAAGAACAATGTTAATTCTGCGGGGAAGTCAGTGCAGGGTGACGGCACGTGATTTCCAGCACAGGGTGTTGCATACCTTGCACTGGGAACAGCATTCTTTGTAACTCGGAAACTCGGGCGCCTTTGGGAAGTACTGCTGCAGTTTGCTCCAAGCCTCTTTAGAAACCAGCCTTCGTTCATTTTCAGATATGCATAACTCCCCTGAGTTTAAAAAAAATATAGTAATAATTTACATTTGAACAAAAAGGCTGAAAAAAGTCAATGTGTAGCCTTCAAAACACTCTTTTCTACTTCTTAAACTTAAGAAAAATTTGTAGGTACTGGCTTCCTTTCCTAAAGTGTTGCAATTCTCTCTATTTCCTCAGTTTCAAAAACCTCTTAATTTTTTATTTCATCTACTTCTAAAGGAGCTATTCCTTTATGTCCTTAATCTAGGTCTGTGGTTGAAAAATGAGATAAAAACAAACGTGCGAGATTGAAGTCATGCGTTTCCTCTTTCCTCCTGCCAGTAACAGGGGTCCCCAGGGATCCCCGTGTCTCCGCTCCTCGGCAGGGGCTACTTCACAGCATTTCATCTCCAACCACACTCAAATGTCACAATTTCCTGCAGACTCTCTTTTCTCCCATGTGATTGTGTTACTTTATTGAAATCACCCTGAATCAAAATGGTACTTTCAAGGTGGTGTCCAACCCTCTCAGGTCCATTCCCTTAAGTTATCAATTCCAAGTTAAGTAATAAAGCAATCTACTGTACAAGTGGAAAACCATCTCCAGACAAGAGCCAACTGCTTTGCTACTGCCATCACCCCAACCCCTGTGGATCTTTCAAAGTCCCCAAAGGGAAGACTACTACGAGTCACCACCACCACCCTTTCGCTTCTCAGGTCAAGGGAACACCCAGATGGCAGCGACCTGCAACCTCAGCAGCCTCTGCTCGGTTTACTGCTGACATCTACATCGAGCTTTCCAGGGCCTTTCTCCCCACTCTACCTCTCACTCCATTTGTTCTAGTTTTTATTGTTTCAGCTGTTCCCAACTGATAAATTAGTGTACTGTACTTATGTACCTATATGGGTCATTACCCAGAAAACCATCTGTAAGTTTCCAAATCCACTCATTTGTTTCCCTCCCCCCATTGGCCAGGTACCTCCACGTTTATTAAGAATAAACCCAGGGGCTTTCTAAATACAGTATCATCATTCTTTGCTTTATATGCTTTATCTAATAAATAAACTGAGAATGAGAGAAATTATACCCAGGGTCATCACAGCTGGTGACTAATGAAGCTGAGATATAAACCCAGATCTGTCTCATTCAAACCCCATAATTTCTAATACCTCAAAATCCGTCTTCTTAACTTCCACCCTTCACTTCTTACTGAGCTTTGAATAATCCCAAGAAAAGATTGCTTTGCCTTAATGAACTTATTACCAGAAAAAAATAGGTCACAATGTAAAAATTAACTTTCTTTCTGAGAAGGCTCTTAACTTAAATTTCCTCTGAGGCTATGAAAACTGATTCCAACATGTCTATCCCCAGATACAATTAAGAATTTTTGTAAAAAAGATTAATTGAATTATCAGACTCTAATATAGTACATCTTTATGGTGAAATATAATGCAGCCATAAAAAGGATTAAGGTAGATTTCCATAACCTGATTATTTTAGAAAGAAGTCCAAGGCAATTAAAATTTTAAAGTGGTTCTCTTAAAAACAAACAAACACAAAAACCTCTGCCTCTGTATGTAAGTGGTATAACCCAATCTGGTTACAAAAAGGAGAGAGCATGAAGGAAGCAATACAAACACGCACATTTCAATGTTCCAGTGGGGGTACTTTCACTTAATGACTGGCTTTAATGTTCCCTGTGTATCACTCATATGATTAAAAAAGAACAAGTCAAATTTATTTCTGAGGGCCGGCCCGGTGGCTCAGGTGGTTAGAGCTCCATGCTCCTAACGCCAAAGGCTGCCGGTTCGATTCCCACGTGGGCCAGTGGGCTCTCAACCACAATGTTGCCAGTTCAATTCCTCGAGTCCCACAAGAGATGATGTGCAGCACCCCCTGCAACTAAAATTGAACATGGCACCTTGAGCTGAGCTGCTGCTGAGCTCCCGGATGGCTCAGTTGGTTGGAGCGTGTCCTCTCAACCACAAGGTTGCCGGTTCGACTCCCGCAAGGGATGGTGGGCTGTGCTCCCTACAACTAGCAACAGCAACTGGACCTGGAGCTGAGCTGCGCCCTCCACAACTAAGACTGAAAGGACAACAACTTGAAGCTGAACGGCACCCTCCACAACTAAGATTGAGAGGACAAAAACTTGACTTGGAAAAAAGGCCTGGAAGTACACACTGTTCCCCAATAAAGTCCTGTACCCCTTCCCCAATTAAAAAAAAATTATTTCTGAAGTCAGAAAAGTATTTTAATTAAGTCATTTTACTGCAGTCTAATTGGTACTAACTACAAAGTCCTCCACTCTAACTTCTTAGCCATGTTTCTAAAATAGCTTCACATCATTTTAATAATACCACAATATGTCCAAATATTGATTATGACCTCACAGTAATTAACTTTTACTTGTGACGTGAGTTTGTAGGAATCAGACTTGTATCCTACAATAAATAACATTGCTTCTTAAATTTGAAAAGGGAAAGAAAGCCACTCAACTTAATCCATCCTGTGAGCAACATCTTCTAATACAAGAGCAAATCAGTCATGAGTGATTTAATTCACCAAACATAATTGGATAATCGAATCCCCAAAGATTCTTCTGGTAAAAATAGAAATCTAGTTAACAATGAGCTTAGATTCTGGATAAATACCCTCCTCCTCGAAATTTAGTTCAAACTATAATAATTTGGGCCACAGAACATCAGAAGAATGTGTACCAAAACAAAACATTGCTCATCTGCTAAGCAAATGAGGTATAATAAACAAAGTTTTAGAAAGGTTATCCAGCTAAACGAATATAAAACGAAATGGCTAAGAAAGCCTGATGCATTCGTAGTATCTGCAATAAATGCCGAACTCTATGGTGGTAGTAAATCTAATGGAATATAATCTGGTGATTAATTCACATAAAATCTGTGCTATGTTCAATATACACAGGACTTCAGAAATACATGGGGATTTTGTTATAAAAATAAGGAAATTAAAAAAAAAAAGACTTCCAGATAAAAACGATGTTTTAAAACTGCATTTACTTTCAGTTGCCTCTTGAAACACCATTAAACGACAGTAAGGGTGTTTTTTTTTAAAAGATAAAATCATAATGATGGATAAAAAGGACAGAGAGGGAACAAAGGCGACAAGAATTTTAGAAGCTTAAAAGCAGATGGATGAGACACATGAAAAATAAACTCTAAATTGGCAAAAGTCAAGAAGCAACCAGATTTACTATATTGCAAAACTTGCCCCCCAGACCCAGAAATCGGGGGCACTGGGAAGTATAGCGGGGTTTAAAAAATAGGATAATGGAGTAAAAATCTATTTCAGAGGTGGTTAAAAGTTTTAACTCCCCCTCCTCTCTACCCTACAGATAACTGTCCCCCTCTACCTGGAAAGAAGACCGTAAGCATCTCTGACAGTGTCAAACCGCAGGCCTTTGCACTGGGAGACACAAAGCACAGAAATGACGTAATGAGCTGGGGTGGGGTTAAATAAACTTTTTCACACAGAATGCAGAGACTCCCAAGGCCCTCTTCTTTCTGCTACCCCAGAACAGCCATGTCTGCATTTGACAGGCAGGAGGATGGAAAAAGTCTACAGAGAAATCTGAGCAGCCCAGAGCATTGGGAATTCCCCAGTGAACGACTCGGCCAGGGCACCCTAACAGCAAAGCACAGTCACCAGACCTATCTGCACACGGCCTGCAGAGCACCTGGCACAATAAATAAGACAGGGCCTGCACCAGGCCATGTTAGTAGGAGATGTCACTGAATGCCGGGGACGAAGATCTTACAAACTGTCAAAAATCGAAGGAAAAAATATTACCTACGAATAATGGCTTTGGACAAATGGGGCATGAAAAAGTGCAAATCCTTCAAATTTTCTATAAAAAATAATTGCATTTCTAAGAAAAATAATTGCAAACAGTGATATGCCTAGGAAAAATAATTGCATTTCTAAGAAAAATAATTGCAAACAATGATATGCCTAGGCAAAACTATCCATTAAATGTGGTGACCTTGAGCAAATGACTCTCACCTTTATATGCCTCAGTTTATTTACTTACCAGTCCAGTGGCTATGACAGTAACAATGACCTCTCAGGGTTGTATAAATGAGTTAATATCTACACACTTAGAAAGCTACCAGGCACATTGCAAGTGTACGTAGTAAACATTCAGTAAATGTCCACTATCATCTTACTACTAGAACACCCTGGTACCAGCAGCACCACCATCAACACATTTCGGGAACAAGTTTCACTATAAACCTAAAGAGTGAAGTGGGTCTCTAAGTCCAGCACCCTGCACCTGAAACCCCTGACTTCACGGACATGGTACTCGACAGGTGATGTCTACAGAAACAACAGATGAGAACTATCCTTTTGAAATACTGGGTAACAAAGTATGGACCAAAATGCCACCGAATTGCACTGCAGATCAAGCTAAAGATCTAAAAAAAACTCGCTTTGTGTAAAATTTCTGCTGAGGAGTACAGCACACGTCCTGAAGGCACATTCAGCTCTGCCACGCTTGCTAATCAAAACTGTAACAGTGAAATGACAAGACAGGAAGTGGGAAGACAGAGCAAGTCAGTGAGCTGAGGAAGAAGATGACAATATGAGTTCTGGCACTGTTTCAACCAGTGGGGCAGCAACAAGCATGAAACTTAGCATTTCACCACACATTCATTCTTCCTCTCAAAACAAACGACTAGTCCTATGTCCACATCAATGCTGTGAAGATAAAACAAGAGTTGATATGATAACATTACAAGAAAAACGAATCTACTTTTGGCGATTCACTTCGCCTCCCTCTATTTACTTATTCAATCTGTCTACCACTCAAGAAGTCACTTCTTCTCTCACGCTTTTTGTGCTCCTACTAGTGTAAGAGAGACACAATGGGAGGCAGGTGATGAGATGGGAAGGACAATGGGCTTGGGACTGAGACCCGAATCCACATCCCAGGATGACCTCCCCATCTCCGAGTTGTGTGGCCAGTACATGAGAATGCCACTCAGTAAGCTGAAGTACAGTGAGACGGTGTCCCAAAAAATCAGCATGCAAGTACCACCTACGTGACAATTATTAGGACCAGTGTCATCAAGGGCCCTTGATAGAAAAGCGCTAGTGTGCACGAGGGTAAGTGTGAGATATGAAGTACCAGTGCATAATGAACCATTGAAATAAGAACTAAAAGTAGAATTTACTAGGATCAAAAAGGATTCTGAATATTGGCAATATCTTAGCACACAAGAAATGCACAGAAGTGGGTTAATAGTATTAACCACTGACATCCTAACTTTTCTGGGTCCAATTTTTCCCAGGATAGAGTTTTTAAAAAGGGAGGGAACGAGGGGACTTACATAGTAGATGGCTCTGAGAAGTAGACACCTGCTTGGCTTTCATAGTGCTAACAGAATGGAAAATCATGGCTCATATATCATATACCATGACAAAAAGTGACATTTTAGAAGTGAAGACTCACTAAGACCAAATAAGAAACACGTAAACAAATAAATAGATTAGGAAATTATTAAGAGTACATAGTACACAGTTGCTAGCCAATAAAAGTCTTAGAAACTAAACCAGAAATGCCCCTAATAATAAATCTATGAACACTGTTCTCAAACTGTTCAAACTGGACAAAGACAATCAAGGGAAATTCTTCCCTTCAATTCAGAAAGCCCTTCAACATGTAAAGGAGCTACAAGTTTCTTCTCCTCTAAATATGGGAAAATCCTACTTTATGATTTAAATTGTGTTTTCAAGGAGAGAAGGTGTGATGGGCACTGGCATGAAATCAGGCAGTAGAAACTAACAGATAAAAAGGGTGTGAGAACAGAAACATTAGAAACAAGTACAGTTTAGAAAACCAGTTTACTCCACCATATTAGGTTGCCATATTAGGGCTGAATCCCTAAGAGAAAGTGCGAAACATTTAGCAAAATATTTACGAGACGCTAAAGTCTGACTAACAAAGGAAGATTTACACTTTTAGCTTACCATGTGGACACAGAATGTCTTCGTTAAAATTTAATTCCTCCTCTTCTTCTTTTCTTTCTTCCTTTGAGTCGTCTAATCAAAAGAAATACAGAAAATAAATAACTGCTCTGGCTGTTGTATTTCAAGTTTAAAGTAGCAGAGAAACTACTCTGTACAATTTTGAACCAAGCAAAGTTAAAAAGTGATTCCTACACAGTTCTGCTAAGTGTTATACTTCTTCTCCTTAAAAGGAAAGAAGAATGCCTGAATGGCAGTATTACTTTTTAAAGATTTAGGTTATGTAAGAAAATGTGCCTTTTTTCACATTGAAAAATAATTTCCATATCCTTCCATTAATTCTAGTCAAGGGACTCAGAACACTGTGTCATAAACCAAATTAATCATCTACATGTCATGTCATTCTCACCTACCCATTTTTTTAGGGGCTGAACAGAAAGCTTTAGCGGAGACTGAAATAAGGACATAACCTTTAATGTCAAACACATGTAATAAGAACTTTGCCTTTCTTGTTACCATTTCTCTTCCAATATCAGCTTTTCCTATTGTCTACACTGTATCACCACCAATTTCTAGTTGTGCGTACAGGGAACACGATCAAATTAAAGAAGTCGTAAGTATTAGGAGATGAGAATGGTTACCTTATCCACGAGTTTTCCAGGTTAACTATTTAATACACAATATATATAAAGGATATTTACTAAACATTAAAAAGTTTAAGTAGAGAAATGAGCAAAGGAAGGACATGACCACGTAACTCTCTCTGGTCTCCTCTCTCTCTCTCTCCGTCACACACACATAAATACAAGTAACTAACTTCTCAAATGTATCATGATGGTGAGCCTCAACGATAATTTTGAGAGATGTAAGCCTTGACACTTCTAAGTCACTTTTCATATATCAGACTGATAAAAATTGATGTGACTGATGTACTCTTTATGTTGACAAAAGCACACAGAAACAAGCCCTCAGCATACTCTCCGGAGGAAATTTACCATTATGTATCAGTATATGACAATCATATATAGGTATAAGTCTCAGATCCAGCAATTTCTGAGAATTTATTTAAAGTCTTCAAATTTAAAAGTGTTAAAAATCACAACTTAAAACTAATAGTGGCTTTGGTGTTTTTATTTTCTCAGAAAGTAAGGTAGTGATGATATGAGAAGATCCACACCAACTAAAATTAAATGATATAACGTGCTTGAATGCAGAAAATCCAAAGTATTTCACTAACATGGTTAAGAATATTAAAATGACTTAAAAAAATTATGTAAATACTAATATTTGGAGATAAGAAAATTAAGTTAAATATTGCTTTTGGATCACCATAGACCTCTGAATTAGCAAACTGATCAAGTCATTAGTTTCCATTTTAAATAAAAAAATAGTTACTATGCCTTCATTTTCCTTGAATTTTTTTTTAAGTTAGTTTATTGGGGTGACAATTGTTAGTGAAGTTACATAAATTTCAGTTATACAATTCTGTGTTACATCATCTACATATCACACTGTGTGTTCACCACCCAGAGTCAGTTCTCCTTCCATCACCATATATTTGATCCCCTTTACCCTCATCTACCACTCCCCTCCCCCCACATCTGGTAACCTCCCTTGAATTTCTTAAAAAACACTATTATAAAATTAAATTTAGCAGCTGACATACACTAACATAATTTCCTATTTGAAAGCATAGCCTCAGGAAACTCAGAAAACTTTATAAGGAAAAAGCCATTCAAAAGCTGCCTTCTTTCCTGGATAAAAAACACAGAAGTATAAGGTCCCTTACTTGATGAAGGCAGTCTGTAAATGTGGCAGATAGTCTATAACCAAAATGTACTAAGCTTACAATATACGATGCAATCTACAGCAGACTTGCCTTTCTTAGAAATTTTAGTCTAGAGCAGAATTACAATTAACTTCGCACATGATAAACTAGAGAGACCCTGAGCCCAAAGCATGCTGGGTTATAAAGAATCCCTCACGAGAGCTGCTGAACCCTTGCTCAGTATCAATGGCTGAAAAATCCTTCACTTGTTCTGATACATTCTTGAGAGCGTTAGGATTTTTATTACAAATTGTCTTTAAAATTACATGGATGGGAATTAAACCAATTTTACTAAAAATGAGTATTTGCAATTATGTGGCATAGTTCACAACCATGTACACACAGTTTTCGGACGTTACCTTTATTCCAGGTGTTGCCGTTTATTTTTCCGTTGCTTTGGTCTGTGTCACCATCTTGCTCATCTAGCTGCTCAAGAGCCAGCTGGCGCCAACCGCGCAAGGAGGATTTTCCCACCCAAAATCCATCATTGCTGAGGAACAGAGAGAAAGTGAAATCAGGAGAATAATGTTTCCGAAGGTCTTCCTCCCCTTCTTTCCTTATAAAGCCCACAACGAAAATGAATTACAAACACTCAAAACCTGCGGTTGTGTACACAATTTCTTGAACGCACTTCCTCATTTTGGCTATTTTTACTCTTCCACTATTGAATGGCAGGTTATCTCGTATATTGTTTCCAACCTAAATCTTACCATTTACATTCATGCCAATCACACCAATCAACTGGCTGCTTTCTTCCACTTGATTGCTATTCACAGCCACATACAGCTGTGCCTTTATGTACACAGAGACTCGGATATAGACAATGTCTGTATACAATGTCTCTATATACCCTGCCTTGGTTTGGTCAGGCCTCAGACCCACATCTCTGCTTCTCTCTTTCTAATGGATGGAATACAGTCTCAAAGCCTGTGGGACTCAGCTTTCCTTATTTCTGCCTCAGTGGCAATCACTGCAAAATTTAATCTGGCTATGCTATCCACTTCATCACACTTCTTTCTTCAAAAAAATCTCCCTATTATCTGCAAATAATCAGCTACCTGGTTATTACCTCTTAAATTTTCTTTTAGTTTCCCGTAAACAATCTATACTGTGAGGCATACATACCCTTTTACTGTTGCTTTTAGCAGATTATTAACAGTTTTATAATCTTCATTTAGTTGGTTCTTCAGACGCAACACACGACAACGTTCTACTACACACTCCTTACACAGGGCTTTCACTAGAGGCCAGAGAGAATGAAAAGGACATGTAGTATACTGACATACAGATTTCCTGCTAGGAAAATGTTTTTGGCGCTTCGCAAAACACAGAAGTCACAAATTTTGACCATACAGAAAATCAGTAAGTAGCCTAAATTATTTTGGTGATATAAATATCAAGAGAACATTGTCATCTGCATAAATAACAGTAAGAGACGAAAGGTTATAATATGCTAAAACTATACCATAAAGCACAATATTTTACAAGGTTTAGGTACAAATTTTACAAGACCGCAATCAAATAATTGAGGTTCTAAGGGGGTGGGGGGAGTCAGTGTATCTGTTAATTGTTTAAGAGCTTCATGTAGGTATTAACTATTGGAACACTTCAAAGCACAGAACACAAAAGGAAAAAGAAAAATCAAGGGCCCGATTTAAAACACACAGTTCCAGGGATCATATGAAATGTGATTCTTTGAAAGAGCTTCTCATCACACAATTGAATGATTGTGAATCAAAAATAGACATTTAGAAAGCAAAACCCTGGGTTTGTACAAGGCCTGAATCATGTAGTTAAATGCCAGTTTTTATACAGTAAGTCATACACAATCAGAAAATAGCATTTAATTTAGAGAAAAGGGTGGTGCTGGTGGTGGTTATACAATTTCGTTTATAAGACTCATGTATAGATTGGAGGGCGGCCTGTGTTGCTAGTTGCTCATTAAAAAGAAAAATGTTATGAGGTGGCAACCGGAACCAAATAGACTATGGGTACTATGTAGACATCTACAGCTCTCTATTCAGGGTAGACTCCAGCAGCTTCCATTCATAAGCTAAGTAACAAACTGCAGGTCGCACGCTGTTAGAAAGTCACCATAGCAGGGAGGCATAAGACTTGCAATGAATTAGACCAGGGTCCAAGAACTTTGAAGAGTACTGTATAAAGTAACAAAATACCATCAGATGATTTTCTCAAAAGTATCCAATGATGTCTACCTTGAGAGGGAAAACAACAAAAAACCTCAATGAGCAGTATCAGTTTCTTTTCTAATGTTATAAATACAACTTGGATAATGCAGCTCAACTTCTACGTCATTTAGCAAATCCTTTGTGCAAAGTGTAAGGGACATCTGATCTAGCATAGCTTGGTCAGAGGACCACAAAGCCCATATGAGGAGGACTTAAAATATTACTCTTTTTTAAGTAGCGAAGACATCTCCAATTACCAGTTAGTCTGGGTCCTCCTCCGTATCTACTGTAGAAAATGTCAGCCGCATATTCAGATATTCTCTTCATAATTGATATTTTATCAGGATGCAGCTTGTCATGGGAACAGAGGCAGGCGTGGTTATCAATAGGCTTGGTAGGTGTTGATTCATCCAACCACTTTTGCAGCCACTCAAGAGAGACAAATTCATAGGGCTCTGAGGAAGAAAGCAAGGGAAAGAGCCTATGTATTTTTACAGTTTGGTGACTAAGTGACACATTCATTTTCCTCAAAAGACAAGGCAAACTCTGTCTAAAGTTAGCAGAAACAGCAGAACCACTGTTCAGGGAAGATGTCGGATGAGTCCGACACAAAGCTCTATGCAATGACCCCAATTCTGAGTTCAAGGAGCTGTGCCCAATGCGGACAAGTCTGCAGAGCGCCCTATGAGATCGGCTGGTATTATTAACCCCATTCTACAAAAGAGGTATCCACAGAGAGAAGTGTCTTGCTTGATAGCACAGCAGAGCTTTGATCAGGACACCGTGACGACAAGCCACACTCCACGCTGGCTTGCAAATCACAGAACCTCATCCCCTACTATGTTTGTTCCATAAATGTTGTCATAAACACTTTTCATCAATGTCATATACAACTGAAAATTAAAAGAAGCCTGACTGAGTTCTAAATTAGAGATTAATCTCATCAGCTATCACCGCGCTTTTAGAAGCCATTTCCACCACTGAACTTTTCTTCATTCAAGATGATACGGATGTCGATTAAAAGGTATTTGATTTCCACACCCAAATCCGTATCATGATCTATGCATTACATTATTACGTACTTCAAGAAAGTAGGCTTTTTAAAACAAATTCCAGGAGGAAATACACTAGAATTGAATTATCATCAATTTTGAAGTTGCAAAAATTAAGACAAAACCAAACGCCTCAACATGAGTTTTAATTTGGGAAAACAGAGCCCTTGAGTTCCCTAAAAGTCAAAATTAAAAATAAAGGGACAGCTTTGATTACTTACAAAGATTTCCAGTGAGTCCCAGCATAAAACATAGAAGAAAACATACAGAAGTTGAATTTATATATTTATATTATATACTACTTCTGATGAGATCTGAGGGGTAGACAATTAAACTCAAAGCCCATTGTGACCAATTTTATACCTTCCCTGAGAGTTGCAAATCTAGAAAACTAACTCCCATCTTTAGTTTTGTATAAAACATTTCAATGTTTACACAAACGAAACTCAGAATTGTTGGATCCTTATTTGTGCTAAAACTGAACGTACATCATCAACTGAGAGCCTTCTGTCTGACCAGCTCGAATGCAGCTGCAGAGGAAGAGCTCATGACTACAAGTTGAGACCAAGGTCTAATCCAAGTTCTGCCACCAAGAAACTGAACTTGAGCAAGTCACTTAAACTCTATGCTTTAGGTCTTTTATCTGTAAAATGAAGGTAATAATACCTGCCTTCTACCTACCTCACAGGGATGTTGCTGAATGTAAAAGATAAGCTATGTGAAGCATTTTGAGCTTTTTGGAAGAAAAGAGATATAGAAAAGTTAATTATACATTAACACAATATATAAAAGAGGAGACCTTAAGATTCAGTCTAGGTAACATGGCTGTGGCATTTCACAATATATAATGGTATGGTTAATTAAATTTAAAATACCTCTCAATTTTATTTGCCACTTATCCAGTTTAATCCGGCAGGGATAGAGTACACTGGGTATCTTAAGAATGCAAAGATAAATAAATGATCTCTCTCTAAGAAAGCAAAATGAAAGTCTTAGCATTTGTATTCTTTTCCCAAATACAGTCACATAGATTAACATTTTTAGTAATCTGAGGGCGATCAAAGGAGGGACAGCAGGATTGTGACACAGAGCAACATTCAAGAATAATTCACCAGAGGTTCTTGTTTCCCCAGCCGCTGGTGAAGGATGGATAGAGGACAATACCTGCTATTGTTAACTGAAAAAATGAGCTGTGAGGATCCTGACTCTTACCAGGAAAGGAGTCTAGGAAAACTGAAAGTGCACAAGGTACTCACTCCTTGCCAAGGGGTGCCTGCTAGATTCAAAACCCAGGGTGACTACAACCCAGGGTGACTACGAGAGACTCAAAAGGCAGCTAGTCCAAGACAACGATTTTCAACCCCCTCGTAGAGTCCCACAGAATTCCAAGTGAAACTTACTATTTTGGTTTTGAGTAGTTTAATATGAATTCAATGTACGATATGAAGATTAGAAAACTCATGTATGGTTTTATAGTAAGAAGAGAAAGGAAGAGGAGAGACTGGGTCTATCATTCTGACGTGATACCGTACTTAGTAACTCAGCCAGTTTTCCCGGTTTAGTGTGCTGGAAGGTCCATGGAAGGAAAAGTGACTGTGCTCACAGAGGTCTTGCTTTCTTTCCATTTTCAATTTTCTTCACTATAAAGAGTTGTATCAATCTCTGCCCAGAGCTTCCCTGAGAATCAAGCTCTAGCACAAGTCTTAGTAATTAAGGCAGATTCTGCCTGTGGGCAGTTTTTACACTACAGATGCTTCTACGCTAGAGAAAGACTCCTGGCAGGTTCTCAAAGATGTTCTCTGTTATTTGTGATTCAGTAACCTATCTAAGCATCCCTTTCCAAAGTCAAGTACCAAATGGGAATGAGCCCTCTATCAAGTTGGAAATAACGAACTGTATAACACCTCAGCATTGGACAAACCAGGAAAGCAACTGTTAAAATATTTACCAAAGGGAAATGCACATTTTTGTTCAAGGTTATTTATAATTTTTTTTTTAATGCCTGGATTTTGAACACAAGGAATTTTCTTTTGGAAAGATGAAATCTAGAATGACTGAGTCATCAAAAATATTTGAAACACTTTACCTCGATAGAAGTTAAGATTATTATTTAGAAATAAGTTATTTCAATTTAAATAAAAAGGGCCAAAATGGTTCGTGTTCCCAGTGAGGCTTACATTTTAGGATAAGTGACTCTTCTTTAAATATGTTCACAAAGATAAGATTTACAAAATGCAAAACAGAAGACATCGAATGGCAGCACAAAACCATGGTCATTAGCACTGAGATTTTACTACATTTTGGAACAACATGGACCTTCCACTATATCAATTTATTGCAAAAACTTAAGAAAAAAACGATAAAGCTCATAATCGGTAAAAGTACTGATAACAGAGTTATATTCTAAAAACAGAAGCTTATAGACTGAATGAAAACAGCCAAGAAAAGCACAAGTATGTGTTCACTTGACACACAGCATCTTTGGACCATGCAGCTTTAGTAAAGAGTGGTTCCAAAATGCATTTTACTTTAGACCCAGTAAATCCCTTTCTCTTGTCCAGTGAATAATGGAAACTGTGAATAAAGTTCAAAAAATATATTTCTAGGTTCCAACTCCTATGACTATATTTAGAGCTTTGAATCATATGTTCACTTCCAGCAAAATTAAGATCAATCTAATTCCTTAGGATAATCCTAACCCTTGGGACAGAGTGAGAATAACAGGTTACAAAGAAAGGTCAGATTCAAATTAAGATGTCACTTACAAGAAACTTTTAAGAGCTATTCCTCCAGATTTAGCAATTTATATCCATCTTTTGTTTAAAGTTACAGGAGTAAGATAAAAGTTATCAAAAAGACAAAAACCACAAATATAATTATGCTTGAGTATTTATTTTCTAAAATTAGGATTAAATTGCCTCTCTTCTTTAAGTAGGAATTGGATATGGGGGATTCATGTCTATGAAATGACAAAGACAACATATTATTACAAATGGCATACCAGCCTTAAAAAGTTGAGGTTCCCTTTTTGAGGCACTAAGCAAACTTGCATAACCATATACAGTAAAGGGATGAGCTGGATTATATGGGACAATTCTTAAGAAATCAGAGGTCAGCAGAACGTTTCCCTATTCTTAGCATAATATTTGATATTAAACTTCAAATTAATCTAATAGTATCATAAAAAACAATATTCATTAAAAGAATGCCTGTTAATACTGTGAGGGTACGACGTATTCAAGGAAACAGAGTAGGTGAGCTGCTTCCATAGTAACCCAATCAGATTTTTCTTTAAAAACAAATTAATCTCTCATAAATAGAAATACTTAGAGTCATATGCCGAGTGCTGACCTAAGCCTTATAATTTATTAAGAGCTTCCCATTTTTAAAAGTACATGATAATGAAAATTCTACACTACACATTATATGCTTGATGCTACACGTCAAGTTACTACTGGTTTACAAAACACTTTTAGTGTATGAGCTGGCACAAGCGGGTGATAAGAAAGGGTCGAGAAAAGCTTGTTCATATACATTTGTGAACGTAAAAGAAACAAGGCATCAATGGCAACAGTGTGGTCCCAGAATATCTTACAGACCAGCTCCAGCAGGTAACCTTTGGTACAGCTCCTTAACCTCTTCGTGCTTTGCTTTGCCTTTATCCACACTTTGCTTACGCATCTCGGCCATTTCAATGCACCACTCCTCAAACTTGGAATTGTCCCGGTCAACCAGCTCTTGAAGAAAGGCTGTTCAAAACAGAAAGGCAAAAAAATAATTTTATCCTCTTTTCAGACACAGAATGATACTGGCTAAGATTCTGGTGACAGCTTCCTACTGTGGCCTCCCTTTCTGCCAGAGACCTACAACCTGAAGGCAGAAGGAAAACTGAAGACAGACATTGGAATGCAGTTCCCCCACCTGGTTCTCCGACATCATCTGCCAACAGGGACCATCAAATGGCTCAGAAACGCAACTTCAAAATAGCTAGTTCCACAGACCACAGAACAATATTAGGTAAAATGACAACTGAAGGCTGCCTTTAGGCAGGCCAGTAGAAATTCTTCCTTTAAAAAAACAACCTAGAAAATCTATGAACTAGCTAAAACTCTCAAATTCTAACCAAACTGCTCTTTAGATACCACGTTTCCCCAAATATTAACACCTAGCCAATCAGCTCTAATGCGTCTTTCGGAGCAAAAATTAATATAAGACCTAGTATTATATTATATTTATCATATCACATCATATATCATATCTTATTACAGACCTGGTCTTATATTATAGCAAAATAAGACCGGGTCTTATATTAATTTTTGCTCCAAAAGACGCATTAGAGTTGATTGTTCGGCTAGGTCTTATTTTCGGGGAAACACGGTACTTGCTTGTCTTGGTTACATACAGGATTTTTAAAAAAATTCCCTTTACTTTTCTTTACCAGGTGGGGTGGTGGTGTTGGTGGTGGTGGTCAGTTCTATCAAAAGCTCCTTTAAAAACTCACTACTTTGAAGCAAATTTGTAATTATATCTGCTTCACCAATATTTACCATAGGCGATCAACCTATATTAATAAATAAAAACAATCTGTTGTCATTGACCTTTGAGCAAGATATTCTAAAATATTTGCCTTATATAATCCTGGAAAATTGCTTACCCGGTACTTGAACAATTGTGTTGGGTTTTTCTTGAGTTTGTAGTCTATAAACCAACATGTAAGCATTTCGAGAGCAGTGAGTTCCTTTGCCACACTTGGGTTTACGTGTCTGGGACTTAGAAGGTTCTGCTGAGGTAGGGAAATCAAAAGATGACTAAATTAGAATGCCTGGTTCGTTTATTCTTTTGCAGAGGGTGTGGGGGGCGGGGGGAATCACAGAAAACAATTCCTAACATATATACTCAAGATACTCTAACATGGATTTTGAACATTAAAAGGCAATACAAATTTTGCAGGCTCCATAGATGTTTGAATCTTTAAACAATTTTACTACTACCCACTTTGTCTGCCACATCCCATTTTTAAAAGATGATTAAGAAAGTACTGTTTTTCATGAAGACAAACCTGGAACAACAACAAAAAAAACTAATACTACGAGTTTTATTGTAATGTTGCTCTTAAATTACAGAAATAAATCCAAATTTAATTGCCCAAAGAAATAAAATGGCATGTTCCAAAAGTGAAATGAAATGCTAATAAGCAGAAAGATTAGCCACTAAGGTCTATGAATTCAGTAGCAAGCAGAAACATAAGTGTTCGACATGGTAATTATACCACATGGAAATGATCTTCAAATTGGGTGTCAGTATCCCAGGGTAACACTCCAAGGGGTATGAGATCATGGATCATTCTGAGGAAATCAATTACCAGATCTTCAATTCACTAAGTACTTTTCTACAAATTGATCTACCTCAAAGTTGAGGTTTTGTTGATGGTTTCCACCTTTCCTTTCTCAGTCATCTGTATCTCCCACTTTACAAAAGAAAGATATAACCTCTCACCCAGTGACCAAAAGTCTCGTCTATGTCATTAAGAGATGAATTAAAAGTAAATTTTTTCTTTGTGTTTTAATTTTTAAAATTTACTTATATTGGTTTAAATATGTAGTGATGTTTATAATGTTAAAAAAGCACAACCCAGAAGAACTTTTTAACTATTTAGAGCTTTATAGTTATAGAAAACTTAGTATATTCCATGACAACAAAATTCTGTAGGGTCAACGTAATAGAAATATTAATACAACAAAAAATGTCCTGCTATAAAAATAGACCAGTTCATTTACCTTTGACAAGAATGATGAGGGTATCAAATCTCTGTGTTACTTAATTTCATTTGGGTACTCTTAAGAGACTGAGGTTGCAGTTTTACTGTTTATAATATATCAGAAATTACATTATTTGGAGCTACTTAAATTCATGATAAAAAAAAATGTTGGATTTTAAAATGTACAAAGGAATACAGATTTGCTCAATATTCCTACAGAGAATACAGGACCAAAACAGTTTGAAGACCACTGTCACAGGGGATTAAAAAATCTCGTGTATAGCAAAGGTCAGTCACTTCAAACTGAAAAGCATTAATATTTAGGATGTTCATTACTCTGTAAGATGGAAGATAAAATCATTCGTTCAAGTTCATGATAGAATACAGTAACGATTAACTAACTGATTTATCGAACAAGTATTTCTATTTTTGATAAAAAGAAAATAAATGAAAGCTGCAATGTCCGTTGCATATAACAATGAGAAGCATTAAAACATTGGAATGGGATCCTGATAGGTGTGGAGTCTCTTTCTCTTTAACTATTTTAAAATTTAGGACTACCCATATGTACAAGAGAGACAGGACAGCCTTAACAATGCTTTTAATCCTACAATTCCCTGACTGAAAATAAGATAGATCAAATAAACCTCAATAAGAAACAGTCAAATAAAACCGAAATTAAACACTATAAAACTACATGTCAATTTCGTTCCTAGCAAGACTATCACAAGCCAATGTTAAGAACTTGACTATTACTTAGGTAAAGTAGAAGCAACATTGCTGAATGTCTGTAAACACCTAAATGTTGATTTCACAATAGAAAAGACTGTATTACAAGAATATAATCACCACGTGAATATCTGCAGGAAGATTACCCATATGCCCTGACAGCCAACCCCGAATGCAATGCTCCTCTCTGTCTGACACCCTGGAAAAGTGGTTCTGATCCATTAAGAAAAACAGTGGCAGGAGACACACACCTATTCCCCTTCCTTTTCTCTTATTTAGATACCACAGTTGGAGCCACAGCCGAAAACGGCAAACATGGTAAGAAAGTGATGAAAACTTCAGCTAAGAGGGCTCCTCCTGGAAGAATTGTTCACTCCTTCAGGGAATAAATGGGTATTTTGGCCTACGAAGACTGAGGTGATGAGAGGTCCACACTAGGATACTATTTCAATAAGCACTTTTTATGGCAGACCTCAGCACTGCCATAAAAATAGCAACTGGCTTCCTCCCCACAGCGGCACGGCTCCACACTTCCGGGATGGGTAAGATAGTTAAGAGGGAAGAGCAGACACTGTTCTTGGAGCAAAGTTCCTTTGCTATAGTTACTTCACAAAAATAAATTTCCTGACCCAGAGGAAAGGACTACAAATCCTACTACATTAAATCTACTATTCATCATTTTGTAACTTAATACTCACCATCCTCTCCCCTCCTCAATCAATTAACTTGGTAATTGAAAATTAAATATTTGCCTTTAAACAGTACTGAAAACATGAATTATGGAAACTATCTCTGGAGCAAAAACATTTAAGGAAAAAGAAATTAAACACTGCTAATAAAAGATGCTCAGAGAGTTTATGTGTCTAAGAAATTCAAATATCCTTGATTGTCCATAGCAATCCTGGGTCATAATAATTATCACCAATATTTCCGGTAAAAAAAAAAAATTTATATTTTAAAAGGGCACTCACAACTTAAAGGTTTTACCTAGATCTTCCTCAATCCCTAGTTGTAATTTCTTCCCCTCCATCTTTTCTATGTCTTCGTCATTGAACTTGTACCATTCACCGGACTGTGGGTCTTTCACGTGGGCAATGTAGTGGCCAGAATAAGCACTCACTCCTCTGTGTATGAGGACCGCACTGAGTTCATACACATAGCACCCACCTGGAGAAGGAAAGGGAGAAGGTGAAAGACATTTGGGAAAACAGTATTTCCTCTTGTATCCTGAGCCTGAATTGTAATGAATACAGTTCTTTATGCATCCGACAGAATTCAAAACATGTCACCTAAGATTAGAAAAACCTAGTCTTACAAAATGATGTGGTGGACACTGTCTTCGGCAGTTCACTGTATCAACTCTGCGTTCCCTCTGCGATGTACACAGATGGAAAGCTGCGGCATTCTGGGCACTCAGGGCCACAAAGCTACTCTGCCATTCTTCTTTGTCCTTCTGCATAAACTGGCTGGGCCATATATTTACCAAAAATCTGTTCATAGTCTCCAACTTTTTACAAAAAATTAATGACACAAACTAATGAGATTTGAGTGCAAAGCGAAGGAACTAGAAAACAGGAGAAAAATGTTTTAGAAAAAAATTGGAGGGCTGGCGCGGTGGCTCAAGTGGTTGGAGCACCGTGCTCCTAACGCTGAGGTCGCTGGTTTGATTCCCACATGGGCCACTGAGCTGCACCCTCTACAGCTAAGATTGTGAACAACAGCTCTCCCTGGAGCTGGGCTGCTGTGGGCTACTGTGTGCCAGCGTGAGTGGCCGGCAGCCAGCAAGGGCTGCTGTGTGCTGCTGTGGGCTATCGTGTTCTGCCATGAACGGTGAGAGCTGCCATGAGCTGCCTACCGACGACCGGCAATCAATTGCCTCAGCCGGGGGGAGTGCAAGGCTCATAACACCAGCATGGGCCAGGGAGCTGTGTCCTACACAACTAGACTGAGAAACACCCCCTTGAACTGGAGTGGCGGGAGGGAGGGGGAGATGGCGGAAGAAGGGGGGAAAGAAAAAGAAAAAACTGGAGGTAAGTCATTAAGAAAAAACTGCCTTCAAAATAGGTATAGGCAAGACAATTAGAAACGACAGGAAATGAAATATGAAAAATCTAGAATAATTCTGCACTCAGATTTCTTCATAGTATTTTAACTTCCTATCCCATTTTAAATAAAAACCTACAAATCACAGCCTGTATATTATGCAAGTGGTTTATCCAAGAGAAGGTTTTATCCACACATCAAAATATCTGCAAATGAACACACACTTACATTTTAAAACAAAACAAAATATTTTAGCGTTTGAACAAAATCTTTTAAAGATTCTAAACTTAAACCAATTATAGGGAGGAAATTATATACGTGTTGAAAAAGATCACTTCTACAACACATCTTACTAAAAAATTAGAAAAGAAATTTAAAAATTCATTAGCAATCCCACAACAGACATTACTATTAATACTGAAACATGCAGTTTTTTTCTAATAAATATATCAACATCTTTCCACATCATTAAATATTCTTCTAAAAATTATTTATGATGACTATACACAAGTATCACAATATATTGGACCACTCCCGTATTGTTGAACATTTAAACTGGCAGCATTTGGGGGCCATTATGAACAATCATTATTATCTTTGTAGTTAAAATCTTTGTACATATCTTTGATGATTTATTTCATCACTATAATTTCCTAAGCACTGCAAGCAGTGAGTCACAAGATATAGCCAATCAATCACTCATTCAACAAATAATAAACATGCTGGTCACTGTTTTAAGAACAGAAGATCTAGGACTGACTGAAAGGACAAAGTCCCTGCATTCCTGTGGCTCAGTGGGGACACCTATTATACCTGGACCAAAAACCTCCTAACCCACTCCAGCTGAAAATAACTTAAAATATTAGGTAAGAGAAAAATATTTTAAAATACTATTAAATGCACTGATGAACTCATCTACAACAGGAATTCTTAACAGTATTTCATCAGTTACTAATGACAATAAATCATACAAGTATTAGCAGTAACTGACTCTATTACCAACCAACACCACAAAAATTTCCTATCACATTACCGCTGTTGCAGGTAACCAAATTTTAGCCTCTTCAACTTAAGAATGATGGTAGTTTTGATTGGCCGCTGGAACCCGTTCTTCAATGTACGCTTCTATTATTACATCACAAATCTGTCTTCAGGGGCGGCTGGTTGGCTCAGTTGGTTAGAGCACAGTGCTCCTAACTCCGATGGCTGTCGGTTTGCTTCCCACATGAGCCAGTGGGCTCTCAACCACAAGGTTGCCAGTTCGATTCCTCGAGTCCCACAAGGGATGGTGGGCAGCACCCCCTGCAACTAAAGATTGAACATGGCACCTTGAGCTGAGCTGCTGCTGAGCTCCCGGATGGCTCAGTTGGTTGGAGCGTGTGGCTCTCAACCACAAGGTTGCCGGTGCAAGGGATGGTGGGCTGCGCCCCCTACAACTAGCAACAGCAACTGGACCTGGAGCTGAGCTGCGCCCTCCACAACTAAGACTGAAAGGACAACAACTTGACTTGGAAAAAAGTCCTGGAAGTACACACTGTTCCCCAATAAAGTCCTGCTAAAAAAAAATAAATAATAATAATAAAATAAAGAATATGAAAAAACATATATGCTGGTTATCTGGGTGACAGAATTACAGGAGGTTTTTATTTCTCTTCTTTATGCTTTCTCAAATTTCCAAATGATCTAGAATGAATCCTGTGTAATTACAGCAAAAGATAATTTTTCAGTATTCTACCCATATAAGGTAGCACATTTGTATAGCAAACATTACAACCGCGTATGAAAGACAAGCCTATAATTACAAACTAATGACTTAATTTTACCAGTTCTAGCTAACAATTCCAAAATAAGCCAATTTTTCTCTCTATTTAAAAATTAAGTTTACTACATTTAATAAACCAAAATACCAAAATTAAATATTTCTATAGTACTTTTCACCTATCAAGTCTATTTGTAAATATCTTCCTTGTTCTCTTTACAGCATAAATTGGACAAATATATAATAATTTTAATAACAATAATAAAAACAACTATTCAAAACCATGCAGTGGAGTCAAGGAAAGTGCTGATTTTATGTCTCTTCAACTTCTAGCCCCTGAGAAACCACTAATTTATCAGACTTCTCTAATTTCAAACAATTATCTGAACAAAGGAGGCAGGAAGCAAACTATTATATAAAATGAAATACAGCTGAGCTTATTTGTTCAGCCAAATTTAACAGTAACAAAATCCAGCAGCCAAAGTCTTTAGCTGTTTCCTTCTTCCAGGGAGGTGCAAATTTTAAACCACTAACAGAGCATCATACTTTTTAAAGCTTAAATATTTAACGCATCACTCCCCAACCTCCCCAATCATTTCTTTCAAAGAATTTGTGCTTTGCTTCTATTGTAAGCTGCCTCCAGAACCCCTATATGAAAAGAGACAGTTTAATACATAATTTCTACATTAAAATTTTCATAAGCAGTAAGATCAAGCTTAAAAGGGAAGTCAAACAGTCCTTTCAGGAAGGATATGATGCTTGTTTTCTCTAACAAGAATCACACTGTTTGGGAAGGTGAACGACTACCAAAAGAAAAAGTAGTACATTATTTCTTTTGAAACTATCTCTTAGCATCCTAGAACTTATCAGTAGCCACAGATATCAAGAATTAAAACATACATACTGGAATTAGGCAATCTAACTTTTTTTTTTTTTAATTTTATTGGGGAACTGGAACAGGACTTTATTGGGGAACAGTGTGTACTTCCAGGACTTTTTCCAAGTCAAGTTGTTGTCCTTTCAATCTTAGTTGTGGAGGGCGCAGCTCAGCTCCAGGTCCAGTTGCCGTTGCTAGTTGCAGGGGGCGCAGCCCACAATCCCTTGCACCGGCAACCTTGTGGTTGAGAGGACGCACTCCAAATGACTGAGCCATCCAGGAGCTCAGCGGCAGCTCAGCTCAAGATGCCGTGTTCAATTTTAGTTGCAGAGGGCACTGCCCACCATCCCTTGCGGGACTCGAGGAATCCAACTGGCAACCTTGTGGTTGAGAGCCCACTGGCCCATGTGGGAATCGAACCGGCAGCCTTCGGAGTTAGGAGCATGGAGCTCTAACCGCATGAGCCACCGGGCCGGCCCCCATCTAATATTTTTGATAAAATGTTAAAAGAAAAAACACGAATGCCGGTAGCTCAGAGACTTAATTTTATGAGGAATTACAGATACAGTATTGACAGTAAGGTAACAAGTGTGCGTTCAGGAACAGTGAAATATCTTTTTCGTTTTTTATTCTTTTATACTCTTAATTATGTAGCTACTGATGAACCATCTAATCTTTGTTATGTACTTACTCAGAAAATGGAAAAGTAATATCTCGGCTCACCTAATAAAAAGCCTTTGTTCCCAGAAATTAGCCAATAAAATTTAGTAGTACTATTCTGTATTCAGCACAAGCGATCACAAGTTACAGTCTCTGAGCATTATAACTATCTCTGCTCGGTAAAAATATTACCTTTATGTTCCACATAAGGCTCCATGTCCAAAATTTCTGAGAAGCCAATATAAGTATTCAGCTTTTTCTTATGTCCAGTTTGCCTAACCAAAAGGAAAGTTAATTATATTTCTATTTAAAACAATCATAAAACAATATATAAGCTCTATCAGCTATATTTTAATAAACTCAATAGTAGCTAGGTAGATTTCATTTAGCAATCTTGCTCAAAACCCTACACAATTATAAGTAAATATAATACTGTCTTAGAATTGGGCAAAATAATTGGTTCAAAGGTATGAAATTAAAGTGCTAATTCCAAACACAACACTCATTTCCAGACGTTTTAATTTAATCATAGAAGAAAACCACAGATGCTCCTGCTTTATTTTGTAGAAGAAATGCACATATGCAAACATTGCCTGATTTTAATTATAAAATAAAATATATATTCCCATGGGGGTGAGGGGTATTGTAATAAGCAGAAAATTTACTCTAGTTCTTATACAATAATACAGAATGTCATGGTAATTTAGTTCCTACCCAAATGTTTGCATTTCCTTTGCATTTTAAAATACTTTTTTTGAATTAAAAAAAAATAAAGATTCTCTACTTTTCTAGTTCTCAGTTTTATATGGCTGGCTTCTTTAAGAATTTTGCGATAAAATCATGATTAATCGTGGCATGTCTAAATGACAGGCTCCATCTATAAGTTTCATCCTCAAATCTAAAGCTTCAAATTATAAGCATTTTATTATCTATGGTAAAATCTGTAGCTATTAGACCACAATGAGCAACAAACACCACCTGCACATACTGACCTGTCAAAGACAAAACGCATCAGCTGTAAGTTCAGAGTGCAAGGAAGGCTTAGGAGTCGGATTTTTCTTGTTGCATTCTGTTTGCTTTGACAGTTTTCACAAAAGTATCGATTGTCTCCTTCTAATCTTTCTTCCTGATAAGGAATAAGACATTAATTTCAAAAAATTGGAATGTGGAAAGATTTTTAAAGAGTGATCAAATCTCTGAGGTAAGGCTTAATTTCATTTTAATTAACAGCTCCCATTTGAGCTGTTTAAAAGCAAGCTAGTATAAATAATGGACACGTAAGATAAAAGGCATTGCTTGGCTGTGACATTATTAATTTGTACACAATGATTTAAAGTTGATGTGCAGCTTTCCAAAATGTAAGATTTTAAAAATACTTGTTTTAGGTCCTTTGTCCTGATAATCCCACTTTGGGGAGTTGTAAGGAAGTGGGTTTTCGAAAGAAATATCATATGTACTTTAATGCAACAGAATTAATTTAAAAACAGTGAAAATGGGTGCAAACTACACATGGGCACCAGAATAAAAAATTATATATATATAAAATTTGCATACACACACGGTTAATATTACTGAACCACATTCATGAGACAAAGCTACAAGAGGAGTGCAGGAAAATTCAGTGTTGTACCTAATGGTGGTTTCTTTTTAACTTTTTCCTTTTTGTTTCTGTAAGAGCTTTGTGATACAGATTACTGGCACACAAAGAATGCTGGCACCACCGCTTTATTCACTTGGCTCCAGGGTACCACGCTCACCTGTTTTCTTTCCTCTCAACTCTCCTCCTCAGCACCCTTTGCCAGCTGCTATCTCCCCAACCACTTAATGTTTGAATGTTCCAGGGCTCAGTCCTTGGTCCTTGTCTCTCTCGCTCCCCTGGTGATTTTATCCATCCCTGACTTCTCCCCAAACTATACCTCTCAAATGTAATGTGCCCCAATGCAAATCCTAACCCCTCTCCCAAAACTGCTACTCCCATAGTCCTTCACATCTCAGTAACGGCAATTCCATTCTTCCAGATGCTCAGGCCAAAACCTCAGTAATCCTTCACTCTTCTTTCTTTCCTTATCCCATCTGCACATTTTATCAGCTCTACTTTGCAAATATATCTAAAACCAAACACTACTTATCATCATCCCTTCAGCTAACTCTTGGTCCAAGGTCACCATCAACTCCTGTCTGCCCTGGCCCCACCAGCCTATTCTCGAGATAGCACCCAGAGTTACCCCGTTAAAACAGGTTACGTCACTCCTGTGTTCACTCCCCTCCAATGGCATCTCATCTCACTCGCAGTAAAAGTCAAGCCTTCTGACGAAGGTCTGCCAGGCCCTACCTTCAACAGTCCTTAGTTATCACTACAACTGCATCTTCTCTCATTCTCCCCTTGGTTATTCCCTTCGGCCACACTGAACTCCATCTACCCAAACACTCTTCTCCCGATTCTTGCCTGGCACTCTTGTCACCTTCTACTATTTAATTTCTAATGGCAACCACCCCACCTCCCCCCTCATCACTACCACATTCTCCATCCCCCTCCCCTGCTTTATTTTTCTCCATAGCACTTATTACAGTTGACAAACTATCTATTTTACTTACATTTATTGTCCCTCCCTGGTCCCAACACCACTACACTATAAGCTGCTTAAAGACAAACAAGTTTTGTCTGTTTTGCTCACTATGGTTATGCCCAAGAGCTGAAACAGTGCCGGAACAGGAGCCACTCAATCAATATTTAGTTGAATGGATTTCATAAATGAGTACTTCAGGCATACTAATGGTTGTGCTGAGGGAGCAGGGCAAGCACAAAAATATTTTAAGAAAGCTTTATAAGCTCATCTATTATGCTGTGTCTGCTCCTCCTTGATAACAAAGGTTTCCTCTTAGCAGCTTTTCCATTCAGAACAAAAGAGACCCACTTCCATGTCTCTACATAAACCTACATATATGGAAAGTAGAAATACTGAGTGGCAGAGTTGAAGAACAACCATTTTGATGTAAAATCTGTTTACATTCAATACACTCCAGCTCTCATTACGTGAAAAAGTAAATTAACCTATGGTAGCAGAGCTCAGATTTCCTTAAATACTCTACTATCCCCAATCACACAGTTAAGTTTTCACACGTACATAATTTTACATATAAAATAACTTGAAATAGGCAAAAATTATTTTAAAGTGCAGCCTGCTTCAATACTTTATAATTTACGAAGTTTCTTCTAGATCGTTACATAAACAATCTACATATGAAGAGACACTTCATATGTAGAAAAAGTTGAAATAATGAATTTATCCATTAAATCAAAAACACATTCAGAATAGTATTTAACTGTTAATGAGCAGAAAGAACACATACGCCAAAATTTGAATACCTTCAAAAATTCCGAGATACAATCTGTTAACTGTTTGTGGCCTTGGATATTTAACTCCAGTTCATAAAACTTTGATAAAAGCTTAGACTCTCTGCCACACTGATTGCAACTATAATAAAACAGAGTGATAAAATTAAGATCAGAGTGGGGAAAACAACGTTCTATTGTATCACACCCTAGAAATACGGAAAGAAGCATTTACTACTTTAGATCTCTTTCACAGAAATTGTTTACACTATGTACTTATATTTAAAAAAGAAATAAAACCAGAAAGTGATTAGGGAGGCCATGTATTTTATGCTTAGAAAGATTAAGAGTTATTCTACATTTACTCTTAGAATTCTAGCTGACTCCCCTCTTAAGTCTTCCTGCTCACACCACAGCCATAAAATACATGGCGAGGGCTCAACCAGACAGTTCCCAACACCTGGATGGGTTCAACTGCAATTATCGGGTCAGTTGTTTACATGTTCCCATGGCAACGTATCGCTATAAATATTTCAGGTCCCATGATAACTCCACTAAAGCTATAACTTGGAACTGAACTGAAAATGAGATAACATATGAGCAACCATCTTAGAATAAAACGTATCATGAAAAAGCTGAAACACACTTACACAGTTACATATGCGTATTCCCCACAGAACTGCTGCTGGACAATATTCTGCACATCTGGATTCTTTTGTTTAGACAAAGTATCTTCCAAAAGAGACATAAAGAGCTTTGAAAATTCTTGGGCATCCTACAACACAAGTTTGGGTTTACAAAAAGAAAAATCATATCTTGCTTTTCAACTTCTGATACAAATAGTAGTAAGTTAGGTATTCCAGAAACTATCTGTACTTTGGGCATTTTGAACAAGGACTAGAGAGCTACGTTGAATCCGTTTGTGCCCACACATGAATTTTCAGAAATGGGATCAGGGAAAAGGCGTAATCTACTGAACAGTAAATAAATGCTCTAATTCAAAATAGAAAATTAATTTTAAAAAGCATTTCCCTTCATTTCCTTCTATAAACATTAAGGAATGCTTGGGCTCCTTTTTATATTTAAAAAAAAAAAGAAAAGGGTCTTACCTGCTGTTGCCCTGTGTCCAAGCCCAAGGCTTTAACAAATCCCGACGGATCAATGTATCGTCTATTACTGTTTTGCAACAAGGCAAACAAGTACTGGAGATGCTCACAAATTGTCTGAGGCTCATAATCTATTAAAAAAACACGTTTGTTTTTTCAAAACTGCTGTTTTTTTTAGTGTATTTCCTCTTCACGTGAGAACATAATTTAACACCCTTACATCCAAACTGTATAGCGTTTTATTATAGTTTTAAAACTTTGAAAGAAACAAATTAGTGATCACATCTTTTGGAAGTAAGACAGCCATGGCTGTCTATATACATCCCCCAAAGGCAAGAGGCTATACAAACACAACAATGACAATCACGACTACAGTTTTCAGAGTGTCAAATCACTGAAACATCCATTCTAGTAAGAAAAACCATATTTACCATTGGCGTAAGATGGCCAAATACTTGACTATAATCTCATTAATGTGGACTTGCCACAAATAGTGCAAGTGACAGGAATCTCAAGCATAGAGATTCAAACTTGAATGAAGATTCACTGCAAAAAATCCTAGAATTTTGGAGTTGCAAATTTTCACGAGTTGGGAGAAGGTATACAAACAGGAAGCATGAATCTCAAGGGCTCTAAAAGACTTGAGTATTATCTTCTGTGCCAGTTATCGATTTAGATGCCTCTCAACTGCAAATCCACCCTTCTTTGCCTGCTCTGTGATAACAGAAATGTGCTCTGCAAATATTTCTCCTTTGCCAGCTGGCGCACAGTTAAGTGTAGTCAGTAGAGGGCACTGGAGGGTTCAGTGGTGCCTCTCTCACCAGGCTCCTGTGCGGTGCAGCTTTCTCAGGACTCCAGGTTCCTGCAGCCAACACGGGGCCAGCAGCTTCCCTCAGCACCTCCTCTGGCGGCTTCACAGTGGACGGTGGGGTACTTCCTCTAGAAGGGCCACCCTGTGAGTGACCTCCTGGACACCCTCTCAGGTGACTTCGCAGGGGTTCCGAGGCCCAGGACCTCCCTGTAGACAGCTTCCAGCAGAGCCCTCCACTGAGGCACCTTTTGGGCCATCTCGTGAGTCCTGGCAGTGCTCTCTCCAGAAGTCTGGAATCTCAAGCCTGCGCAGCAGAGGTGAGGGTCTCCTCCGTGGGGGCTCTCTCAGCCTCCGGGGTAGAGCTGCTCTCCATGTCTGCTACTCCTGTATTTTTTCAAGTCCCCTTTAATTCTAACTAACCAATTCCTGTTAATAATTCCCCATGCTTTCTCTGTTCAAATTATTGCATAGTTTCTGTCTCCTGACTGAACTCTAACGGTTTATCTCTTTACTATCAATTGTGACTTTCAGGAATTCAATATTTCATTTGTAAAATAAAGATAAAAATCTTACTTCCTGGGATGCAAGGGCTTTGAAGGCTATTAAAAGCCATTCAAGTGATTTTGCATCTACTCCAACTCTCTCATTCTACAGGTTAGATACTCCGTAAAGATCTTAACTCATACTATGCTGGTTTTCCTATCGGTAAAATAAGGGAGTGGCTGAGCTGGGAGAACTCAAGTCCCATCACTCCCAACATAAACCCTTTCCACTACACTGTACTATGCCTGTTAAGCTAACAGAAATGTACACTCTCATCAGAGAACACGGTGGAGAACTTTGGTGAAGTATTAAAATTTATGTGTTTAGGAATTTTGAAAACATTTCTTAAAGATATACATTAAAGCCACATACCCAAAGAAGGTCACAGTACATCATTTTATGAAATAGAAATTTAGTTTTCACTTGTTATTGAACTGTCTTCCCATTGGTAAATCTATACTTCAGCAAAACAATGCTAAAACTTAAAAACGATCCATTTTCTATGACTCATCCTTTACGTACAGTATTACTTTAAATACCTAATACACTATTAATCTAGATTTAAATATTCAGAACTATGGAAATAAAGTTATGGGGAAGCAAACAAGAATTTTTAAGCACTGTGTTTTGAAGCAAAGATTACTGTTAACACGGACCAAAGCTGAAGTATCACCACTGTCTGTCTAGAGGGCTGCAAGAAGATGTGGAGCTTACAAATCCCATCTTTTCTCTCTCCAAGCCAAAGGCATTAAATTAGCACTATGTCCAAATCAGACCATATAAAAGACAGCACAGGATTAGAGGAGCCGAAAGCTCCCAAACCTATGTAATCTTACACACTCACTTCCTTCCACGCACCCACCAACTTTGAGAAGGAGAAAAATCTGCTTCATTCCATGCAACTTCTATCTCAAAGAGAATAATCTCTAAATACAAATTAGTATCAATTAGGAATAGCAATTCATATACTGCGTATGAAAAAAAATGAAGTAATTCCAGTAGGGACAGTTTGAAACTGATTCTACCTAAACGTGCAATGAGCACAGTCATGCATTAGTGGCAAATTTTGCCACAAGGTTAGTGAATTTAATCTTAATTTTAAAGGCTATCATCTCAGTCAGCTTATTTGGGAATCAAGACAAAAGACTGTTTGGGGTAAGACTGAAATATTTATTAAGTCTCTCAAACTAGGCAAAAGAGTAACCTTGTCTGCTTTATTGACTGATTTTTATCAATCACTAGAAATTAATGGACTACAATCACAGCGTATTAGATAGAATAATTGGAGCTGTAAACTACATAATAATCAAATGTATTTCCTTCACGTGACTATTAGCCATTTTGAGCATAAAAAATATAGAAGAAAAAAGAAAACGACTTTGAATGCTGACCATGTCTGTAAAAGACCCAGCAGCATGCCTGGCACACAGGAGCACTGGGAAGTGAGTTTCCCTGTGTGTCTAGTTCAGCAGTGATCTCGCTAGCACTGGACTCGGAAGCGGGCCCTCCCGCACCATCCCCACTGACCTTTCTCCTCTTGGATACCATCTCCAACGGCATAGTCGCCACAGGTACTTGGACATAAGTACAGCGCCTGCCGAAGCTCCAAGTTGAGAAACCACACTTGAAGAAACGTGTTGACGTAACAAGTAGCTCCAAGGTTAGTGAGGCCCACAAATGAGTTCTACAAAAAGGTAAAATGTACAATTATAAAACCACTTTCCCTTTAAAGAAAAACAAAAATACGTAAGAAGCATTCTTTTTAATAACTTCGGATTAAAAATGTGTTAAAACTGTCTCAACCAACACGGTCTAACCACCGTAAGCCTCTCCAGACCAGGGGTGGGGCATCACTTTTATGAAAGCCCGTTGGGGTTGACTCCAGGAGTTAAAAGGCTGAGGACAGCACCGTGGCTCAGCTCTGCTCTTTTTGTCATCCTTCTAGTCTGCAGCCACTGACATCTGTCATTAGAACGGGGGGCTCCAGGAAAGATCAGTTTTGAACATGGGTACCTAGGTTTTTCATTTGCTGTATCCCTACACTACCAACATTCAGAAGAATGACAAAGTAAAACTTCCAGAAAAGTCCCTTTTTATCCTATAGGTCTGGGAGATGGGGGACAAGGGGAGTTGGCTGCAACTTTTTCCAAAGGTAACATTGAGAATTCCTGAACTTACAAAGAATCATTCTTTTTAATAGAGAAAATACCTATACAGCTGAGAATTTTGTGAATGCCAGGCTTTATGGTTAGGAAATACTAATACATACTAAAAAAAAAAAAAAAAAAAAAAAAAAGTAAAACTGTTGTATGTATAATATATAAAAACAAATGCTCAAGAAAGCAAAGCAATATCATTATAGGAGCTTGTTCCCTTGATTTACTATCTCCTTCAAAGAGATTCAAAAAGAGTTCAAAATAAAACATGCAAAGTTAAAGCAAACATAGAATCAGCATTTAAACTAAACTAGTATTTCAAAGCTTACTGGGTTTCATAGCTACCTATTTTAAAGCAGACCATTAAGAACTGTTCCAATTCAAGCAGTTTGGAGTCTCAAGTTCCACTACTTATCTTAAGCTACATAGGTTAGGTTACCTGAAATCAGTAATGGTTTCTGATCATAAGCACAAAACAAAAACAAAACAAAATAAATAAGCAAACATAGGAACATAAAACTTAAAAATAATGTCTTACCTTTTTTCTCCTCTCACAATTGGGATCATCAATGTTATGAAAACTATTTTCATCTATTTCTCCTAACCAAATATGCTCACCAATCCCCACCAAGCAATTTGGATTTCCTTTGCAGTTTCGTCTAGGAAAAAAATATAGTTTACTTTAAAAATACCATAGTTCCATAAGAAACATGCAAATTAAAACTATAATGATACACCATTTTTAATCTATTTCTCATCTATAAGATTAGCAAAACTTTGAAAGTATACCACCACACTCAGTCTGTGAGGCTGCGGAAAAACAGAACTCATTTACTGCTGATGAGAATGCAAACTGGTAAAACTCTTATGGAGACGAATTTTGCAATCTCTAATAAACCTACACACATAGCTAGCCATTTCATTTCTAAGAATTCATCCTGAAGATACATTTCCAACAGTGCAAAAATACACTGTTTATTCATTACAACGTTGTTTGTAATTGCAAAATACTGGGAACAACGCAAATGACCAAACATAGGAGATATGGTGGCATGTACACATAATGGAGTACTATGCAACTATAAAATGAAAAACACACACAATTCTCTATGAACTGATGTGGATTAATTTCCAGGATACATTAGTACATAAAAAAAGCAAAGTGCAAGAGTATCTACAGTATGCTATTTTGTGTGTTCAAGAAAGTTGGGAAAATAAAAATATATATATCCATGTACGAGTATCTGCTCATTTGAGCAGTAAGAAACACAAAAAGGATAAAACAGAAACTAATAAAATTGGTTACCTACTGGGATCAAGGTTAAAAAAAAGGGGGTGTGGGACACTTTTCTGAATATGCTGTTCCATACACGATTAAATTCTGGGGCCATGTGAATCACACACACACTCACACTCAGTATGGATGGGGAACCCTAAATTGAACACCAACAGAAACATATTTTAATTGAGTAATACCCACACTGAAAGAAGGCGGGGTGGGGGAGAACTGAGCCCAGGCAACTAGAACACAGTCATTAGCCAGCTCGGTTAGTGTGTCCCTGGGCTCAAGACAAAAGAACAAATGCCAAATTCTAATAGTAGCTTCCACAACTTTCCGTAGTTCTACAACTCCGCAAACAAGTAAATACATTGGGGACAAAGGGAATCAAGTTTTGGAGAGGAAAATTACAAATAAGAAAGGGAGGAAGATTAAAATGGACCCCGCAGTACTGATCGGGTATAAGTGGTATACGTACGTCTAAACTCGTAGGTCTTAATACATAGATAGGAAGATTCGAGTTGCCGTATAAAATGCAGGGCAGTAGTTATTTGAATTTCAGATGGATGATGTATTTATACTAAAAATGTATTTGCTGTCTATCTGAAATTTAAATTTAACGGGGCAGCCTAAGCGGGATAGCTTTTATCAGCTGAGGGCCTAAAAACAATAACACGAGCATACCTAGCAACCAGATTTTGATTTCTAAATATTCCCCAAAGAACCCAGGGCTCCTTGGAGAAATGGCTGTTGCCAATGCTGGACAGGGAAAGTACCAGATAAACAGTGCCCCAAAAGTAAGGATGTATGCAGAGAAAGATGGGGTCGTGTTAAAAGGACAGCTTGAAGGCGGCTCCCAGGGGCCAAACCTGGAACAATTTGAACAGCAAAATAAATAACGACAGGATGGATGGATAATGGGAAATCTCCTCCTTAGAGAATAAAAACAACTATCAAAGTAAAAGGACAGACAGAATTAGAAATGTACCATTTGTCATCCATCAAAAGAAAAGAATCAGGCAAGAATCATCAATGGATGCTAGTGCCGGCAAGTTTGAGAAATAACAGGAATTGATGAAGTCTCAAAGTGCTCAGCACAAGTTGTTTATTAACTACAAAAGGAAAAATAGTAACTTTGAGTGGAAAAACCTGGCAGGTATCACCGTAACCACGTGATCCAAGTTAAGGTAGCTAGTGAGGGTCTAAGTGACCACATGCACCTCTGGTGTGGTGCACTTAAGAGCAACATCGGCCAAACCCAAGCTGAGGAACTTTCTGCAAAATAAGTGTCCTGTGCTTTTCAAAAATGCCAATGTCACAAACTATGATGAAAGACTGAGCAATCATTCCAGGTTATAGGAGACCAAAGAGGCACAACAACTAACTGCAACATATCAGCCTGGATTTTCTTTGTTATAGATGTTCTTAGGTCAGTATGTTCTGAATATTTCAGGTTACCCACTAAAGCTTTACTGATAGCAGTTAAAAGACTGGAAACATGATAAATGGCCATCAATAGAAAACTGATAAAAATAAACACTATAACCAAATAATGGAAACTACTGTGGGGGGGAAGGAAAAACTTTTTAATATTAAGATATGTAACAATATTACTAGTTGAAAAAAGCAAGAACAAAACTGTTTAAAAATGGGTATGATGAGGCGGCCAGTTTCTCAGTGGTTAGAGCACAGTGCGCATAACACCAAGGTCGCCGGTTCAATTCCTACGTGGACCAGTGAGAAACAATGGCTTGAACTTGGAGCTGAGCCACTGGTGGATCACGGGGTTGCTCAGTGGTTAGAGCGCCGTGCTCTTAACACCAACATCGCCAGGTCGATTCCCACATAGGCCCGTGAGCTGCGCCCTCAACTAGATTGAAAACGACTTGACATGGAGCTGATGGGTCCTGGGAAAACACACTGTTCCCCAATATTCCCTAATTAAAAAAAAAAGTGTGATAGGCCTGTTTGTTTAGATAAAAGGATAAACTAAACTGTAAACCATCTCTAAGAACGTTCACCTCTGTACTTGCTGGCTGCAAATTAAGAGGAAAAAGGCTTTCTATGCTTCCCCATCACCCTTTATACCTTTCAAACTCAGAACTATGGAGTGTACTACATACCACAAGAATAAGTAACTTTTTAATATTCCACTTATACTGTCTTGCTGGCTTTAAAAAATAAAAATGAAACAAGTTTGGCCAATTTAAGGGTAGTTTTGTCAGGTTTAGGTCAAAGCCAGGTTGGAATAACTTACTAAAGAAATAAAAGTAGGACTGATCCACTGACGGGGGAAGGATCTAAAAGGAGTTATTTTTGTGCCTGTAACTCAGCTCTAATAGGAAAGGACACGACATGGGAGTTAACAATGCTGCCGGTAAAACAAACAAACAAACAAACAAACAAACAAACAAAACACTCCTTTTACACAAAAGTAATTTTTCTCTTCTATATAGAAGACACAAACAACCCAACCCAACCCCCCCCCAAAAAACAACAACAATGTGATTCAGAGACTCGGGAAAGTAACCCAAAAACTCCCTGGAATAGAGATGAGGATTTACTAGGAAGATTCTTTAAAAAAAAAAAAAAAAAAAGCTAGCAGCATTGGACTATAAATAGGCCTTTAGGATTGGGAAAGATAACTAGACTGAAAATGTGCCTCTAAAACAAAATAAATAGATACCTATCCTTTTAACGTCGCTTCTCAAGGTATAATAGCAAGTCTCATTTGTGCTTTCTCCTCTTGAACAAGGAAGGTGGAAGACTTTGTCACATGACTTGGCTGAGAAGACAGGTCAAAAGCACACATCCTTCTCTCAGAAAAGGGTTCCAGTGGAACCGTTAAGATTTTAGTCTCTTGTTCCTGACAGCAAAATAATAGAGAAAAGAAACAAAAAAGCAGGCTCTTTGTCCTGACTCCTCCTCCTTCCACACACACACAAATCCTGTATCCTTAGTCCAAAGCTGTCTTCAAAAAGTAAATACAAATACAGTTGACCCTTGAACAAGAGTTTGAACTACACGTAGGGTCCACCTACATGTGGATTTTTTCCGATACAGTACAATGTAGTTTCCTTATGATTTTCTTAATAACATGCTCTTCTCCAGCTTATTTTATGGTAAGAACACCGTATACAATACACATAACATACAAAATATGTGTTAATTGACGGTTTATGTTACCCGTAAGGCTTCTGGTCATCAGGAAGCTACTAGTAGTCAAGCTTTTGCGGAGTCCAAGTTATACGGTAGATGTATTACTGTGCGGGGTGTCGGCACGCCTAACCTATCCATTGTGGGGGTGGGAACAGTGAGATAGAGAAAATTTAATAGGGATGCGATTATAATAAAAGAGCTGAGACATGAGGATCTGAAGTGTAAGATGACAAGAGGTAAGAGATGCTGCAGAGTTCAAATCAACCGCACTTCGCAGGGATCATTTCTGTGGGGAGCAGCGTAAAAGGATAAATCAGGTTTTACTTATGTGGTTTCATTTAAAACTCTTTTTTGAGAAGAATCACCAGTAACACATGCTTTGAAAATATTCACATCTAGAAATTCATAAAATGTTCATTCACCTAATAACTTGATTTCATTTGAAATTTTGAACTCTCCTCAAAAGGATCTGAGAGAAAAAAAGCATGCAGCAAACAAGCCAGACACAGAACCAGGCTCCTGGCTAAGCAGCTTTCATAACGTGTAGTTACCACCCCCAGGTGGTGTACTGGCCCTGTAGCTGCTCTTTCCTTCCAAGGTTGGGAGATCATTCACCCAAAAGGTTTATCCCTTTCATCCTTCTAAGAAGATTCAAGCTGCTATAAAACATTTGGCAGTATTAAAATAGGCACTTTCATCTAGTTTTCAATTTCTCAAAGCAGATTAAAAAACAAACAAACAAACAACCTTCCCAAAGCAAATTAACTATTAAATCAGTGTCAATAAGTCCTATAGTAAAAAATACAGCTCAGTGCCCAAGCAGAGTTTCAAAGATCACCATAGGGCATTCTACCAGGCCTCTAAAGAAGGCCCCTGGCCCATCCTCCTTCCACTACAATTTCAAGTTGAGAAGAAAAACACACAAACAAACAAAACTTAAATTACTCACTCCTGCTTGTCAAAACAAAGAACTTCATGACACACTCCCCAAACTCCAGTAAAGCTTTCTCCACCATGAGATAAAAATGGTTCATCTTCATGGATCGTAAGTTTTAAACAACAATGAGAAACAAATTTTTTTATCAAATCAAGCAAATATTATTATGGAACAGAAAACAAATTTTAAAACAAAAACTCCTAAAAGAAAAATCAGGAGGGCTTAAACCCCAGATATTGAACCACAAGGTAAAGTCCCCAAAAGTAGAAATGTAATAGAATAAAACTTTCAGAAACAGCCCCAAAGACATCTGCCAATTTTGAAAGCAATAAAGGCATCCAAATCAGTGGAGTAAACATAGGAACTTCTGGGACAACCAGACAGCTATCTGGAAAAAAGATAAAGTTGGACTCACTTCACAGTATACTTCAGTGCAAATTCTAAATGGATCAAAGATGTAAACATTAATTGAAACCATAACATAAACACAAGAAAACCCCAGCAAATTTCTTTGTAATGCTGGTATGAGAAAAGCCTTTCTATGATTCAAAATTCAAAAGCAATAAAAGGAAAGATCCATTAATTCAATCTCATAAAAACTTCCTGCATGGCAAAATACATAAGCAAAATCAAAAGATAATGATATAACTAAAGAAAACTTTTTTCAACTCATGTCACAGAAATAAACTCTTAATATGCAGAAAACTACAAATTGATAAGAAAAACTAATAACCCAGTATGAAAGTGGGCAAAGGACACAATAGGCAGTTCAAAGAGAAATATGAATGGCCCTTAAGCGTGAAAAGGTGCTCAATCTGTCCTAAGAGGAATGCCAAGTGAAACTTCACAGAGACAGCTTGCATAGTAATCAATAGTGCAATTTACCGAGTACCCCTCTTTCCTCCATCATACCTTCTGAGTCACTGGGACCGAGAAACAAGCTCTGGCCAATGAGCTGTGAGCAGAAATGATGCATGTAATTCTAAAGCAGTTAACTGTTGCCACTGAAACCCTCCAGGCCTGACAATGTTTCAAATGGTGACTGCTACACTGGGTATCCAAGTGACTGGGATGAGCCAGCCTCCTTCATCTCCATTCACCCTACACCTAGTTTATTATAATCTTCATGTACTTCAGGCCAGATAAGAACTTTTGTTGTTTTAAACCACTGAGATTGGGAGTTATTTGCTCCCACAGCATAACCTAGCCCCATCCTAACTGATATCTCTTATCCCGCCTATCAGATTGGCAAAGAGTCTGACAAAACCCGTGGAAACAGGCAATCTCTCATACATTGCTAGCGAGGCTAAAAAATGCAATGATCTCTGTGGAAAATAATTTCCTGTATCTATCAAAATTACTCATGCTTTACCCTTGACACCTGCAATCCCACATAAGTATTTATTCTACAGATATATGTATCTGTACACATGCAAATGAAAGTTATTTATTGAAACATTGTCAGTAATAGCAAAAGACTGAAAAGAAACCCAGTCCATTTATGGGGAATTGACTAAATAAACTATGGTAAATCCATACACCAGTATACAATGTAACAGTATATAATAAAGACCGAAGAGAAAAAGATGCAAATATCCATAAACTGTACATGTAAGTTTATATCAGATCTTATTCACAAGTCAAAAACTGTAAATGATCCAAGTGTCCATCAATAGATTAAACAAATTATGATATATTCATACCATGGACCACCACTCAGCCCACCCCCTCAAAACCTGACACAGGCTTCATGGTGATTCTCAAAAACATGATGTTGAGCAAAAGAATCCAGACGCAAAAGAGTGACTGCAGTAAGTGTCCATTAGTTATGAAGTTTAAGAACTGGCAAAGGTAATCTATGTAGAAAGAAATTAGAACAGTGGTTGCCCATAGGGAGATGGGAACTAAGTGGAAGGGGGTATGAGGAACTTTCTGGGATGATGGAAATGTTCTTTATCTTGATTGGGGAGGTGGTTACACACATCAAAGTCAATTAACTTTCTCACAATATTTAACTAAAAATGGATCATAGATCTAAATGTAAAACATAAAACTCTTAAAAGAGAGCATAGGAGAAAATCTAAATGACCTTGGGTTTTGTGATGTCTTTTTAAATTTTTATAAATAAAATTTTTTTTTAATTTATTGGGGTGACAATTGTTAGTAAAATTACATAGATTTCAGGTGTACAATTCTGTATTACATCATCTATAAATCCCATTGTGTGTTCACCACCCAGAGTCAGTTCTCCTTCCATCACCATATATTTGATTCCCCTTAAAATAAAATTTTTATAAATAAAATTTGGCTCAAATTTTATTTGAGCCAAACTGACCGTGTACACTGGCGATCAAGATCTCAAATGCTCCCTTAGATACAACACCAAAGGCATAATCCATGAAAGAACTGATAAACTGGACCTCATTAAAACTAAATTTTTCTGCTATGCTAAAGACACTGTCAAGAGAATGAAAAGTCAAACCACAAACTGGGAGAAAATATTTGCAAAAGACGTATCTAATAATGAACGGACTGTTATTCAAAATATACAAAGAACTCTTAAAACTCAAAAAACAACCCAATTTAAAAATGGGTTAACAGACACCTCACCAAAGATACACAGATGGCAAATCAGCATATGAAAAGATGCTTCACACCAAATGTCATCAGGGAATTGCAAATTGAAGCAAGATACCTACTATACACCTATCAGCATGCCCACAACTGGGAAAACTGACACCACCAAATGCTGACAAGATGTGGAGCAACAGGAACTCACATTCATCGCTGGTGGAAACACAACACGGTGCAGCCACTTTCAAAGACAGTCCGGTGTGCTGTGTTTTGTGTGGCTGTTTTGTTTTTTACAAAACTAAACATATTCTTACCACACAGTCCAACAACTGCACTCTTAGGTATGCATCCAAAGGCGTTGAAAACGCATGTCCACACAAAAAACCTGCACACAGAAGTGTATAGAGTAGCTCTCCACATAACTGCCCAAACTTGGAAGCAACGAAGATGTCCTTAAGCAGGTGATGGATAAACTGTTGTACACGGAGACAATGGACTGTTCTTTGACGCTAAAAAGAAATGAGCTATCAAGCCATGAAAAGACAAAAAGGAAGCTTAAATGCACATGACTAAGTGAAAGAAGCCAATCTGAAAAGGCTACGTATGCACTGTAGGATTCTGTCTTACATTCTGGAAAAAGCAAAACTATGGAAATAACAAAAAGATCAGTGGTTGCCAGGGACTTGGGGTGAGGGAGGGATGAATCGGCAGGGCACAGAGAATCCTTACCCAGTGAGACTACTCTGTAGGATACTAAAATGGGGGGTCCAAACCTATAGAATGTATAACACCAAGAGCAAACCTTAACGGAAACTACCGACTTTGGGTGATCATGATGTTTGAAGGAAGGTTCATCCTCGTATATTGTTGATAAATGTACCGCTCAGGTAGGGGATGTTGACAGAAGAGGAAACCATGAATGTTGGGGGCAGAGAATACATGGGAAATCTCTGGACCTTCTGCTCAATTTTGAACCTAAAATTGCTCTAAAAACTAGTCTCTTTCTTAAAAAACTGACTGAACTGGGCATTTCACTGTATATAATTTTACCTCAATTTTTTAAAGTTTTGATTTAAAAAAACAAAAAGACTAGGAAGTAATAGAAAAATAGAAGAAAAAATTAAAAACTAGGAAGCTGTTGGGTACTGATATAGAAATGTCTACAAATATAGAAGAGTATATGTGGTGTGCTACACTTGTGTAAGAAAGGGGAAGAATCAAAAAATATTTGTGCTTGCTTGTATTTGCACAAAGAAACACTGAAAGAATAACCACAAAGTGATAAAAGTTGATTCTCACAGAGGATGTGAAAGAATGGGATGACGGGGACAGATGCAGGAACGAGAGCTCTCAATGTGTAGTTTTCATTTTCATATTTGAACTGTATTAGCTATTCAATAAAATTATTTTACTTTAAATTTTGATTGAAAAGGAAACTTGTTAACTTACGAAAGCACATATTTCCGTGAAAATAAAGGTGAAACAAAATAATCTAAACTTGAGGTACTAGTCACTGAGAAATTCAGCTTTTTCCCCTTGTGTCATTACTGTTATCATGGTCTCAGATATTAAAAATGCAAGATATAAGCAAAAATAAAAACACAGCAACCAAAAACAGGCCCCTTAGCACTTATGTCTGTCCCCGTTCTAGAATTCCTCTGCCATATAGAGAGAAGCAAAAAAGGTTTGAGAAGCTACTGACAGCAAAGCCAATAAATTTCAACATTAAACATCACGGATGAAAGCCTTCCTAAAGTGTTGGCAATTCTTTAAATATTGTATTGGATATTAAAAAAAAAAAAGAAATATATATTTTTCAAGGTTAAGAATACAATCAACCTTTGAAGTTCTGCCACTTAACAAAAGTGGAACATCTGCATTTTCCAAACCTCAAAAGTTAGGGCCCACTAAATTAGAATTCAAAAACTGCAGCTTATAACAATAATCAGTATATTCAAACTCTTGTAATTAGCATATTAAATCAGTTGACTTGGGATTCAGGCTTCTATTAGGGAAAAGGGGGTTTGCCAAGCAAAAAAAGATTTTATAAGTGACCCTACTCGGAAATACTATGAATCTACTTTCTAATAGGATACCCCCCAAATTGCTACTAAAGAAAAAATGTTGGGGGTAAGTGCTAACTGACAAGTCAAAGAGTCTTTCCCTGTCTATTCAGGCTTAACGCCCCCCCCCCTTACAGGGAGTCTTAGATCTCCAAGGAGGATGATTTGAAATGTTTCAAGCTTTATACTACCTGGGAAATAATGATCTAACACTTGAAAAAAGAATATCTTCCAACTTCACTAATATTCAAAAGATACTATCATTCACTTATGCAATTGACAAAAAAATTAATATAATAATACTCCATGATAGCAAGGACACAGACAGGAATGCTTATATAATTGCACAGAGCTGGTGGGAGCAAATCTTGCAATAGTAATGTGTATACAAAATGTTCATGACACTTTTGTAACTTTTTCTAAGAAAATAATCAGAGAAGTAGACAATAATAAAAGAGGGAAGGGAGAGGAGGGGAGGGGAAGGGAGGCAGGTAGACAAATGCCCAATAGGAAAATAGTTAAAATACTTTAGGATATGTAAAATGGAATATTATGCAATGATTAGAAATTACTTTTGTAAACTATAAAACATCCTGGGGAAACATTCTTAATGTTAATAAAAAGCATCTATACAAAATGCAGATATGACATTTTTTATGTACATACAGAAAAAAATCAAAAGGAATTATGTTAAAATATTATAAATTTGTTCTTCAGTGGTGACTTTTATTTGAATGAGTTCATTAAGCCGGCAGTGAGATCACACTCCTTAGAAACATGGTGCAACTTTATTTCATTTTAGCTTATAGATGCTTCTCAAATTATAGTGCACATTGGTGAAAATAGATACATAAAGTCACTAGAAAAACATACTGTGCCATCCAGGAACCTAAATTTCAATTAGTTTTACTAAAAAAGATTATAGGAATTTCTTCAAACATTATGCAGAAAACAGTAATTTTTAAATCATACGAGGCATTTCTTCTATTCCATTTATTTTAGGACTGTTTCAAATACAAGGCTAACTTTTTCTTAATAATTACATCAACACCTCAAAAGCCAAGTGAAATAAATGAGGTGTAGAGCATTTGCAAAAGATAACGGGCCTCATTTGCACCAAAAGATACATAAAGGAATGTTCATTGCAGCTTTATTCACAAAAGCCAAATACTGGAAAAATTCTAATTGCCATCAGCAGTAGAAAGGAGAAAGTATATAGTAACACAATGGACTAAAGCACAGCCCTAAAAATGAACACAATGTGGATGAGAATCTCACAATGCTGAGCCCAAGCCAAACACAGAAGGAACTACAACGCATAATTGTATACAAAGATCAAAATAGGCAAAATAATCTTGTATCCACAATCAGGGTAGTAGTTACTTTTGAGGAAGAGGGAAGTGGTAGGTACTATACTGACCAACAGGAGGCAGAAAATGGGAGATAAGGGTGTTGTGGAATGCCAGTAACTAACTATTTGGGAAATGAGCGTGTTCTAGAAGGCCAGTAACTATTTAATCTTGGCAGCAGAAACATGATTGAAATGTTCCCTTTGTGGTAATTCATCCAGTATAATTCTTACGATCTGTGTACTTTAATATATACAAAAAAAATAAAAACAAATTTTAATAAAATAAGAATAATTAGAAAAATTCTAAAAGGAATTAGGAAGGGTCATGCCTTACCAGATATTTTAAAAATATTATCAAGTAATTAGAACTGTGGTTCTAGTACGGGGATATTGAGAGCGATCAATAGCAGAGAACAGGGCTGAGTGAGAAATAAATCCAAGTAAGTATAAGAATTTGTCATATAATGAAGGTGTCTTTTTAACTAGTGGGGGAAAATACAAGATTATTCGATAAATAGTTTTTAAAAATTGATTAGCCATTTTATAAAAGTAAAATAAAGATGGATCCCTACATACCTCACTCCCTAAATCAAATTAAGTGCTAAATGGACAAAGACTGAATGCAAAAAATGAAACCATCCGTACTGAAACAAAACATGAGTGAATAATTCTATAATCTTGGAATTTGGAAATCCAGAAACCATAAAGCACTGATAAATTTGGCCACACAAAAATATGGGTTTTGGGACCGGCCCGGTGGCTCAGGAGGTTGGAGCTCCGTGCTCCTAACTCCTAAGGCTGCGGGTTCGATTCCCACATGGGCCAACGGGCTCTCAACCACAAGGTTGCCGGTTCGATTCCTCGAGTCCCACAAGGGATGGTGGGCAGCGCCCCCTGCAACTACAGATTGAACACGGCACCTTGAGCTCCCGCTGAGCTCCCGTATGGCTCAGTTGGTTGGAGCGTGTCCTCTCAACCACAAGGTTGCCGGTTTGACTCCCGCAAGGGATGGTGGGCTGCGCCACTTGCAACTAGCACCGGCAACTGGACCTGGAGCTGAGCTGTGCCCTCCACAACGAAGACTGAAAGGACAACAACTTGAAGCTGAACAGCACCCTCCACAGCTAAGATTGAAAGGACAACAACTTGACTTGGAAAAATGTCCTGGAAGTACACACAGTTCCCCAATAAAGTCCTGTTCCCCTTCCCCAATAAAATCTTTTAAAACACACACACACACACACACACACACACACACACACACACACAAAAACAGGTTTCCTGACTTGGTCTAAGGGCCCAGGAAAGTCAGCAAGGCAAAAGGGACCAATATTGTCAAAGTGATAGAAAATGTGAACCAACTAAGAGAAAGGTGTCACTGGACCATCATCAATGAGGAAAAGCTTGATGGAAGAAGTTTAAGAGCGGCCTAGCAGCCCTTATCAAGGATGCTTTAAACTGGCATGCCACTGACTTTCTAGAATGCATTACATTTCTGTCAAGTTTTAATTTTATAATACTCATGTACTATTTCTCTAATGAGAACAAAATAGACATTGTAAGTCCAGACTTTGAAAATTCGAATCAAAAATTTAACTGTTACAGAAAGAAATTAACAGGACACTATTTTCCACCTATCAGATCAAAGAGTGTGGTTAACATATTGAGCTGGTGACATTAGGAGGAAACAAGACATTCTTCTTACACGTTGACAGAAAGAATGTAAAGTAGAATCATTACTCTGATGGGCAATTTAGCAATATGGATCAAAATGAAAAATGCACAACCCTCACCCACCAACTTTACTGCAAGGAACTTACTTGACTATTATCCTCACTATTAGAAAACAAGTTTAGTTTTAAGAATTAAGACACACCCGACACCCTGGGGAGCTGACCACCCTCACTAGCGAATCGGTAGGTCTATATAGCCCATGTTTATGTCCACAATAGTTCGCTCTTGATGTGTGACCAGTGGTTACCAACTTTCCAACTGACCAAAGCCAGTGCGATAATTGATAGCAGCATTTAGTGCTGTGCTTGGTAGCTCCGTAAATACTGCTGTTGTTATTGAAATTAGTTTTAATAATAAGTATATCCAGTTGCTGACAAAATTCCACCAATAAACGCCGTTACCATGGGGGGGGGAAGAATTAAGATACACAATATTTGCAAACTTCTGTGGCTATAGAATTTAGTACAGATTGCTTTCATCCTGTGATTGTACTAATTTCAGAAATATAAATAATGGTCCCGATTCATCTAGTTTTTGAATATGGTTAAACACCTCTTCAGCTCTGGCATCTCAGAACAAATTGTGTAAAGTATAAAAAAAGACATTGAAGATACTATTAATTCTTTAATCTCTTCTTCCTAAGAGTCAACAGAAATGCTTAATCAAAAGGAAAAAGTGAGTAGGGAAAAATTCTTTTTGGTATTTAAATAAAGATTGCTTGGACCTCAGATTAGGTGGTTTCAAAAGCACAAGCAACCAAAAAAAAAAAAGATAAACTGGACCACATCAAAATTAAAAGCTTTTGTACTGCAAATGATACCATTAAGAAAATGAAAAACAACCCACAGAATGAGAAAATATTTATATCAGGGACTTGTATCTAGAATACATAAAGAACTCTTACAACTCAATAATAAAAAGACAAGTAACTCAATTTTAAAATGGGCAAAGAATTTAGACATTTCTCCAAAGAAGATATATGACTGGCCAATAAGCTCATGAAAAGATACTCAAGATTATTAGTCATCACGGAAATGCAAGTCAAAACCACGAGTTACCACTTCACACCAACTAGGATGGCGATAAGAGACAAAAATAAGTGTAAAGATGTGGAGAAACTGAAATCTTCATACTCTGTATGTAAAATAGTGCAGCCACTTTGGAAAATAATTTACCCAAAACGTCCACACAAAAACGTGTACACAAATGTTCACAGCACCATTATTCATAGTAACCAACAAGTGGAATGACCCAAATGTCCATCAACTGATGAACAGATACATAAAACGTGGTAGGTGCATACACAGAATGGCTTATTCAGTAATAAAAAGAAATGAAAATGACCAATGAGCACATGAAAAGATGCTCAACTCATTAGTCATTAGGAAAATGTAAATGAAAATCACACTGAGATGCCACTTCAAACTCACTAGGCTAGTAATTAAAAAAACAAAACAGAAAGTAACAAGTGTTGGCAAAGTTGAAGAGAAATTGGAACTCTTATCCATTGTTGGTAGGAATATAAAATGGTACAGCAATAATGGAAAACAGTATGGTAGTTCCTCAATAAGTTAAACATAATTGCCACATGACACAGCAATTCCATTCCTAGGTCCACCCCAAAGGACTGAAAACATATTCTAACCACAACTTGTACACAAATGTTCCAAAAATGGAAATTACCATTATATCCATTATCAAGTTAATCATGTGAGGTGATGGATATATTAATTACCTTGATCATGGTAATCATTCCACAGTGTATAGCACTTTAGCATGTTGTACACTTAATATATACAATTGTATTTGTCAATTATTCCTCAATAAAGTTGGGGGGGGACTTTTTAAGTTCATCAACTGATGATTAAACAAAATATGGTATGTCCAAACAATAGAATATTATTCAGCCATAAGAAGGAATAAAGCACTGATACACACTACAACACAGATATGTATTGTGAAAGCAATATGCTAAGTGAAAGCCAGACAAAAAAGGGCCACATATTGTATACATTCACTTATATGAAATATCCAGAATAGAGAACACCAGAGACAGAAAGATAATTGGTTGACGGGGTGGGGGGGAGGGGAAATGGGAAGTGACTGCTTAATGGATATAGAGTTTCCTTTTAAGGGTGATGGAAAAGTTCTGGAACTAGACAATAGTGATGTTTGTACAACCCTGTAAAGATACTTACTGCCACTGAACTGGATACTTTAAAATGTTAAATTTTGTTGCATATTTTACTAACAATTTTTCAGAAATACTGATACATGCTTCAACGTGGATGATCCTTAAAAATATTATGCAAAGTGAAAGAAGCCAGTCACATAAGTCAACATATTGTATGATTCCACTGACATGAAATGTCCAGAATAGGCAAATTTAGAGGCAGAAAGTAGATAAGTGATTGCCTGGAGCTTGGGGAGCAGGGGGTGCAGGGGAGGACTGAGTTCTAATCTAATGGGTACAGGGCTTCTTTCCGGGGAGCCAAAATGCTCTAAAATCAGATTGTGGTGATGGCTGTGAACATCCCTGTGAATATACAAACAAAAACACTGGATTCTACATTTTAAATCGGTAAATCGTGTGATATGTGAATTATCTCTCCATGCTGTTTAAAAAAGAAAAAAGAAAAAAAAAAACAACCACTTAGGTATAAACCTTGCAATTGCAGCTTAAAACTCACCTTCTCTATGACATCTCCCTTATAGTAATCTCAGCCAATTTCTACTCCTTTACTTCCGTTAAAATCACAACTATTCCAGTGAGTTTATATTTTGTGTTTACTCTGTAATCTTTGTTGAGAAACTGAAGCTGAATAAATAAATTCTATTACACACAGACTTCTATCACTCCATGACTTACTGTTGGAGTCAGATTTGCCCTCCTTATGAGTCCGACGCCGAGCCTGGAAATGATTCGTTTGCTTTATGGAAGCTCCCTAACTTGTTTCACGTCTCAAACTAGACTTTAAGCGCCAAAGCTGAGATCTTGACTTCCATTGCTTCTGGATCCCGCCGCAGAATTAAAACTCCAGAAAGCCTTTACTAAACGCCTGCTGAAAGGCGGCTACTGAGCATGCCCGGCTTGGCCAAGTCAATTCAACAACATTCCGGAAGAAAAACTATAGTTCGCGCTTCAAAAGGTGGAAAAACAGAAGAGACAGGCATAATGCCTAAGGCTTCGATCTAAAAGGAAAGAAGGCAAGGTTCAAGGGCTAAGCAGAAGTGAAGGACAGTACTTAACACAGCTCAAACCTCGTACTTGGTAGAGAGGTGTAGAGTCAGAACGACCAAGAAAAAAAATATATATATGATGATAATAATAATAATAAAGGCTAAAAAAATACTAGATGAACGAGAGAAGGGAGGTCAACAGGAGGATGAAGGGCACCGATGACGTAGGCTAACCACACGTTTTTCCAAAACAACCTTATCCAAAAATAATACTAAGATGATCAGCCTTCAGCGTCAACACTAATACTATACTGTGATGAAGCTCACTTCGTAAAGTTTCCATTTTACAAACGAAAAATCCAAGCCGTGGCCAACATATCCAACCACCAACGTTTGCTAAGCTCTCAGCTTCTGCCTTGAACCATTTCCACCGCCATCTTCTAGATTAAGAACCCAGAACCCTTTCTAAAGGGCTTTCAGCAGCATCACCTCCATGCAAAAGAACCGGGAACGGTGCGTTTCCCAGGCTGCCCAGACGGCGGAAAGGAGGAAGCCTCCACCTTGCTCCTCTCCGCGCCTGCACGCACCGGGCCGCCGTCTTCCTTTCCCCCAACCCGACCCCCGACCGGGTTTTCCAAGGTCCGACGCGAGGGGGGCGCGAGGCCCGTTGCACGGGCCTCACCTGCACACGCCGCGGATGCAGGGCTCCAGCCAGATGCGGTAGGCGGTCTCGATGTGCTCCTGCGACACCTCCTCGGGCCGCACCGTCTCCGCCCAGCGCCAGGCCGCTTTCTCCAGCTGCAGCCGCGGGGCCATGGCCTTGGCTGGAGGAACTCCTCCCAAGTCGGGACGCCACTGCCGCCGCCGCCGCCACTGCCGCCGCCCAAATGGACTCCGCCACCTGCCAGCGATGAGGACCAGGCGCTCCCTCAGCCAGCTGGCCAGTCAGTCACCTGTGCGCGCCACTGCAGCCGCGCCCGCCCGCGCCCGCCCCGCACGACCGGCCGCAAAGCGCTGCCGGCCGCCGACACCCGACACCGCCCCCCCCAAACTCCCGCAGACGTTAGCGTACTCCCCGCCTCGGCGGGCGCATGCGCGTTCCCACCAGCCTTTGCGCCTCCCGCGCCTCTGGGCAGACGCGCGGAGGAAAGGGAAGCGGTCGTTGGACACAGTCTTGCCACGTCTTCACCGGCGCTTCTGGGGAAGCAGCTTCTCAGCCCCCGGTGTAGAGTAACATACAGCTGCTCTAACAAGCCGGCGCCACAAGGGCAGAAGGCTGCCTGTTCTTGTCTTCTGATACTTCCCGTTTAACCGTTAAGGAGTCACGCGAGAAGCTACTCAACGCACACCATCGGTCCGCTGGACTCTGGGGTGGGACGTGAAACCGAGTCACCAAAGCCAGGCTAAGCTCTCTAGAGGAAGATTTAACTTCAAGCTGGACCGGTTCCGACTTCTTTCTCGAGCCCTTCTGACGTCAGGGGACGTTCTGGGCCTTTTCTGAATTAGAACTGTACTACGTGTCCCGGCATGCATTGCGTGCCTCCACTCACTGGATTCGAGGCATGCTGGGATTTGTAGTCTTGGAGGTGGAGTCCTTGGTGTGCCGCGGTTTGTGCGGAGGCGCATGCGGGTGCACGCGGGTGCACGCGGGGGCGGGGTTTCTCTAGCCCGGAGGGTCATTTTTTGCAGCAGGCTGACCCACCTCGCTACTGTTATCTCTATTTGATGCTTTGTAGCTCTTCTCTGGCTCCTGGGTTTAAAAACAGATCCTTTTTGCAACTTCAGCCCCAGATACAAAGAGTACACGTAGAATGTTTTGAGAACTGGAAAGGGCATTGCTAGAGTGAGGATTTGAGTTTACGTTTGAATCAGCCCTACCGGATCTAAGCACTGGTTTCTGACTCAGCAGTTTACCAGCTGTGTAACCTTGGACTGAATGCTAACGTGTGCTGTTGATTAGACATCCTGAAAGTCTGCTGAAAATAAGATGTGGCCCCTGCCATTGTGGGTGGGTGAGGTGACAGCCATAGAAACACAAAGATCCCCTTCCCAGCCGTGAACGGTTTGGAGTACTTGGGAGACGCCTTCCCAGAAGACTCTAAGCCTACCATTAAGAGATGAGTGGAATTTAGCCAAGGTAGAAGAAAGCCCCATTCCAGACAAAGGGAACAGCAAGGAGCAAAGGCACAGAAGAGAGGAACTTCTTTGTGTGAGGCCACTAATTCTGAGATTGGGAGAGGCAGGCCAAGGCTGGCTTTATCCGAGAGACTCACTGGAAGGTTTAAGGCTGGGAAATGGTATAATGGAAATTAGCATTTTGTGTCGCTTCCTTCCCTTTGGGTTGAGGTCAGACTATGGAAGTAATACAGACGAGAGATAATGAAAGCCTGAATGGGGGCACTGCAATAGGTATGGAGTGAAGAGACAAATTAGAAAGATGCTTAGGACATAGAATTGCTACAACTTGAGATGTTGGTCTAATATCTGTTCACTTTTTCTGTTTGACCTTCAAGTTGGGTCATGGCCCTTTCCTTGGTGCTTACATCTTCATGTGTCATCTGTTGCCTCACTTAGCATATGATGAATGAGTATTATTAACTGGGTGCTGTCAGTGCTATAAGGCCAGTTTTTTAACTTGGGGGATTAAATGAAGAGAGTTTCTACTGTTAAAAAGAACCCATAATGGAGTCACTTTTGGTAAGCCCCACTTAATACAGGCATATTTCATTGTATTGGGCTTTGCTTTATTGTGCTTCACAGATGTTTTTTACAGATTGGAGGCAAGATTCTTCCACCAGTAAAAAGATTACAACTCACTTTATTGCAGTGGTCTGGAACCAAACCCTCAGTATCTCCAAAATATGCCTGTACCTAACCTAATTGCAGTTTCAGCCTCTCCCAGGAATGAAATTTTAAACCAATCAGTCTGGAATACCCTGTTCAACCCTAGTGAGGTAATCTACCTGTTCAAACCCCCTGCCTTTCCCTAAGGGAAGGTAACATTGCCTGAAATGATGTACTATGAACTTCCTCGTCCCACCCTCTTTCTGCTTATACAGGCACAGCTCATTTTATAGAGCATCACATTATTGCACTTCACAGATACTGTGTTTTCTTCCAAATTGAAGGCAAGACCCTCCACTAGCAAAAAGATTACAGCTCACTTTATTGTGATTCTCACTTTATTGTGGGTATCTGGAACCATACCTGCACTATCTCTGAGATCTGTGTTGTCAAAATAAGAAATGTCCAAACCTGTAGAGAAATTAAATGAGTTTGTTTGAGCCAAACTCATGACAATTGCCAGGAAGCAAAATCTCAATGGATTGAGAAAATGCTCCGAAGAATGGCAGTCTTGTAGCTTATTTTATACATTAGAATCAAAGGAGAGTTACGTGAAATCCATTGGTGATAGATTAACGGGGAGGGAGACAGCAAAGCGAGGAAATCTCTGGGATTGGATAAAAAATAAAATGGAGAGACACATCTTTTACATTGGTGGATATAGGCTAGTAATTAACATTCACAACATATAGAGATGGTATTCAGGGTAACAAGGTAACAATGAGGGGTTCTGTAGTATGTGCGCTGGTGTGGTAGGTGTGCCCTGAGGAGTCCGGAAAAAGAGATTACTCTGAGGCATGCACGTTATCTTAGATGCAAAAAGACAATAGACAGGCTCACTTAAGGTAAAGATTGACCTTTGTCAAGAAAGCTTCAGGCCCAGGGTGTGACTACCCTCTGTGACCTGCCTTTAGTTAGGAATTTTTAGGTTCAGACCATCCTGTGTGGTTAATTTCAGTCTGAGTTTGTAGGGCCTGCCCTGTTGGCCTCCCCTGGGCTTGTCAGGTTTAGTGTGGGGCCCCTTTTTTGTCCACAGTGTAAACCTTCCGTTTTGTACAATTACTCAGAGCTCCCTTCTATTTGCTAGATGGGATGCTGCCCAATTTATGAATCGTTTAATAATACCAATTAGATCTTCAAATGTGCTCAGTTTAATTGTTTCTTAACCATACCAAGTGAGATAGTAGCAAAGAACGTGCAGGTTTAGAAGGGACATGATGATTCTGATTTTTAAATACTGCATTTCAGATGCATCAGGGACATCCATGTTACGACAGCAGACATTGAGTCTGCATCTTGGATATATTGTTTCTGCATCATGAATTTTTCAGTCTCTACCAGATCATTCTCATCAGCATTCAAATATGCTATAATTTCTCCCAAGTTTAACAACCCCTCTCTTGACTCCCACGTCCCCCTCCAGCTACTGTCCCATTTCTCTGCTCCCCTTTATAGCAAAACTCCTGGAGTTGTCTATACTCTTTTCCAGTTCCCCTTCTCCTAGTCCCCCTTAAACCCATCCCAAATCAAGCTCTTATCTCCAGCACCCCCAAAACCACACGTGAAGGTTACCAGTGGCCTCCACATCATTAAGTCCACACTAATTTACTTGCTCTCTCCACAGGATTTGACTCAGTTATTCACTCTCCTCTTGGAAACACTTTCTTCTTTTAACTTGCAGGACACCACACTCTCCTGGTTTCCCCATCATTCGCTGGCCACTCCTTTTTGGTGTCCTTTGTTGGTTCTTTCTCATCCCTCTAACCTGTAAACGAGTGGCTGAGGGTTGTCCTAGGACCTCTTCTCTAACTACACTTCCTCCCTGGGTGACCTGATCTCCTCCCATGGCTTTAAACCCAGTTGTGTGTTGATTCCCAAATTCCTATCTCCACACCTGACCTCGCTCCTAAAACGCCAGTCTCGTATATCCTGCTGCTTACCTGGCATCTCCAATGTGCAATAGCTTTTTCATACTTTACACGTCCAAAACATATCCTTAATTCTACTTCCAACCACCCCCACCCCCGCCAGATAGCCTGTAATCTTTCCCGTCTCAGCAGATGGCAACTCCGTCCTTCCAGAAATCTAAGGGGCAATTTTAACCTCTCTTTCTCTTACATCCCCACCCAAACCTTCCACAAATCCTGCCAACTGTGCCTAAAGGATATATACACAATGCAACCACTACACAGTTACTGTTTCCACCCTGGTCTCTCACCTGGGTTATTGCAGAAGCTTCCTAATTGGTCTCTCTGTTTTCACCCTTGCCTCTTAAAGAGAAAACCATAGGCCCAAAATGGTGTCACTCATGCTAAAAAGCCCATGATACCAAACATAGATTTAATGCTTGATCTAACTGCAGTTTCAACCGCTCCCAGAGACATAATCTCAGTCAACTAGTCTGGAATTTTCTGTTCAACACCAATGAGATAATCTGTTCCGTGGGCCCTCTCTGTTTACCCCCAACACACACTAAAAAGAAGAGGCAATCTGCATGATAAAAACCCCCTTCTCCTCCCGCCCAAAAAAAGATGTATCAGACCAAAAATAATCCTTTCTCTTGTTAATACCTCCTTTGACCCACCCTTCCATTTGGTACAACCCCTGGGAGCTCCCATTGTACTTGCTAGATTAGATGCTATCCATTCCTGAGTTGCTTACTAAAGCCAATTAGATCTTCAGATTTATTCAGTTGAATTTTGTTTTTCAACATCCTTTATAGATGTTATATAGATGGGCATTCCTGTGCTCAAAAACCTCCAAAAACTTCCCCATCTCATTCAGAATAAATGACAAACGCCCTCCCTTCGACACCACCTCACCCCACAGATATCACGTCCCAGGACTCCCTTGAACTTGCCCCAACACTGCCTTCCTCCTGTCCCATAACTATCCCAGCAACCTCCAGCCGCAGGGCCTTTACATCTGCTATTTCCTTTCCTGGTACATGTCCCCTGCACAGCCAGGTGGCATGTTCCTTCACCTGGTAAGTTTCACAAACGGGGTGAGAATCCTAGGAAGACGGAACAACTGTTAGATACTGTGTTTCCTTTAAATAAGACCTAACCAAACCATCAGCTCTAATGCCTCTTTTGGAGCAAAAATTAATATAAGACCCAGTATTACAGTAAAGTAAGACTGGGTCTTATATTAATTTTTGCTCCAAAAGACGCATTAGAGCTGATGGTCCGGCTAGGTCTTATTTTCAGGGAAACACGGTATAAGGAGATTCAGAAGAATTGAGAGTCTCAGATGTTTAGGGGCTCATGAAAGAAGATGGGAATGTCAGCAATGTTAAATGCCCCTCTATTTTCTTTCCCATATCTTGACTCCCTTTACAGGAAAATTACTGAAAGAATTATCTACCCCCAGCACTGTCCAATAGAAATACATTATGAGCCACATACATCATTTAAAATTTTCTAGTAGCCACATTTTTTAAAGTAAAAACAAGTGAAATTAATTTTAATAATATATTGAACCCAATATATCCAAAATGTTTACATTTCTACATGAAGTCAATGTTTTTAATAAGGACTGAGTCTACCTTTTTTTCACACTACGTTTTGGAAATCGGGTGTGCATTTTACACTTTCAGCTTCACTCAAATTCACCTCATTCAAGTGCTCAGTAGGCACCCCTGGCGAGTGGCTACCGTAGTGCACAGCACAGGTTAATACTCTTCTCCTCTATTCACTCTTCGACCGCCTCCAATCTGGTCTGTGACCTCATTCCTCCCCTACAGCTGCTTTTCCCATGGTGTCCACGATTTCCATGTTATCAAAGCCAGCGGTTTCTGTCCTCAGCTTTCTGCAATCACCAGCACAGAGGACCACTCTTGCCATCTTGAAATCCTTCCCCGTGTTTCTGGGCAGTATCCTCTCCTCCTTTTCCACTTCCCACCACGGTTGCTCCTTTTCAGTCTTCTCTGCCACCTCCTCCTCCTCTAGCGGCTTTTTAAATGCTGGTGTAAAGGACAAACTCGTTCCTGTGTGTCTCCTCTATTCTCAGGACTCCACTACAATGCTAGTTCACTTCTGTCACCAGATGTGTGGGTTTTCCACACATCAAGCAATTCTGTGATACCAGCTGGGTGTCCTACCATTTAACTCAATTCTGACACTACCTGGAGATAGCGTCCGATCCCAGAACCGCTTAAGGGCTCCGTCCTCTAAGACCACACACACACACACACACACACACACACACACACACACACACACACTGGACATCAGCTGCAAGTCCAGGTTCCCACCCGTGCTGCTGACCAATGGGCTATAAATCAGAGGTTCCCGGGACCCACCCCCTCCTTGGGTGTAATTAATTGGCTAGAGTGGCTCACAGAACTCAAGAAAACATTGTAACTACTAATTATCAGTTTATTATAAAAGGATGTCACTCAGGAACAGCCACATGAAGAGATGCACCGGGCAAGGCATGTGAAAAGCGGCACAGAGCTTCCATACCCTCTGGGGGCATCACCCACCCAGCACCTCCACTGTTTACCAACCTGGAAGCTCTCCGAACCCCATTCCTTTGGGGTTTCACGGAGATGTCATTACACAGGCAGAATTGATGACATCATTGGCCATTGGTGATTGAACTCAGGTTCCAGCCCCTCACTCTCCCCTCCCCAGACGTGGGGCTAGGGCTGAACGTTCCAGCCCTCTAATCATGGTTAGTCCCATGGCAACCAGCCCCCATCCTGAGGTCACCTAGGGGCTTTCCTAAAGTCACCTCATTAACATAACCTCTAGTGCGATTGAAAGGGGCTTGTTATGAATAGCAAAAGACAACTTTATCACTAATCACTTCGGAAATTCCACGGGTTTTTTAGGAGCTCTGTGGTAGGAAGACCAAATACATGTTTCTTATTATAAATCACAATATCACAGCTGGAATTCTAGCCTTTGTCCTGGCCCTCTTCTATACCAATCAACAAAAAAAAGAAGTATAAACATAAATCAGATTTTGTGGCTCCATTTTCCCATCCTTTTGCACTTTAAGTAAAATCTAAATTCCTTTTCATGACCTACAGGGCTGTAGTAGGCAAAATAATGCCCCCCACCCCGCAGCACACAGATGTTGCTATAGACTGTTTTTGTCCCCCTACAGTTCATCTGTTAAATCCTAATGCTCAGTGTGATGGCGTTTGGAGGTGGGACCTTTGGGAGGTGAGTAGGTCATGAGGATGGAGCCCTCATGAATGGGATTAGTGCCTTTATAAAAGGGACTCCAGAGGACTCGCTAGTCTCTTCCACCCTGTACCATGTGAGGACACTGAGAAAACAGGCGTCTGTGAGTTAGGAAGGAAGCTCTCACCAGACACTGAATCTGCCAGCACCTTGACCTTGAACTTTCCAGCCTCCAGAACTGTGAGAAATACATTTCTGCGGTTTATAAGCCAGTCTATGGTATTCTCGTTACAGCAGCCCAAATGGAGTAAGACAGATGTCCATGTCTTAATTCCCAAAACCTTATGTGGCAAAAAGGGACTTTGCAGATGAGATTAGGTTAAAGATCTTGAAATGGGGAGGTAATCCTGGATTCCCTAGGTGGGCCTAATGTAATTACAAGGGTCTTTATAAGAGGGAGGCAGGAAGGTCAGACTCACAGAAGGGGGTACACTGCTGACTTTGAAGGTGCAAGAAGCCACAAGCCAAGGCACGCGGGCAGCCTTTAGAAGCTGGAAAAGGCAAGGAAACAGGTTCTCCCTTAGAGCCTGCAAAAGCAATGTAGCCCTGTTGACCCCTTGACTTTAGCTCACTGACACCCATTTCAGACTTCTGTCCTCAGAACTGTCAATGGTTTCAAGCCACTCTATTTGTGGTAATTTGTCACAGCAGTAACAGGAAATTAATACAAGGGCCCTTTGTGATCTGGCCATTTCTAACTCCAACCTCGTATGATTGTCCCTTCATTGTGTTTCAGCAACTGCATCCAAGTACTGGACTGCCTTACGGCCTTTGCCATTGTTATTCCCTCTGCTAGTAATGCTCTTTCCCAGGTCCTTCAGATCTCGGCTCAAATGTCACCTCCACAGAGAAGGCCTCCCTGATCATCTTGTCAGGAGTGGATACCCTTCTCACACCCCCACTATCATATCCCTGTTTATTTCTCTTCTCACACCACATCTGAAGTGATCACATTCATTTTGGTCTTAGTTACTTGATCATTACATGTCTTCCCTCTAAATTGTGAATCGGTACAGCCGGGATTCATTGACAAGGACGGTTGGGGGAGGAGCCAAGACCTGCAGTGAACCACGTTATATTCACTCCACTGGCTGTCATGTAATGATGGGAACTGACCAGAGGGATCCTTTTGAAAATTACTTCTATTTATTATAGAATTAGTCAATATAATAAAGGATTACCCCATATAATAGTATCTTATCCACTTAGAATAAACCTTCCTATTAATAATCAGACACGCACTCCTTTTGGATGGGGTAAAAGGCCACAGTGCCTTAACTTCTAGGTGGTGACTTTGATGGTGCATTAGTCACCTTCTCAGTCTGAATGTTCCTTCTCTTTCTCCTCAGCCATTACCTATACTGTCACTGCGATTGCATCTGGCATGATCCTCTGGCTAGAAACTGACCCCCAAGTATCAGGGGAGTGAAGGACAGTATGCACCCCTGCTGGGGCAGCACCTGGCACCAGGATTAGGATTCTTATTTACGGAGACCTCCCTTTCTTTGTGTGTTAGTTTCCTAGGGATGCCATAATAAATGACTACAAACTGGATGGCTTACAACAACAGAAATTTACTCTTTCCCAGTTCTGGAGTCTAAAAGCCCAAAATCATGATTTCTGCAGGACCATGCTTCCCCTGAAGGCTTTCAGGAAGGATTCTACCTTGCCTTTTCAACTCCTGATGTTCCTTGGCTCGTGTCAGCATAACTCCATTCTCTACCTCCATTTGCACAGCGTCTTCTTTCCTCTGTGTATGTCTCTGTGTGTCCTCCCTTATGAAAACACCAGTCATTGGATTTTGGACCCACCCTAATCCAGCATGACCACATCTTAAGTATATCTGGAAAAACCTCACGTGTTTCCCCGAAAATAAGACCTAGCCGGACCATCAGCTCTAATGTGTCTTTTGGAGCAAAAATTAATATAAGACCCAGTCTTATTTTAATATAAGACCAGGTATAATATAATATCCAGTCTTATTTTAATATAAGACCCGGTCTTATATTAATTTTTGCTCCAAAAGATGCATTAGAGCTGATGGTCCGGCTAGGTCTTATTTTCGGGGAAACATGGTATTTCCAAACAAAGTTGCATTCTGAGATTCTGGGTGGGCATGAATTTTGGATGGACACGATGCAACCCATCACACAGAATAATCACTCTCCATGTGTTGCTGCTCACGCTCTAGCTCTGCTCGGTTATAGGCAATTTAGCAAAAGCCCTCGAACCAGCTTTTCTCTGCAGAATGGAATGCCAGTGAGACGTGTCTGACACACCTTTGCATTGAATCATACAATTCTTTCAGCTGTGTGCAGCTTTATTCATTTAACAATTATTAATTGAGCACCTGCCATGTGCCAGGTGCTGTTCTAGGCTCTAGGGATACAGCAATGAAGAAAAGAGACGTCCCCCCTCTTTGAGCTGACATTCTGGTGGGGGAGACAGACCAAAAACACATAATCAAGTAAATCCTTATTTTGCCAAAGTCTAGAATGACACTAGAGATCATCTGATCCAGCTGCTTCCAAATGGTATTTTAGTGCTGAAAGCTTTTCCTAAATGGAACCTTGCACAGAGGCCCAAGACATCTAAAGGAGAGATGCTCTATATAAGTGGGCCTGGGGGATATGGGGAGCCCAAGGTCATAGAGTCGGTGAGTGACATAACCAGGAATGACCTCTGTAAACAGGGAGACCAGAGTAGGTCACCCAGGAATATCCTTGGGAATCTGGAGATTCTCCTTCTCCCAAACAGGGCTGGCATGTACTGTTGAACAGGTTGTTTACTGCAAAAAAGCACTTGGCTGAGGGGTGAAATTCACCTCCCAAGCCACTCCTTGGTCTCCTTTGCAGGTTCCTCCTTATCTCCCTGAGCACTCTGTGCTTCGTGCCATGAGGCCTCGTTCCTGTATCTGCTTCTCCATCCTCCACACCCACTGCCTCCGTGGTCTCCTTTATAATGTACTGGCAGCCCGACTTGTCTTTGAATTCTAATTACATAACGACTTCCCTACTCATCTCCACATAGATGTGCAGGTGGCGTCTCAAATTTCCCTTGGCCCCAAACTGAACTCCTGATCCACAGCCCTCCCCATGTCCTGCTGCTCACCCGCGTCCCCTTCTCACCCAAACTGTCGAGTCACCCTTTACTCCTTTTTCCAGCCCATAACCAAGCCATCCACACCAGTGCATCTGATGTTTTTCTCATAAGACTGGAGTTATGGGTTGTGAGAAAGACTACAGAGGTAGAGTGTCCTTTTCCATCACATCAGGCCAAAGGTACACGCCACCAACCTGATTCATGACTGTCGATGTCGGCTTTGATCACCTGGCTGAGGTCGTGTTTGTCAGGTTTCACCACTGTTACCCTTTCTGTCTCGGCTTTCCATACTGTCCTCTTTGTAAAGCAGTCACTATGCGTAGGCCACCCTTAAGGAGTGGGGAGTTAAGCTTCCCGGCCAGAGGAGTCTTTTAAAAAAAACACTAAGTCAGGTTCTGTCATTCCTGTGCTCAGAACCCTCCTCGCTCCTCACTCAGCCAAAGCAAGACCTCCCAGGGGCCACCTGCCCTCTCGTTCCCTCAGCAACTGCACACGGGTCCCCAGCAGCTCCTTCCACGCTTATCTTGTCCTGGTCTCAAGACTACCTCTCTCCTCTGCCTGGAAGGCATTCGTTTCCCCAGAGATTTTCATGCTCATTCCTTTGCTTCCTGCAGGTCTCTGCTTAACCCTCTCAGGAAGTTCTCTCCTGACCCCTTTAATGAAAAATAGCAACCCTGTGTCTGTGGATGGATGAAAGGATAGACAAAATGTGACATGTCTATGCAATGGAATATTATTCAGCCCTAGAAAAAAATTCAGACACATGCTACATGGATGAAACCTGGAAGACATTCTGCTAAGTGAAATAAGCTGGACAGAAAAGGATAAATACTGTATGATCCCACTTATATGAGACACAAAGGTAGTCAAAGTCATAGAGACAGAAAGTAGAACGGTGGTTGCCAGGGGCAGCGGGGAGAAAGAATGGGGAGTTTGTTTTATGGGTATGGAGTTTCAGTTTTGCAACATGAACAGTCCTGGAGATGGATGGTGGTGATGGTTGCACAACAGTGTGAATATGTTTAAAGCCACTGAACTGTCCATTTAAAATTGGTTAATGGTTTATTGTGGTATATTTCACAATTAGAAAAAAAAAAAAAAGCAATCCTGCCCCTCACCAGCATGGCCCTGTCCCTTTTCCCTGCTTAATTTTTCTCCACAGAACCTATGTCCATTTGACATGATTTCACTTGTTTTGTGTCCCCACAAACTAAAATGCCAGTTCCATGAAGACATTTCCGTTTTGCTCACCATCGTATCCCCGTCCCTAGAGCAATGCCTGGGGCATAGTAGATTCTTGAGAAATACGAGTCAAATGAGTGGAAGAAAGAACCTCTTTATGCCTCAGCTTCCTTATCTGTAAAATGGGGATGATAAACCTAACCTTTCAGAGTTGTTATAAACTTTAGGTGAAATATTATAGGTAAAGGGCCCAGAACCAAGCACAGTGTTTGGTGCACAGAAAACACTCAGTACCTGCATATCCTCCTTCCTGAGAAGTAGCTCCATTCATAAATCCCAGGCCCTGGAGCTAGAGTGCATGAGTTCAAGTCCTCCCCTGTCACTTCCAGCTGTGTGACCGGAGCAAGTGCCTTAACCTCTCTGTGCCTCACTTCCCTTATCTATAAAATGGAAATACTAAACAGTAAAAGTCAGAGAGGTTTGGGGAGGATTCAATGAGATAATCATGCCCTAGAAGGGGCAGTTCTCAGTGTCAGCTCTGTTATTTCCCACTGCAGGTCCCTCTGGTGCCCAGCCAGGCGGGCAGTGCAGAGGATGATACTTCCAAGCCCCCAACTGTCTCCCCAGCTCTCGGCTCGGCAGGCCCTCTCCAGATTACAGCTGAGAGCAGTCCCCCAGCTGGGGGACTACAACAGGATGCAGTTCTGGAAGATAGATGGCTCTTGGTTAGCCCCTGACCCACTCGCCCCGTCAAGATCACACTGTTCTTCTCCAGGTGATGGGGATGGGGGCAGCAGGGCCAGGCTGAGGCCTGAGTAGACTCCACCTTTCCTTCCGCAGGCCCCTGGCTAGAGAGGGTGGTGCTGGCCTCCTTGCTGCCCTTAGTCTCTGCTGGCCTCCTCTGGTGCTGTTGCTCCTCCAGCCGGCTGACCTGGTGGGCTGGTGCCCGTGGCCTCTGCCTTAGCTGCACCATCTGTCACACATGTCCTGGCCAGGTGGCCCCTGGGGGGCTGCAACCAAGCGAGCCAGCCTTCCAGGGTCAGGGAGGCCATCACTAGAGTGGCTGCAGCTTCAGAGGAAGGAGAGTGGGCTCTGGGGTCAGACCCACTGGGTTCTGTCCCCACCCGCCAGAGGGCTGTCTGACTTTGGGAAGGTTACGTTAACCCTGAGACTCAGTTTGCTCCTCTGGGAAATGGATGACTCCTGCCTCTCAGGGTTGTGATGAAGATCACAGGGGGTGACTGGCCCTGCCGCTCACGTGGGGGCTGGCACTCCACTGGGTCAGTGAGGGCAGGACCTCCATGCCCAGAGCAGGAAGCAAGGGCCTCGCTCACCTGAAGCTGCCTTGCTTCACTCCCAGACCTCACCTGCCCTGCTCCGCACCACCCTGGCCCATGCTCAGGTTCCACCCAGTCAAGCCCTAGTCGAGGACACAGGGGACCGCCCTCGCGGGGATAGCACCGTTTATTAAGAAAGATCAAGACAAAGACCGTAGGAGGGTCCCTTCTAGGACACAGAGGCCAGGCGTCCGGACCCCACATCTGCGGGCTGCTGGTGGGGAGGATGCTTGCCCCCAGTTGGGCCCTCAGGCTCCCACAGATGGGGCAGGGCTGTCATGGCACCTGCCTGGCCCTCCCAGGCATGAGTCCTGGCTCCCCCACCCAAGGCACTAGCTCTTTCCAACCACCAATGCCCTCCTCCCCCCATATCCCCTGGGCCTTCACTTCCAGATTGGTGGGGGGATGTGGCCTGGTGCGGAGACCCTCTCAGTGCTGGGCTCTGCCTGGAGCAGCTCCTGGTAAGAGTTGGGGTGAGTTTCCCTTGTAGCCCCTGAGGGCAGGGGCCCTGAGCTAGGTGTTGGGTGGTGGGATGCAGACCAGGAAAGCTTGGTGGGAAGTGGAGGCTGCCAGGGGCAGGTGGCCCAGCTGGCCAGGTGGAGGTGGAGGTGGGACTGGGACTTGGGCTGGCGGGGGTGGGGGCTGCCTGCCCAGGGTGAGCTGCCATTTGCTCCACAGTTGGCACTAAAGAGCTTTTGCCACCGAGAGGAGAGTGACAAAGCCCATTACAACGCCCTCTGTTCCTTGTGGCTGGTGAGGTCCTAGGCTGTAAGCCGAGGTTGGCTCTCGTAGGGACAAGGGCTACAGAAATGGGTGGCCCAGCGCTGCCTTGGGGGCCTCTGCTGGTGGGGGCATTTCTGAGCTCACTCGTCCACCATGCCTGCTCCCAAGTCCTGGTGGCCCTGAGGCACCTGCTCCCATCCAGCCTGCCCTGTCCCCCAGCCTGTGGCTTTGCCCAGGTGTGTTTGTGTGGGGGGTGGCGTGCCCACCCTCCAGTTGAGCCCAGGGCAGTAGCAGCAAAGCGTGGCATCGCCTCAGTTTTTTAGAAAATATTCATAATAATAATATTAATAATAATAGACGACGTTGTGGGACTGGGGCACTGCCCAGGAGTCCATGTGGGACAGGCAGGCGCCTATGAGGGGCAGGGGCGCGTGTTGGCCCCCGCCTGGGCGCTGTGCTGCAGGTCCAGTGGCTGTGGGGGTGGGGTGCCAGGCCGCGCACAGTACAGCACCAGGTTCCTGAGACAGCCCGTGATGCCTGAGGAGAACCTGCCCCCAGTCAGCAAGGCCACGTTAGGGGCTCCACCTGTGGGGAGGGGAGAGGACAGGGCCGGTGAGCTGCAGGGGCCCGGGGGGGGGGGGGCGTGTGCTGTAGGGCCCCAGGAGCCCCACTCCCTCCCTTGCCCCAGGAGGGGGTTCCAGGCCCGCAGCGACCGGGACTTACCGATGTAGATGCTGCCCTTGGTGTTGACCGCCACGTTCGGGCCTGGGGACTGGCCGCTGACCAGTTCCTCACCGTCCACCTGGATGGAGCCTCTCCGGCCCTCTCTGGGGTGGGTGGAACTGGGTCAGGCCTTTCACCACCAGTTCCCCATGCTCCTTGACCCAAGAGTTCCCTCTCTTTTCTATGCGACGCCAGACAGAGAAATCTGTTCCTTGAGTTCTTTCCTTCCCCACCAGATGAGAGATCTGGCCTCCACCCCCAGAACACAGCTTCCTAGCACTCACCCAGGTTTTGTCCAGCCCATAGGGCGCTTGCCCGCCCATCCCCATGGAGTTCTGTCCTGCCTGCCCTGCAAGTCTGTGCTTGGCTGGTGGGCTTTCCCCAACCCTAGCTTCAAATTGTCTCCCTAGAACCCAATGCGTGCTCCCCCACACATGGTGGGGGGAGTCCTGGCCCACTCCACAACTCTGGGCCCCTCGCCTTAGTGCCTAGATGGGCTCCCTTACCGTAGTGCCGTCACCCGATGCCACTCGCCATCATTGATGGGGTCCTCAGAGACGAGGCGGGCCTCCCCACTGCCCAGCTGGTAGCTGCAGTCACAGAAAGGTATGAAGTGGGGCAGGACAGGAGTGGGGTGCGGGAGGGTGGTAGTGGTATGTCACTGGGGCACTGGGAGCTATGACTTCTTGTGGGAGGAGCCATGGGGCTGACCAGAGAGGAAGCCTCAATTGAGGGGGTGAAGGGGGCCAGGCAAGGGAGAGGACCCACCTGAAGACGAGGTGCCCGTCCTGAAGCCCAAGACTGATGAAGTCCTTGCTTTGGCTGGCCTCTCCCAGCTCCTGCCAGGGAAGCACAGAGTCTCTGGGGTCCCCAGCCTGGAAAGCCCAGGCCCCTGATGGCTGTGGCCTCCGCCTTCCTCGCTCCCACGGCCCTGGTCACCAGGGGGCTGGGAACCCTAAGACTCCGAGCCAGACACCCACACTCACCATGCCCTGCCATAGCAGGAGGCCACTGGCTGTGCTGGTCCGGACCTCCAGCTCGATGGTCTCAGGGACCTCGGGCAGGCTTTGGGGGGGGTGGGGGGGGGAGAAGCAGGTGAGAGGGCAAAAGTTCCAGATTCCCATCCCCCTCTCTGCCGCCTGTCCCCTCCCTGGGCCCACAGGCTCTCCCGACACCTGTCTCACCTCCTGGAGAAGACGTGGCTGGGGAGGGCTAGGAAGCCGTCATTGTAGAAATAGGCTCCGTACTGTCCTGGGGCATCTGCAGGGGGAAGGGGAGTGTCAGACATCTGCTCACCTGCTCGGAGTATCCATCCAGCATCAGTTCCCACCCCTCACCTCCACCCCAACATGTACGACTACAGGTCTGTGAACCTGGTCCCTGGAGACACAAGGGGCTGTGGACAGAATTCAGAGGCCTGTGAACTTAGATGGGAAAACATTATGGCTCTATATTCACTCACTCTCCCTGAAATGTAGCAGTTCCTTCCATTATGCATGTAGGCAACAAGTCAAAGGAGTGGCTGTAGGACCTGTGACTTTGTCACTAATAGAATTAGATTTCCTTATCAAATTACAGTAGGTGCAAATGTCTCAAAGCATCATTTACGCTTACTGAAAGCGGGCTAGCTATTAATTAGATCTTGTTATTTAATGTGTTAATAAAGAAGCACATAGGTTACAAATGAGAAAATTTAAAATATTTTGATAATCTTATTTCAGTATAATTGGTTTCCTTTGAAATTCTATGTATTTTATTTTATGAAGTCAATAGGGTCCAGGTAGGGTGACCAACCATCCTTATCTGCCAAGTCCTTGTCCTGGGTTTAGCTCTGAAAGTCCCATCTTGAGAAACCCCTCAGCCCTGAGCAAACCAGGATAGGTGGTCACTTAGGTCCATGGCACTTGAAAGGTTCAAAACCTGTGTGTCCTCTCCATCTTCCAGATGGGAAGCCAGGCTTGGGGGTGGGAGGAATTACTTGCCCAGGAAGTGGAAAGCCTAGATAATGGCAACCTGGACCTTTCCGCTCCAGTGTTTATACTGTGTGGGGCCCCAACATCCCACAGGCCAGCGCTGGCCCCTGTGGGTCCGGCAGCTACAAAGGTCAGGGACACTTTGCCACCTTCCACCAAATGATGAAGAGAACAGCTACCATTTACCAAGCACCTACTATGTGCTAGTAACTGTGCAGGGAGCTTCACATCCAGCCATAAACATCATTTTATTTAACTGGATTCTTACAATAATCCTATGACTTAGATATAGTAACAAAAGCTAACATTCTGTACCCACTCTGGACCAGATATTGTTCTAAGCATTTTAAATGCATTAAATAATTTTACTCTCACACTAAAATTTATCTAAAGTCTTGTGGAAGGATGTTAACTTCTTTCCATTTTATACATGAGGAAACTGAGGCACAGAGAAGTTAAGTGACTCACCCAAAGTCACACAGGTATTAAGTGGCAGGACTAGGATTTGAATCCAGGCAGGTTAGCTTCCGAGCCCATGCTCTTACCCACTACACCACTACCTCTCCTATTACATTCATGATAAGTAAGAAGATAAATATCTATAAAGCAGTTAGCACAGTGCCTGTAAATATTCAATAAATGTTCATTTTTAAAAAATTATCATTGCTTTGAAACAAATTGTGGAACCCTTGGAATGAGGGTCCCGCCTTTTTTATCTTATATTTACTGCTCCCAGGATAAGGATGAGCACACAATAGATGTTTGTTGACAGAATGCGTGAACATAGAGGAGGAAACTGAGGTCACAGTGGTACAGGGCCTACCCCAGGTAAGCATAAGGCAGGGCCCAGCTGTGTGTGGCTGTGCTCTTCTTTATTCCCTCTGTCCCCACTGAGCCTCTCACATGGACCTGCTCTGCTTACAGGCCAGAATTGAGGCTGCGGGGTAATTGGAAGATGGGAGTGAGAGGACAAGCTCCCTCAGCTTCTCTGGTGGCTACAAATACGCACCGTTGCCCCCGCTGCCTTCAAGACGCCAATCGGACTCCGCTGTGCCATGTCCAGAGCCTGTGGAGAAAGGCAGGGTTTAGTGAGTACAGACTCCCACGAGTACTCTGTCCAGCCCCAGGGCCCCAAAAGGGAGGTGGAGAGAAGCCAGTACAGTTACCTTTTTGGCAGCGTGGGCCAGAAAAGCCAGGAGGACAAAGGCAGCGGGTGCCCTGGCAGGTGCCCCCATGCAGACAGGGCTCACGGAGCTGGCAGGGGTTCTCTTCATGCTCACAGAGGTCTCCTGTGGGCCATGGCACAGGTGAGTGGACACGGGCTGGAGCTGCCACTGACCACCCTGCGCCCTCCCGCCCAGGACTTGGGCAGGCTCACATACCTTTGAAGCCATCTCGACACAGGCACTGGAACTCATACTCGCCAGCAGGCAAGCACGTGGCGCCATTCTGGCAAGGTTGGCGTTCACACGGGGAGCTGTCGTAGCACTGCCCAATGCCCTGGCTGCCGAGGAAACTGTAGGTGAGGTCCAGCCGCTTTCCATTCACTGACACCTGTGGGCAGAGGGACACTCAAGGCCTCAAGGGACGTAGGCAGCAGGGGCATCGGTGTACCAGTAGAGAGAAGAATGTAGTAAAGGGTAGCTGGGAAGCCAAGCTGGTGATTGAATGGCAACATGGTAACGTGGGGAGGGAGGAACAGCAGTGCCCACTGTGTGCCAGGGACATCCATCAGTGCAGTCAATCCTTAGCACCACCCTTGAAAGTAGGTGCAATTATCCCCATTTTACAGAAGAGAAAACTGAGGCTCAAAGGCGAAGTGTCTGGCCCCAAGGGCCTTGGGTTCGCTGCAGGTGGAGGGGCTTGGTTTGTACCCCTCCTCTCCCCCCTTGTCCTCTGGAAGCTGCTCCTTACCTCACCCACGCAGCCATGGAAAGGAGTGCTAATGTTGATGGCTGGGGACAGCTGCACGGAGGGCTCCACGCCACCGAGGTAGAGGAGGGTGTGCAGGTTGAGGCCTTGGCTCTTGCCCGGTGAGGAACGCAGCACAGGGCGTCCACCATTCACCTGCAGGCTGCCGTCCTTGTTGAGGCGCTCGGCAGACACATGGTGCCAGCGGCCCAGGGCCAGCGGCTCTGTGCTCCGCAGAACAGCCAGCCCTAGGGAGGTCACCAGGCAGGGTTGGCACACGCAAGGCTCCCTGCCTTGCCCCACCCCACACAGGGACTTCAGACCTCCTGGTGTTCCATGAGGAACCCGAGAGGTCGGGATTGGCCTAAAGTCACACACACACAGAAGGAATGTGAGGGAGTAGGGGACTTCAATTGGTTTGACTTCCAAATTGATTCCTCTGAGCCTGCTCAGGGCACAGAGAGCCAAGGGGCCCTGGGGCTGGACATCTCAAGCCCGTCTGCGTTTGGCATCCAGTACTCACCTGACCCCAGCTCATAGCGGAACTCCAGGTGGCTGCCAACCATGGCCAGGGACACGAAGTCCTCCACAGGTCCCTGTTTCCCCCCACTGAACAGCAGGATTCCGTCAGGTGCCAATGGCTTGAACTCCACATCCAGGCGTAGCTCATGGTGTGTGTTGGTGAGGGCAGGCAGCGCCAGGTAGGAGCCAGTGCCCGACATGGACGGGGTGGTTACGGTCACACCTGCAGCAGCCACAGCCATCAGGGCGGTGGGGATACCAGAGGCCCGGGAGGGGTCTAACTACTCAGACTTACCCCGGAACCTCTGCCACCTCACCCTAGTCCCAGAGGCTCAGGACCAACTGGGCAACAGCTGTAGTAGCACAGGACCTCCTGCCCCCTGGCTGGAAGGATCGCCAATAAGAGGGCACCTTTGGGGGCTCTCATGTAAGGGTTCAGACTGGGCAGAGGCTTGGCCAGGTGACTTTGAGGTCCTCTGGCTCTAGTATAATTTTATCATCTTGGAGCCCATCAAGGCTTCAGAGGGCCCCTGCCCAGAGCCCCCCATTCTTACTGGGATCCCTGAGGGGTCTCACGCCTGGCTCCACTCACCTTCCTCACACCTCATCCCTGAGCGGCCCAGGTGGCAGCGGCAGGTGTAGCCTCGGCCGTCGGGCCGGTTTACACAGGTGGCGTCAGGACCACAGGCTTCTGGGGGGAGACACACAGGCCACGAGGAGGACACTGAGGTGATACCAAAGCCCCACCTACTGCACCCCAGGGCCTTGGCTGTTTGGGGCTTGGCCTGACTGGGGCGGGGGGGGGAATGGATTCAAGCAGGGTGGGCAGAGGAGGCTGGGAAGGGGACAGGATTGGGGAAATGAATGAGTGACTCTCGGTGGTGGTCCTGAAAGACTGTACCTGGACAACCGTGTGGGGGTGATGAGTACGTGGGTGGCAGGTAATGGGGTGAGTGCCTTGGTAATAGATGGGAAGGTGGTAGTTACCGAGGTGGCAGTGATGGGAGGGGTCAGTACCTGGGTATCAGTAACTCAACCTGGGGGGTTGAATAGTTGGGTAGCAGAGATGGGGGGTCGAGTGAGTATTAGGGTGGTAGTGACAGACGTCAGTGTCTAGGAGGAGTGGTAAGTGCTTGGGTAAGAGTGACAGAGTGTGGTTAAGTGGTTAGTAGCTGGGGTGCGGGTGGATATGATGGGGCAGCCAGGGGTAGAGGCAAGTTCCCAGGGGTGACAGTGATCAGGAGGGGTGGGCACATACCTGGGTGACAGTGCAGAGCCTGCGAGTGCTCACAGCGGCTCCCGGTGAAGCCCGCGGGGCAGACGCACACGTAGCTGCTGCTCTCCGAGTCCTGGCACAGGCCCCCGTTCTACAAGGCAGCACCCAGAAGTCAGGCTGAGAATGCTCTGGCTCTCCCCCACTGCCAAAGGGCCCTGCCACAGCTGAGGATAGTGGCCAGGGGCAGCCAGGCGATGTGTGTGGTGTGGTTACCTGGCAAGGTCGGTCCCGACAGGTCGGACAGTGGGAGATGCCATGTGCCGTGAGGTTGAGGTCATGGAAGACGATCTCCTCGCCCTGGATACGCAGCTCCCGTACGCAGCCTGGGGGTGGGCAGGCGATGAGCCAAGGGGGTGGGTGCTGGGGGCATGGCCAGCCCTAGCCACACCCTGCAGGGCCCTCCCAGGCTCCCATGGGCTCTGCCAGCCAGCCAGGTGAGGCTTGGCCAGCGCTACAGGTAAGGAGGGTACTCACCTACGAAGCCGCTGCTCAGCCCCGCCTTGGGGATGGCGCCATAGTCGGGGTAGCCACCCAGGTAGAGCTCCTCGTTGAGGTCCAGGCCCTGGAACTTGCCCTGGGGAGTGGGAAGGTCAGGAGTGGCATCGGCTAGGCGGAGGTGGGGTGAGGGTTGGGACTAGCGGGGCAAGGCCGGGGCTCACCTGGGAGGTCCCATTGACTGGGGCCAGGCTGCCCACAATCAGGGAGCCCTGGGTGAGGCTGCGCAGCAGGGTCACGGTGTGGAACTGGCCCAGGGCCAGGGGGGCAGGGTGGCGGATGGTGGCCATGCCTGAGCCTGCGTCAAACCTGCTCCATGGGGTGGGCCAGGACAGGAGAGAGTAGAGGTGGGGTTTGTAAGAAGGGCTGAGCAGGGGGCCCGGCCCAGGCAAAGATGACGTCACCATTTCCTACAGTCCTGCTCCACTTCTGTCCCTGCCTCATCCTCCCACCCATCCCCAACCCCCCGCTGGCCCCATTTCTGCCCCTTCCCCAGCTCGTCTCCTCTGCCCAAATCCCTTCCCTGGGAGCTTGTCTGAAGCAGACCCTGGAGTTCCAATTGCCCCTGGTTCCAGGGCCCTGCAGCTTAGCACCTGGTCTCACTGTTCCTCTGGGCACTGCTCACTCTGAGATCACCTTGTTTCTTTCCTTATTTATTTATGGCTGGTCACCCCCAACTAGGATATACATTCCCACAAGGGCCAGGATTTGATTTGTTTATCCCTGTGTCAGGGCCTGGCGCATAGTAGGCGTTCAGCGAATAACTGTTGAATGAATGAATGTATGAATGAATGAATGAATGAATGAATCCTGGATTGCAGCAGTTCTACCTCCCAAAGACGCACTCAGCGTCCCTGAGTATTTCTGCCGTGGTTTTGTGCAGGTCTGAGGCTGCTTCCTTTTCCACCTGGCTGGCATACTGTGCCTACTCCAGCAGACCAGGAGGTCACCAAGGTAATGGCCATATCTCCTCCTTCCTTCAGAATCTCCTTTGTACAACTCAGCCCAGGGTGGTGTGTGCCCTGCAGTCCAGTTCCCCAACCCCCCGCCCCCCGTAAACAGGGAGGGCGAAGGTCTCACCGGAACTCAGGCCTTCCTCCCACAAGGCCGAAGGAGATGAAGTCGGGCTGCCTGTTGGCCAGGTTGGTGGGGCTGCCTGGGATCCGCTTCTGCCCATTGTACAGCAGCATCCCTGGGCGGGCACAGCTGTGTAAGGGCCGCTCAGCCAGCTATGGGCTCCCTATCTGCCCAGCCCAGGAATGAATGACCCAAGCCTGTGAGGCTTCCACTCTCTAACCCTTGCCCCCCTCTGGCACATCCCACACAGCCAGGGCCTTCCCACCGCCTCAGGATGGTGCCCTAAATAGAAGGCCTTGCTAACAGCCCCTAGAAAGAAACTGACTTTGCTTCATTCACACTGTAGGGTCTACCTGAAGGAGGTGATGGAGGCAGAGACTCACCTGAGTAGAGAAGGAGGCCTGGACAGTGAAAGTCAGAGACCCGCAAGAGATGGGAGGAGACAGATGAGAGAGAGAGAGGAAAGGGTGAGAGATGAGAGAAAAAGGAGGGAAAACGGAGCAGAGACAGGAACAGGAAGATGGTTCAGGAGGGCTGGGTGTCAGTGCACCAATAGCAGAGGGGTTCGGGGGGCTCAGAGGGGAGTTGTCGCAGAGGCGGGGATGCAGCAGAGGGGAGGGAGGAGAGAGGGCCCAGAGGGAAGGCCTGGGGGCTCCAGGACAGAGAGGGCTGACGGGGTAGGGAGGACTGGGGGTTGCCAGGGCTCATTCCTGACGGCAGTGACACCAGGAGCTCCCCTGCCCCAGGCTCCCTCCCCTAATCAGCTTGTCTCCTGCTCACCATCTGCTGAGTCAGGCCGGAAGGTGATCTTAATCTCAAATTTCCTGTAGGCATCCTTGATGGTGGGCAGAGGCAGGAAGGAGTGGGGGGTCTGCGTGAAGTAGGGTACCACCCGCTCTGTCGGCAGAGAGCACAGTTAGAGACGATGCCCACAGGGCAGTGGGCAGGGCACTGCCAGTCCCGGGGTGGGGTGGGGGGTTGTCTTACCTGGCACCTGCAGATGGGCAAAGGCTTTGACCTTGCCCTGGCGGTTAGTGGCAGTGCAGACGTAGGTGCCTGCATCCTGGGGTCGGACTGAGGGCAACAGCAGCATGTTGTTCTCCAGGCGGCTGTCGGGGGGCAGGTTACCATCCAGCTGCAAACATAACCGCACTTTGGACACTGGCCTGGGCCCACACCTCTATAGTGCCTGTCTCCCATCTCTGCCTCAGGGTCACCCTCATTCACTGAGCACTCTGTGCCAAGTCTGGGCCAGGCCCTGGGGACACAGATGTTGAAGACCTGGTCCCTGCCCCTGAGGCAGGCTGGCTGGGCCCTGCCAGGCACTTACCTTGCTCCAGGTGATGTCAGGGGTCGGGTAGCCAGAGGCCATGCAGGGGAAGGCGGCTGCAGAACCAGCAGGCACACGGACCTCTGGGGGCGTTGAGATCTGGGGCAAGGCTAAGAAGGAGGAAGGAGACAACAGCCACCATTTGTGAGCCCAGCCTGTGCCCTCACTCGTATAATCCTCACAGTATCCCTGGAAGGGAGGTACTATATCCCCATTTCACAGGTGAGGAAACTGTGGTGTAGAGAGAAAAGTAGCTGCTCACTCCTGATTGCACAGGTGGAGTCAGGGCTCAGGGACAGGTCCATTTGACTCCACAGCCCAAGACTCTTCAACACACCTTGGGGGGGGGGGGTATTATGCATCCCCTGGGGGACCTGAGAAGAGGGTAGTAAGGCAGTGTGGGTCTGGAGGTTTAGGGGCAAGTCATAGAGTTTGGGCTGAAAAGGGGTTGCCTTTGAATAAACATAGATTTGTGCCTGTCCTGCATCCACTGCCCTTGTTTTACTCTCTTATGTCTGTTTTGTGTTTACATTGTCTCTGCCATCAGACTGAGCTATAGGTTTCCCTCATCAGAGCAGGTGCTCTAATAGGTGAGGATTACATATCCGTTTTTCTCTTGATGCCCCTTGGTGTAGCTTTTCCCTGCAAGTTCCAGCCTGCCCTTGAAGAACATTCACTTCTATCTCCGGCTGCCACCACTTGTTATGAAACCTGCCCCTTAAATATACAAAATCGAAAACTCCCAAGAGAGTGGAAAGGAAGAGAAAAGCAGGCAAGGTAGGAGATGGCAGCATGAGAAGCCCCTGCCACGCTCCCCGACCCCCGCAGAGGTCCCTGCCGGCTTCACCTTGCACGAGCAGCAGAACATGGGATTGGGTGGTGCCGGCGGCGTTGGTGGCGGTGCAGCGGTACTGTCCGGCATCGCTCAGCTCCACGTGGGCAATCCTGACAATGCCTCCGTTCTGGACGACGCCAGGCCGCAGGCGTCCTCCGACTTTGCTCCATGTCACCTGAGGCTTGGGGTCACCCAGGGCCAGGCATTCGAACTCCACGGCATGGCCAACTACCACAGTCTGCACGGAAGTCCGGATGTTGATAAGCACCGAGGGCAGGGCTGCGGGGGAAGGAGGAAAAGGCAGCGTGAAGCCAGCCTGCTGCCGGCTGCCCGGAGGGTCCGGGAAAAGGTATGGAAGCCCCAGGCATTCATTTCTTCATTCACTCGCTTTTTTTGTTTTTTGCATTTATTCATGGACACACTCATTTGTTTGCTCTTCTGTTTATTCCTTTACTCACTTGTGTAGCCACTGTTATTCTTCACTGATTTGTGTGAACACCCACTTACTCGACCCATCTCCCTTTTCCTGTGCGGTATTTGTCAAGCCCCCCTTACTATGCTGGGCTCAAGAAGAGCCAATCGAATCGTTCTTTATTCATACACATTTCAGGGGTTTCCTGAGGAACACGTGTCCCTTATCTTGGTCCCAACTCTTAGAAGCCTGAAGCCACCCTCTTACCTTGGACAACCAGCTGGGCACTGGCCTGGGCCTGTCCCCAGGGTCCACGGGCTTGGCAAACATATGTCCCTTGGCAGCTCTGGTCCAAGTTCTGAATTCTGCAAAGAAAAAAAAATCCGTTAGTGAATAAAAACAATGGATGAGAATGCTTTGCAATTGCACGGGCGCTCAAAGCCATCAGAGATGCATGTGGTGTCAGCTTCTAGTCTCTCAGTAACCATGCCAGGTCGGCAGGCAGGCAGGGTGGGTGCCTCCACACCCATTTTACACCAAGACCTCTTGGTCAAGAGCTCAAGATCACAGGTATCAAGTAGCAGAGCTGAGATCTGGGCCATGTATATATCTGGCCTCAGAGCCTATTCTCTGTCCTCTAATAATAATCGAATATGGGCCATGGTTTACTGAAGGCCTTCCATGGGCTAAGCACTGTCTTAAATGCTTTAGAGCATCTCATTGTTTTCATATAAGCCACTGTACAGCTGAGAACATGGAGGCTCAGAGAGGTGAAGGGACTTGCCCAAGAATTGTTTCACTCCGAGCCCAGAGGGCAAGGATTCTAACAGCCCCACTGCACACCTTGGGCTGGGGTGCCCAAGTTCAGTCCTGCCCCAACTCCCACTCACCGAAGCACCCCATCCTGCACGCTGTGGCCAGGAGGTAGCTGACCCCCTTCCTTGAACCAGCGGAGCTGGGTGTCCTGGTCACTGGGCACGGCACAGTGGAACTCCACGCTGGCCCCGATGCTCTTGGTCTCCAGCTGAGGTGTGACCTGAATGGTGGGTGTGGATCCTGCTGGGATGGCGGTGGCAGGGAGAGAGCCGGAGTGTCCTGTAGGGACATGCATGAGGTGTGTGTGTGTGTGTGTGTGAGATCCCTGATGCCTTCCCAGGACCCAGGAAACCCCCATCCTAACATTTAAGGGCTGTTCTTCTCCTGGTAGCCTTTCTGACCAAGGAAAAAAGACCTTTCATTGACAGATTCACTTATTTGCTCACTCGTGCATTCATTCAATCGATACATATAAGACCCTTGGAACGCTGGGCTCCTGGCCTTCGGGAGGGGAGGGCAGCCCAAGGTAAGAGTGGGAGGGGTCAGCCATAGAGAGATTCACACATTTCAGGGAAGGACAGCAGGACGATTCTGGCTCTTATCTATAAGAGAATCCATGGTCATGGTGAAGGTACCAACATGTCCTTGTGCAAGGGACTGATGGGAGGGTGGGTAGAGACGCATATTATCACCATTTACTAAGTGCCTACTGTGTGCCATGGGCTTTACTGATGTGTGTTTTTCTAAGTCAGCTTATGTGCTGGCATTGTTCTTTCCACTTTACAGATGAAGAAACAGGCTTGAGGTTAACTGGCTTAGCCAGGGTCACACAACTAGCAAGTGACCGAGCTCAGTACTGAACTCGGGCTCATTGTGGTCCAGGCTCTTGACCAATGGGCCACGTGCTTTTCTGCTTCTAGAATTTGGGGACCCACGGCACCTGTTTGGCCTTGTGTCAGTGACAGAGGAAACCACGGAGATACTGGATGCTTTGGAGATCCACTGAAATCCTGGGCATTCTGGGGGTGGGTGTTGCCCTATCACATGCCATGTCGTCACTGTCCAGCATTTACCCGGCCCATTCTGGGTCCTGTGGTGGACAACCTGGGGCTGCTGAAATGACTGGTTACAGGCCTGAACATCCTCAGCCCTTAGTGTGGCAGGTGAAGAAGCTGGGGTATGTATGTAAACATCACAGCCTATGGCAGTGTGAGGTCAATGACAGGGGAGGGATGCAGCCATGAGAACCAGAGTTGCTGAGAACAGAGATGGGGGTCTTCCTGGAGGAGGCAGGCCTGCCTTGAACCTTGGACAACAGGACAAAAAGGCAGGCATTCCAGGTGGGGTAACGGAAGGAGGACTTCGTGCCCCAAGTAGGGGACTCAGGGGCTAGTTGTTGGGTAAGGGAAGGCCCTGGGGGAAAGCTGACTCCCTTCTGCCCAGCCTGAGCCGGTTGCTCACCTTGGACAAGTTGCTCACCTTGGACAAGCACCTGGGCGAAGGCCTCTGCAGAGCCCACCTTGTTGGTGACCTGGCAGCGGTAGCGGCCTGAGTCCTCAGGGCCCACAGGTTCAAAGCGCAGCATCTCATTCCTGGTGGTCACCCTCTCAGGGAGGCTGCCACCCACACGGCTCCACTGGAAGGTGAGCGGGGGTGTCCCGTGCGCCAGGCACTGGAGCTGCACTGTCTCTCCTGCCCGCGCCGAAGTGTGCTCTGGGACTGTGGTGGCATATGGTGGGCCTGGGGTGGGGACACAGAAGTGTGTGTGGGGGGAGCACGACAGAACAGAGGTCAGGATGGGAGCAGGCAACTTGCCAAAGGACCGGGGACTGAATGGTGAGCCCCGAGGACTGGGGAAAGGGAAGCACAGATCCCAGGAGGAGATGTGGGTTTTAGGCCAGGACAGGCTCTGGAGGGCTGAGGTGCATGGGGCCCTCTCGATGAAGTTCCTGGGGTTCTGTCCAGGGTGTAGGCTGACAGGGGGCTCAGACTTCCACGCAGTATAGACAGGGTGGCCCAAGAAGGGCGGGGAAGTGCCTTACTCTCCACATGCAGGGCGATGGTGGCCTCAGCGTGTCCGGTAGGGCTAGTGGCGTTGCAGATGTACTGGCCGGAGTCCTGTTGGGCCACCCGGGGGATGATCAGTGTGTCACCTTCCAGCTGGTGCTGCCAGGGTAGTGGGGAGCGCAGCTTGGACCAGTGGATGGTGGGTGTGGGGCTGCCTATGGAGTGAAGCAGAAGATGGCAGAGGTCACTGGGCTGTCCTAGGGACCAGCTGGGGGTAGGGATGGTGAGGAAGGGACTTGGGTGATCTTGCCACTTCATGGAGGGCACTAAGTGGGCACCTCAGCCATCACTGGGAGATGCCAGTGGCAAAGCCTCTCCGGGCATGACACCAGCTTCAGATTTCTTATGTCTAAAGTTGGGGCCCCAGGGCACCCCTGCTCTGCCTGCCCTGTGTGCCAGCCCCTATCCACACCTGTGGCTGAGCAGCGCAGGGTGGCCGTGTGTCCAGCTTCCACAGTCAACTCGATTTCTTCAACCTGGACCTGGGGGGCCCCTGGGATCACGGTGCCCGTGTCCACAATCACCTCTACTCTCTTCTGTGCTGTGCCGAGTGCATTCTGAGCTAGGCATACATAGGTACCTGCATCTGATGGTTTAGCTGATGAAATCTGGAAGCAAGCAAGGAGGCTGGTTATGTGGGCACTGAGGGGGAACCTTGGCATCAGCCCCCAGCTCTGGCTTGGTTTTCCCTTTCTATTACCCTTCCTTTTGTTTTTTAAACTTTCCTATTTGACTGGCTGCTTGAGGGCTAACCCTCGACAGACATCCCGTTAGTCCACCCAGTCACTTGGCCCAAACCACCCACATACTCATCCACCTCCCCACCCACCCACCTCCCCACCCACCCACCTCCCCACCCATCCACCGTCCCATCTACCCACTCATCCATCCACCCATTCTTTCCCACCCATCTTCTAATCTACCTACCATCTACCTATCCCATCCCTTCCTTTCTCTCTCCATCCATTCATCACCCATCTGTTCATCCAACACGCTTTCCTCCAAGCACATGCTCATGGATGGGCCGTGACTGAGCCTCTGGCTGGGGGAAGCCATGCCTGACCTGCAGCATCGTGTGGCTGTCCACGAGCCCAAACGTCTGCTGCTCCAAGTGGGCGGGGGCGCCGATCCGGGTCCAGCGAGCGGAAGAGCGGGGCTCCCCAGCACTGACACACTCCAGGGTGATGGCCTTTCCCACTTTCACCCTCACAGGGCCCTCAGGGAGCACAGACACCGTCGGGGGCCCTGCCCAGAGGAATGGCATTGCTGACGCAGAGATAGGGCTGTTGGTCAAGCTCCCTGTCACAGCGCCCTTTTCATTAACTGCCAGGTGGGCACGACTATACCGATGTGGGAACCAAGGCTCAGAGAGGGAGAATGCCCAAGAGGGGGGCAGTATCAGAGGCAGGACTGAAACCTGGAGGTTCTGAGCTTGGAATCGGGGCTGGAGAGGGAAAGACAGAGCCTGCAGGGTCGACGCCCCTCACCATGTACACTGAGGTTCACGACGCTCTGGGTCACGCCATAGGCATTGGAGGCCACACAGCGGTAGGGACCATGGTTGCTGGGCCGGGTGCCCACGATGGTGATGACAGAGCCGTTGGGGCTGATGTGGACATTGTCTGTGGGGTTGGCATTGAGGGAGGTATGGTCAGCAAGAGTGTCCTCCGGCCGTGGTGCTGCCAGGAGGTACACCTCTGCCCCACGCCCCTGACCTCTCAAGTCTGGGTGTGTCCCGCTCACAGGGTCACAGATGGCAGATGAAGAGTCCTTGGAGACTCCTGGGTCGAACCCAGAGGGGGACACTGGGGCCCCAGGGCCACACAGTGAATTTGGTGCCATCCGCGGCCGCTGCCCACCCACAGTGGTGATCGCTACGCACCCACACCTGCCTCACCCCACCCACCCCGCCTGGCTCACCCTCCAGCTCTTGGTTCCGAGTCTTCCACTCCAGGCTTATAGGGGCTGCCCCGTCATGGATGAGGCACTTGAAGCTGGCATCTTGGCCCTGCTGCACGGTGCTGCTGGGCGGCTCAATAGAGATGACAGGGCTCCTAAGGCCTGGGGGACAAGGCGTCAGGGGCTGGGCTCCGCAGGGCTGGGTCGGCTCGACCCCCTGCCTCAGCCTCGGAGCCCCCCACCCTCCCTGCTCATGGCATCAGCCACACTCACGGTAGGACGACCCCGCACTGGGGGGCACAGTGACCGTGAAGGAGGCTTCCCGCTCCGGGCCTGCACCGCCAACCACGCGGCACACATACTCGCCCGAATCGGCGGGGGAGACGTGGTGGAGCCGCAGCCGAGAGCCATGGGTCTGTCAGCGGAAAGAGAGGGCAGCCAGTCAGGCCAAAGCACCTGGACCCGGCAAGTCCCCACGCCCGGCTGTGCCAGCCCAGGAATTCTGTCTCGGGCCTCGAGCTCAGGGCTCCAGCTGTGTGGATGAGCTTCGCTCACAGAATCCTACACAACCAACCCACCCACTTTACAGAGGATGAAACTGGCTCAGGAAATGATTCGGCAGCAGAGCCAGAAAAACCCGGGTGTCTCAACTCCCAGGCTGGTGAACTCTTCCCCTCAAAAGTGTTTTCTCCCCTGAAGCCCCCAAACAAGCTGGGGTTTGCGGTGCAGAAGGCAACTGCAGGTCAAACCTTGCCTGCCCTGAAACTGCCCACCCCTGGCCCTGTACCTGATGCCGGTCGGGGAGGCTGCCCCCACGCTTGTGCCATGTGACCTGGGCGTGGGCCTGTCCGGGCACCACACAGTTCAGGTCCAGGGTCTGCCCTTCAGCCACGTGGGAGGAGGAGGCCTCGATGTAGATAGGCTGGGCCAATCCAGGGGCTGTGGGTACAATGGGCAGGTGAGAAAGGCGAGGCTCCCGGGGGTGAAGGCAGGAAGCTCAGGTGGTGGCAGTGAATGCAACTGCTTTCCCTGGAGGTACAGTGGCTTGAGAGTGACGTGGCTGAGTGCCATGGACCTAGGAAGGGTCTCCATTCTCTGGGGGCCAAGATGCCATGATAAAACCCAGCACTGGTCCCCAGTGGTTGGGTGAGGGCTGGAGGACCTTCATGGAACCGAGAGCCAGAATCCAGCTGGGAGAGCAGGGAGGACCAAGGCCAGAAAGGGACCCCCCCTAATCTTGGGCCCCAGTATTGCCCACTGCTGCCATCACTCACCAGGAATAGGGCCTGGGCTAGAGGCCTCAATTGTGACCAGGACAGAAGCCTCCAGGACGCCTGAGCTACCCGTCACTTGACATGAGTACTCGCCAGAGTCAGCTGGGGACACCTGGTTCAACCTCAGCAGGGGGCCGTGGACCTAGCCAAGGTGAGAGCGAGAGTGGGGGGAGTGAGCTGGGGGCCTTTGGTACCTATACCCCAGGACTGTCATGTATAGATGCAGGCTGCATCCTGGCAAAGGCAACCCCCTTTGACCCGAGACACTGTGGAATATGTTCGCTATGACATTTTTTTCTGGTAGGAGGAAATCCAGTGTCTTGAGTAAGAGGTGTTCTTTTTAAATTTGTACCAAGTGCCTAGCCTGTTCTTGACCTCTTAATTCCTAATCTCCCACTGCAATCTCCCCGAAGCCTGCATGTTGGGGCCACCTTCCCTCTGGGGCTGGATTCCTACAGGACTGCCCGAGTAGGGGGTGTGGTGGAGAGTGCCCTCATTCTGCTTCCTCTAGACCCAATACCTGGTGCCGTGCAGGAAGGCTGCCCCCACGCCTGTGCCACGTGACCTGGGCGTGGGCCTGCCCGGGCACAACACAGTTCAGATCCAGGGTCTGCCCTTCAGCCACGTGGGAGGAGGAGGTCTCGATGCGAATGGGTGGGACTCTGCCTGGGGCTGGGCACAGGAAGAGGTCAGTGAGCTGGGACCTCGACTCCTGTGCCCTCAGCCCCTGCCCCTGTATACCCAGATGTTCAGACCAGAGACCATGAGGAGGTGGCTTCAACTCCTCCCTTCCTATACCCCTGACACCTGGAGCAGCTGAGCTAGCCTAGCGGTAGAGACCCCTCATCCTCCCAGCCTCGCCCCAGATGCTGGCCCTACCATCTCCTCCTGTGCTCCCAGGACCATTGGCGGCCAGGGCTCACGGCCAGACACCTCCACACAGATCACTGATGTTTCCCAGACTCAAGTAATGTGTGGCTAAGAGCCCAGACTCTGGGGCCAGACTGCCTGGGTTCAAAACCCAGCTCTGCCATTTATTAGTTGTGTGACCTTTGGAAAACTATTTCACCTGTCTGTCTCAGTTTCCCTGTAAAATGGAGAGAACAATCCTATCTACCTTCAAGCGTTATGGTGAGGATGAAATGAGTTAATATGTGTAAATATAACAGGGTCCAGCTCCCAGTAATTGCTACAGCATGTTTATTATGTAGCACTGCGTGTACTACTCACGTGATGTCTGCCATAGCCATGTGCTCCTTGCACTATTTATTATTTTCCTTTCAATCGATTCACTTGAAAAAAACCCTTGAATACTTAGACCCATTAAAGGTAACGATTTCCATGAAATCATGACAGGTTGGATGTGTTGCTGTTTTTTCCCTAATATACCAAGATGAATGTAAAAGATTTTCATCAGGGCACCAGCTAAAAATCACCTTCACATACTCTTAGAGGTACAGTTTCAGCTTTTAGGGAACTCAGATAATCACTGCAAGAGCTCGGCTGTCCCTACTTTACAGATGAGGAAAGTGAAATGCAGAGAGAAGTCCTTTATGTGACATCTCAGACTGTGGACAGAAGAGCTGGGACTTAAGATCACAGATGCCAGACTCCAAAGTCTGTGCTCTTGGGCCCTAGAGCTGAACCCCACTTGACATAACTCCTGACCTCTGCCTGCTGGTCCCCTCCCTCCCTCCCTCCCTCCTCCAGCCTCCCAGCCCCATGGCAGGGACCCTCACCAGGGACAGGAACAGCACTAGAGCCAGAGGCCTCGATGGAGACCAGGACGGAGGCCTCTTGGGGGCCAGAGCTGCTCACCACGCGGCACACATACTCCCCTGAGTCAGCTGGGGACACCTGGTGCAGCCGCAGCCGTGAGCCGTGGGCCTGAGCAGGGATAGGACAGAGAGACAGAGGAACAGACAGATGAACAGTGGCAATCGGAATCCTGGACGGACTGGGGCCAGGGTCTAAACTCTGACCCAGGCAGGCACTGCACCCTACAGGGGCTCCTAGGTCTCCATCCTAGGCAGAGCTTGGGGGGCAGAGCCCCAGCCAGGGCCTCCACAGCCAGCAGCCCTCCCACTATTTCCCGCCCCCAAACTCCCATACCTGGTGGTGAGCAGGGAGGCTGCCCCCACGCTTGTGCCACGTGACTTGGGCGTGGGCCTGTCCAGAGACCACGCAGTTCAGATCCAGGGTCTGCCCTTCGGCCACGTGTGAAGATGAGGACTCAATTCTGATGGGCACGGCATTGCCAGGGACTGGGGGCACAGAAATACCAAGTGGGGGCTTTGGCCATAAGTCAGATTTGGGAACAACTGGGTTGATGGACACCTCAGCCATAGGAGCCCCCACCCCCAAGGTAATAATAGTTAACACTCACTAAGCACTTACGGTGTGTCAGGCGTTGTCTAAGCACTTTATGCAGGTTAACTCACTCAGTCCTCACAAAATTCACAAACTTTCTGCGATGATGGAAATGTCCTATCATCTGCACTGGCCAATACAGTGGCTACTAGCTACACGTGGCCATTGACTGGGCACTCGAAATGTGAGGATGTGAATTTTAAATTGTAATTAATTTAGTTGCCACATGCGACTAGTGGCCACGGTACTGGACAGCTCTGTGAGGTTGGAATAACTCATATCCCCATTTCACTGATGAGGAAACTGGAAGCTGAGCGAGGAGAATAACTCACAAATCCCTTAGTGGCACAGGAAGGATTCGAACCCAGGCATCTTTCTGCAGGGCCCTTGCCCGGGACTCTCACCGTCCTCTGAGGGCTCTGACTGCACAGCTCCTCCCCCGCAGGGAGCACTGTTACCTGCATTGCCCGGTCCCTTCCTGGGCCTTCATCACACTCACCGGAGGGGTTGCCGGAGTTGGGAGACACTGAGACCATGAAGGAAGCCTCCCGAGCGTCGATGTTGTTGTTCGCCCGGCACACATACTCGCCGGAGTCAGCTATGGACAGCTGGTGCAGCCGCAGGCGGGAGCCATGGGCCTGCGGGTGGACGGGGAAGGAGAGGGAGAGGGAGGGGAGCGGTCAAGGCGTCAGCAGCGGGGTCAGGCCTCCTCCCAGGCCTCCCTTGTCAGACGTGCTGAGGCTCTCTCTGTCTGTGCCGGGCAGGAGGGAGAACTGCCCCAGGATTGCCGGCTCACGCTTTGGGTTCTTTGCCCTTGGGGCTGTCCCTGCACGGCCCACCCTGGGAGGCAAAAGTGCTGCCCTCACTGCCACGCTCCACTCTGTACCTGGTGTCGGGCAGGAAGACTGCCCCCTCGCTTGTACCACGTGATGGTGGCCTGGGGCTGCCCGGCAACCACGCAGTTCAGATCCAAGGTCTGCCCTTCGACCACTGTGGGGGATGAGGACTCGATCCGGATTGGTGGGGAGACACTGGGCACTGGGACAGAGAGGGTGGGATGTCGCTAGAGTCAGACAACAATGACGGTGCCAGAGACCTCTGTGCCTCTCCCTGCACCTACCCCGTGCCTTATGTACTCTCACCTTGGGAGGAGCCGCTGCCCTGGATGGTGACAATGAGCGAGGTCTCCTGGGAGCCAGCACCATTACTAACATGACACACATACTCGCCCGAGTCCGCTGGCGTCACCTGGGGGATCCGTAGCCGGGAGCCCACGATCTGAGGGGGAGCAGGTATCAGCGGGCGGGCACAGCACCTCCACCTCTCAGGCAGTGCTGCTGCCGCGTCTGGACTCTGAGAACCTCCCTACCTTGCCCGGGGCCAGCCCCCACCCTGGCATCCTTCAGAACTCGCTCAGCGGCCTTCCTGAGGCTTTGGACTGGGTGGACAGTGCCTGTCTCTAGCTTTGCACTATTCTCACCCGTCATCCCTGCAGAAGGCCTGCTGAGGCCCTCCCAGCGACTCCGCAGTACCCTGCTGTGGCTCCTATTACACTGCTGTCAGATGGCACGTCTGCCTCACCCTCTAGCCAGTGAGCTCCTTGAGCGCAGGTACCTATCTCATTTCATTTAGAAGCCTCAGGGCCAGGCACAGGACTTGGCGTGGAGCAGGTTCTCAGGGAAATGGAGTGAGTGAACCATAGAATGTTCTGTTAAAATACAGGACCCAACTGAGGCTGGAGGGACTTATCTCTGTATCTTTAATACTGGTCCAGGGCCCATCTAGCAAGAATATTCAATGTTTGTTGAATGACTGAATGAGTACAGAAGAGGTGCTGAGAGCGCCTCCTAATTCCTATCAGGGCCAGTACACCCAGCTTTAGCCCCCGCCTACCCACTGGCTGGTACCTGGTGCCGGCTGGGTAGGCTGCCTCCACGCTTATACCAGGTGATGGTGTGGGGGGCTTGGCTGGCCACTAGGCAGTTGAGGTCCAGGGTATGTCCATTGGCCAGGGAGGCCGAGGAGGACTCGATGCGGACAGGGTACACCACACTCTGGGCTAGGAGGGCGAGACGGGAGGCAGGATGTGGGAGCCACTGAGGGTGGAGTGGCCCTAATAGCCCCCCATTGTTTGCTATGACCCCTGAGACACTCACTGTGGGAGGGGCCAAGGCGCTGCTGGATGGTGACGAGGACTGAAGCTTCCTGGGTGCCCGAGCTGCTGACCACACGGCACATGTACTCTCCAGAGTCGGCTGGAGTCACCTGGGGCAGCCGCAGCCTCGAGCCATGCACCTGGGATGGGCCGGAGGGAGGCAGGCTCAGAGCTGGGCACTGGAGCTCACAGCCAGGCTCTAGGCTCCTGCTCCCATCTCTGGCCCCTCCCAGCCTGGCCCCCCAACTATAGCTTGGGGGAGGCTCTTCCAGGGAGAACTGCCATTTGTGACCCTTCAATTACCCCATCCCAGGGTCAGGACTGGTTTTAGTGGGATGAAGTGGGGGACTGGTATTGGTTGATGTACTACAGGGCAGGTGAGCTAGGCAGTGTGAGCCCATTGGATAGATGAGGATGCTGAGGTTCAGGAAAGGCAAATGACTTGTCTAAAGTCACACAGCAGTCCAGAGGCAGAGCAGCATCAGCATCGAATATGCCTGAATTCAAAGCTTATGCTCCTTATTCTGTAGTCACAAGGGTCCTTCAGGAGCCCCCTTAGCTCCCCACCTCCTACCTGATGCCGGGCAGGGAGGCTGCCTCCACGCTTGTGCCAGGTGACCTGGGCGTGGGGCTGTCCAGTAACCAGGCAGTTCAGATCCAGGGTCTGCCCTTCAGACACGTGGGAAGAGGAGGACTCGATCCGGATTGGGAGGGTAACCCCCAGCGCTGGGAACAGAGGGCAGAGGGTCAATCCCCAGCTGGGAGGACAGCAGGAAGGGTGGCTGAGTGAAGGTAAAGGCACTGGTCTTGTGGGATCCTGCCATTGCTGGAGTGGGGAGCCTTCCCCGGTGGGGTCCCCAGGCCTTCCCTCCCCCCAGTGCCACTCACCAGGAACAGAGCCTACAGGCTCAATGGTGACCAGGACAGAGGCTTCCAGGGGCACCGAGCCGCCCACCACGCGGCACACATACTCGCCCGAGTCGACCGGGGACACCTGGTGTAGTCTCAGCAGTGAGCCGTGGGTCTGGCCGGAAAGGAGGTGAGGTCAGAGGGACCCTTGCACCTATAACCTGCAACCCTGCCCCATTCTCTGACGCCCGAGGCCTGGCCATCAGCTTTGTCCTGCTTTAGGTGGGGAAGAGAGGGTCTCTTTCCAGGGGTGGGGGGTGGGCCGGGAGGAGCCATGTGAACTGGTAGACACTAATGCCACATTCCATCAGTTCTAAGGCACACTTTGTAATGTCTCTGAAGTCCAGCTGCATCTTACAGTGAATAATGCTACGATTACAAATGGCAGCTTTTTTTTTTTCTTTAGGGGCACATAACATGGTGCATCTTACAATCAATGGCATCCTAAATTCTATAAAACACAGTAAAAATAATAGCTAATGGTAATGATAATAACAGCTCACAGCAGTTTCCATGGGCTAGAGCTCTGAGCACTTGGCATACGTATTAATTCACTTCATCTGTAAGACAATTCTGTAAGGTAGGTAGGTACTATTACAACCACTTAACAAGCGCTGAAGCTGCAACAGAGAGGTTAAGTAACTTGCCCAAGGTCATCAGCTAATAAGTGGGAGAAGCAGCATTCACACCCAGGCTGGCCAGTCCAAGAGTCTGGGTTCTAACCATTGCCACTATACACCTGTGCAGTGGGGTCCAAGGCTTCCCCTGTCTCAGAGGAGCCTCCCGCCAACCCCATCCCCGACCTCACCACCCAGGGGCCTCCCTCCTATCCCCTCCTTGGCCCATCCATCCTCTAGTCCTGTACCTGATGTCGGGTGGGGAGGCTGCCGCCGCGCTTATGCCATGTGACCTGGGCGTGGGCCTGCCCGGGCACCACGCAGTTCAAATCCAGGGTCTGCCCTTCAGCCACATGGGAGGAGGAAGACTCGATGCGGATGGGCTGGGTGCCACCAGGAGCTGGGCGAGAAGATGGTCACCGGGTCACTCCAGTTCTCTGCAGGTGCCCCTGCCTATCCCCTTTCTCCGTCCCAGTCCAGGCTGGTGGCTCTACTCACGGTAGGCGAAGTTGGCCCCCTGCGTCCCAGTAACTGTGACTGTGATGGAGGCCTCCACACCATTGCTGGCCCGGCAAACGTACTCGCCTGCGTCAGCTGGTGATGCCTGGAATATGTAGAGGCGGGAGCCACGGACCTGGGCAGCGTGGGTAGGTGTGTGAGAGGTGCTTCCCGGAGCCCAGCAGATGCCCCTCCCTTTTCCGACTCCTCTGGGCTGGGCACTGCCAGTCCCTCAGCTCAGGCACCAGGACCCCTGCAAACCACTGTCCACGGCTCGGCCTGGCTGCCCCCTCCCACCTTTCTCACAACGTGTACCTGGTGCCGGGCAGGGAGGCTGCCACCACGCTTGTACCATGTGACCTGGGCATGGGCCTGCCCTGCCACCACACAGCTCAGATCCAGGGTCTGCCCCTCAGCCACTGTGGAGGAAGAGGACTCGATCCTGACAGGTGGGACGGGTCCTGGTGCTGTGGGGACAGGGGTGGGGGAGGTGGTACATGCACTGTAGACGAGATGGCAAGAACTGCCGACCTGGAGCCAGCTCACCCTTGTCTTCTTAGGCCACGTCCCTGTTTGGGGGTTTGGTGACCTGGGCTTAATGTCCCCAGCTGAGCAACCCTGAAGGGAAGGTCCAGGCAGAGGTGAAGCCTTGCAGAAGGGAGTGAGGGAGTGGGAGAGAAGAGGGTCGCTGAGACTGGGAGAGAGGAAAAGGAGGCAGCAGCAGAAACAGGAGGAGTGATGTGGCCAGAGAGGAGAAATGGGAAGATGGCGGATGACTCAGAGAAGTGGAGTCTGCTTGGGCCTGGCCCTGCGGCAGCTCCATGTCATAACAGGAGTCCCTGGGACCTTAGCACCTTGGAAGGCTCTCAGCCTCCTCCAGCTCGCCTTGTCATTGGCAGTCACTCACCAGGGATGGAGCCAGCGCTGGAGCCAGAGGCCTCGATGGTAACCAGGACGGAGGTCTCTAGGGGCCCAGAGCCAAGGACCACGCGGCACACATACTCGCCTGAGTCGGCTGGGGACACCTGGTGCAGCCGCAGCAGTGAGCCGTGGGTCTGTGTGCAAACAGAGAGGGTGGGAGGGAGTTGGAGAGGCCCCACCCAACCCCTCCATCCAGCAAGCTGGCCCTGGGCGGCTGCTGTACCTGGTGCCTGGCCGGGAGGCTGCCGCCGCGCCTGTGCCATGTGACCTGGGCATGAGCCTGCCCGGGTACGATGCAGTTCAGATCCAGAGTCTGCCCTTCAGCCACGTGGGAGGAGGACGACTCGATTCGGATGGCCTGGGTATTGCCCCGAGCTGGGCCTCCAACAGAAGATGGGGCACAGAGGGGCTGCTCAGATGGGAAGCCCTTCTGGGCCTGGGACCATGCTCTTCTGCCTCAGCATGGCCAGGCAGACCCCTTCTTCCCTCCCCCACCTCCAGCTCAGAGTTCAAGGCCCATTTGCCTACATCTTGATCTGTGATGAGCTGCCCTGTCCTGCCCTTTGGCTAGGCCAAAGGACGTAGTCAATAATGCTATAACTCCCTTCTATAGAGTGTTTGCCATGTCTTCATGTGGTGGTGGCACTGTCCTCATTTTACATATGAGGAAACTGAGGCCCCAAAAGGTAAAATTACCAGTTCAAGGCTGATAAGGGGTAGATCCAGCATTTGAACCCAGGTCAGCCTGACTCCCAACTCAGCATTCAACCCCGATTGTGCTACTTGCTGATGAAATCTGAAAATAGTACCTCATCATGGTGTCCCAGGTAAACCAGACCAACCTTAGCCCCAATATCAGCCCGCTTATCTCCCTAAGCAAAGAGTGGAGGGTCAAAGCCTGCTGAGTGCCCTTCTTGTCCTGATGTCCCCAAAGAGACCACAGGCAGCTTTCCTGGGAATAGTGGGGAGATCCCAGGGGTGGCCCCTGCCCAGCTCTACCTGACTGCTCACCTGAGGTGAGGCTGGGGCCTGAGTGGGTGTGGTGGGGGACCGAGACGGTGATGGAGGCCTCCTTGGAGCCTGACCCATTCTCCACTCGGCACACGTATTCTCCAGAATCAGCTGAGGAAACCTGGAGGAGCCGCAGCCGGGAGCCATGCACCTGGGCCACATGGGGACAGAGATATGTGAGGATGGGGAGGGAGCAATGGTCACTACTCCCTCCAAGCCTCAGTGAGTCATTCATGAAGCTCTCACTGGCTCCACTGAGTTAGCTCATGCTGGAAGCTGGAGACGGAAGGAAATAAGGGCCGGCCCCTGCTGGCCCCTGGAGATTGCCAGGGCTGTGTGCAGCCTCTGCCCGTGTATAGGACCCTCCCCTGCCATAGGGTTAGGGATCCTCATACCTGGGCGTTGGGGGGCAGATTGCCCCCTCGCCTGTACCATGTGACCTGGGCTTGGGCCAGCCCTGCCACCACACAGTTGAGGTCTAGTGTCTGCCCTTCTGTCACAGAAGGTGATGAGGACTCAATCCTGACTGGTAAGGAGCTGGCACCTGAAGCTGGGGGCAAAAGGGGAGTGAGTAGGCCTCAGGGGAACCCTGGCTTGCCCTCCCCACTCCGTCAGCCCCCAGAGGCCCCGCACCTGGAAGGACGATCACTTGGATCCGGGCCTGTGCAGTGCCCGCGGGGCTGGTGGCCACGCAGAGGTAGAAGCCTTCGTCTGCGGTTGTGATGGCTGGGATGAGCAGCGTGGCGATGTCTGTGCGCTCAGACCGGGCCTGCCACACAGCGAGAAGGGTCAGCTGCCGCCGGAGGGGCTTAGGTAGCCTGGCGAGGGCTAGCCAGCGAGGGCGGGCAGAGGGGGCATAAAAGGTAGAGAGGCAAGCACAGAGCCAACATTAGGGCCCCGTGGGGGTACCAAGCGGGGCGGAAAGAGGCAGCAAAGCAAGAGGCTGATATCTGCTACCTGCCACGATGTCTGGGTAGGTTACCATCTTGGAAGTCAAAGGAAGCAGAAGAGGAGATAAGGTAGGACGTTCAGGTGGGAGGGACAGGTGGCCAGAGCTGGGACTCTGCTGAGCCTGTGGGCCCGGCCCAGGTGGCTCTCCTCACCTGTGGGGGGAGGCTGCCCCCTTCCTTCTTCCACGTGATGGTGGCACTGGGAACACCGGCGGCCCTGCAGTACAGCCTGACAATGCTGCCTTCGTGTACCCGGGTCCTCTCTGGACTCACCTGGACTCTGGGCCCGTTGCCCCCTGCAGACAGAGCCCCATGAGAACATGTCTTTGGGCTGCCCATGTGCTCCCAGCCCCGACCTCAGCCCTGTCCTCTCACCGTGTACGTGGAGCACGGCCCTGGCCACCTGCTGCCCTGCACTGCTGAGGGCTCGGCACAGGTACTGGCCTTGATCCGAGGGCTCGACGGCCGGCAGGCGCAGGATACCGCCATGGATTTGTGCCTTCTGAGGGAGCTGGCCACCAGGGCCCCCTGATGTGGAGAAATGAGGTCAGCACCTACTGGGACTGGTCCCCCAGATGTTGTAGGCCCCACAGCCTAGAGTCCTGCCTCTGGCTTCCCACATCCAGGAGAGCCAGGTCCTGAATGTAATTGCTGCCAGGGTCTCACCTGTCCACTCAAGGGTGGGTGTGGGGTGCCCCGTGGCGCTGCAGCGGAATTCAGCCGTCTGCCCAGGCTGCATTGTGAGCTGTGGTGGGTGGATAGAGACCACAGGGGCAGATGGGGTACCCGAGGCTGATGTGGGGGAGAAAGAACATGTGGTCGGGAAGGCGTGTCGTGTGACCCACAGCAACAGCCCTCTTGCTGCTCTCTTTGCTTCCACTCAAGCCCCTCATGGCCATTTGTCCACAGAGCAGCCAGAGGGAGCTTTTGAAATGTCAATGGGATGTTGTTACTTCCTCATATAAGACCTGTCCATGGCTCCCTATTGCTTTTATAATAAAACCCGAACTCCCTGCTGGGATCCCCCACATACTGGGTGCACTCACCTCTGCCTATATCTTCAAGTTCCTCACCCCCGCCCTACCCATAGCTCTAGCCATGGTGGCCTTGCCATTCTTCAAATACATCAACACGCTCTTGTTTTAGGGCTTTTGCACATGCTGCTCCCTCTGCCAAGAACACACTCTGCCAGCTCTTTACGTGGCTGAATATCTTCCCTTCCTTCAGGTTTCAGCTCCAATGTCACCTCCTCAGAGAAGCCCTCCCTGACCACCCCATGTGGAATAGTTCACCCTTCTCCCACCTCATTTCTCACTTTCCCATCACTGTTTACTCCTATCCCAGCATGCATCACCACATGTAATTATGCTGTTTGTTCACTTGTTCCCAGGCTTATTGTCGCCCTAATTAGAACATGTAGTGCAGGAGGGCAGAGCTCCTATTTGACCTTCTCTCCCGTTTCTTCAGAGTCTAGGCCAGGACCTGGCAGACCGTGGATGCTCAGAAACTCAGCTGAATGAAGAAAGTCGCTAGTCCTGGTAGGTATGGGAGAAGGCCGGGGCGGGGGGCAAGGGGGTGTCAGGCATGGACACAAATGGTGTACCTTGCACATGTAGTGTGGCTGTGCCCTGGTCCATAGCAAACATATTGGAGCCGGTGCACACGTAGGTGCCCGCGTCACTCAGCTGGACATTGCGAATGGTCAGGATGCCATTGAAATCCATGGCTCGGGCTGGTAGTTTCCCATTGTGCAGGCGGGTCCACACCAGGGTGTAAGCTGGAGACTGTGGGTGGGGTATGGGGGTTAAGGGTGGTGCTCGGAGACCCCAGAAGACAGTCTCCCTGATGACCACTCCCTGCCCTGCCCACCTTGCTCTTGGCTGTACAGATGAAGGTGACGTCGGCTCCGGGGCGCACACTCTGGCTCCGCTGCTCCTCCACTGTCACCGTGATGGGTTTGCTTGGAGCCTCTGCAGGGATGGGAGGCCCCGCAGTGAGTGGGGTGCTATCCAGTCCCCTGTTCTATGGCCACTTTCTCTCTCTTCACCATCCCATCCAGGTGTCACTTCCTTCCCAGTGTAGCCTAGATTCTATTCCATTCCTTGGCACTTACCCCCCCATCATCCATCCAAACCCCATTACCTGCCTTTTCGCTGCTGGCACTGAGCAACCAGGGCTCTGATCGGAGAAAGTCACATCAGGAGTCCACTTGGCTCCAGTTCATGACCACAGACCACAAATGAGTGCTTAACACTTCGCACTTCACTGTAACTGGGTTTCTCTGTCTGGTTCGAGTTTCTATCCTCCACCAAACCATTTCACACCTCCTCCCATTTTCTCCACCCACCAGAACTCGCCCCCTCCACTTTCATAGCTGATGGCTTCAAGGCACACTTGTTGAGAAAATTGAAACTATTAGTCAGGAATTTTCCCATCTTCCCAAATCTACCCACCTCCCTCCTTTCTGGTCCCTAAAGAATAAGACTCGCCCTCCAACCCCCACCCACCTTCTGAGTGCTGGAGCCCCTTCCAAGGGACTTCTTCCTCTCCCTCCCCACGGGGTCATTCATCTCTACAGACAAATGCATTCTAGAATTTCCCATCTCCGAAAAGGTCCCCTTGACCCCAAACTCCCCCCAGCTACTGCCCCATTTCTTGGCCTCTCCTCAGAACCAAGACTCTTGAAAGATTTGTCTACACTTGCTGCCTTCCCATCCATTCTTTGCCTCCCTCCAACATGATTTCTACCCCTTCTCTCCACTGAAAACCACTCTTGACAAAGCATGATCTTCAAGGGTTACTTCTCCACTGTATCTCACTTCCTTGGGGCCTCTGGAGAGGCCGACCTCTCCCTCTTGGAAGCCTGCGCCCCTCTTGGCTGCTAACACACACCTCTCCCAGTTTCCTTCGAGCTCAATGGCCCCACTTGCCCAGTTTCTTTTGTTGTAAAAGAGGCTCTTCAACTTGACATGTTCACGTTGGAGCTCCCTGGGGCTCTGTCTTGGTCCTGTCCTTGAGCCACCCTCTCCTTGGGTGATTTCACCCTGTCTCATGGCTTTAAACACCATCCCTATGCCAATAGCTGCCAAATTCATTTCTCTGGCCAGGGTCTTCTTTCTGAGTTCCAGATTCCCCTATCCAATGCCTGCCTGAGGCACCTGCTTAGATGTTTCCCCAAACATCTCAAATTTGAACAAGTCCCAAACCAAACTTGTGATTCCCTCTGACCTGTTTGTAGCAGGCACTGCTAATCCCACACCCAGTCGCCTTGCCCTGTCACTTCAGTGCCCCTCTGCTCGCTGCTGCACTGCTCTGCACAAAGGCTTTCTCAGCTCACCAGAGACCATTATGCCGGCCCATGAGGTGGGACACAATGCAGGGGAACTGATGCTTCTAGAACAGGCCCTAATCCATGAATGACAGGAGATGGTGTACACATACCCCAGGCGCCCTCAAGCCTGGGCCGGGAAGACTCTAAAGCACGTTTTACTCTGGAGCTTCCCAGAGTTCCCTTGGCCGCATTAAACAGCAGCTTAGGGTGGTTATCGCTCAATGACACACCCTTTACTGGATGCCTTCTCTTCCCTGTCTCACTTCACCTCCCAAACTACTTACACATTAAACCTTGTCTCAGACTCTGCTTTTGGGGGAGGCCAAATGAAGACACCCTTCTATTGAGCCTCACTCATCGCAGTAAATGGCAATCCATTTGCCCAGCTGCTAGAAACCAGACCCCTGGCATAATCCTAGACTTCTCTCTGCCTCAGTGACAACAATCAATTCCCACCAATTCTGCTCTAAAACCAGTCTTGACACCGTCACCTCTTTCCATCTCCATGGCCAGTGCCCTGGTCCAGGCCCCCACCATCCCCTCTGGGAGATGAATGAACCAGCTACCTGGGTCTGCAGTCTGCAGCCCAGCCCCGGAAGGCGGTTTTGGGGATGGGGAAGGAGGGCCTCACCAGTGACCAGCAGCTCTGCCCGGCTGGCATTGGCATGATGGAGATTACGACAGGTACAAATGTAGACTCCTGCATCTGAGGGCTGGACGCTGGGGAAGTGGAGTTCAGAGCCTGGGAACAGATGGGAGGTCGTCAGAGCAGATGCCCCCTTCTCCCACCCGGCCCTGCATGGAAGGACAGGACCCCAGCAGGGCAGGGACAGGCCTGTGGCTCCCTTCCTACTGGGGTCACTCAAGGGGCTGTGGGACCTGGGGCCATAGTACCTTGATGACGCTGCTGGGTGCTACTGGGCAAGGGCCGCCCATCCTCACGAGACCAGTAGAAGTAGTGGGGTGGGCTCCCACTGACCTGGCACCGCAGGGAGTGGGGGCCACCTTGGGGTACTATGCTCCGAGCTGGTTGCACTTGGACCACCAGCGACGCTTGGTCTGCTGGCAGAGGAAGAGGAGAGGTCATTCAGGCGGGAGGCCCCCAACATTCAGCACTGTCTCAGATATCTCTGTCTTCCCAAAGATTGCTGTACCCCACCCCCAGCCTTGTCCCCCAGACCTGGTGTCTCTCAGGCTCCCCAGCCTCCCTGACTTGCTCATTACCCCGACCCAGGGCCATGGTCCCACTTACTCTGTGGCAGGCACCGGCCCCCCCGCACATTGGGGTTCCCCACGTAACCTGGGGCACACCTGTAGGGAGAAATAAGGACCAGCTCTGTCAGCCCCCTGGACACCCAGTACCTCATGGTGGACTTGGGGAGCCAGAAGCCCAGCCGACTGCCCAGTGTCGGGAGAAGAGGCTGAGAGCTCTGGAAGGACTCCAGAGACCAAAAAGGCCCCACAGGGCCTCAGTGATCTGAGAAAGGGGAGTGCAAGGAATGTCTGCAGCTTGGGTAATGGGGGTGGTAGAGCCTTTATTCTCCAGGAAAACGTTCATTCAAGAAACGTTTATTAAGCAACTATTATGCTAGGTTATAGAAATACAACAGTGAACATGAAATTCCTGCTCTTAGGGAAGTCACTCCTGGGGAAACCAACATGAAAACTGTGTGAAATGAAAGTGAAGGCCATGCATGGGGGCGGCGAGTGCATTAATCCAGCTCTGAGAATGCGAGGCTTCTGAGAATGGGGCTTCCGAGCTGTTATATATTCCCTCGGAGTAGATGGTACTGCTCGGAGAACTTGCCACTGTTTGTAATTACGTATTCGTACGATGTTTGCTGTCTTGTCTCCCTTTACAGGTGGTAGACCCGATCAGGGCTGGGAGTGCATCTGTTTTGTTCAGCACTTTATCTCCTATACCTTGGCACACCGCATGGCCCACAGGAGATGCTCAGGAAAATGCACTGAATGAATGAAGCTGAGCCTTGAAGGCCAAACTGGATTTAGCCAGGAAAGGGAGGGATGAGGGTGAAGAATGTTCCATGTACAGGAAACAGCACAAGCAAAGACCTGAGCATCCTGTAGTCCAGAAGTTAAGTCCAGCTAGAGCAGAGTTGGGTGTTGGAATTGGGACGAGACTAAAGAGTGTTAGGCTACCTAAGGAGCTTGGGCTTGTCCCAAGGGCAATGGGAAATCTCTTGGACAGGGGAGGGACCTGATCCTGGTAGAGACCTCTCTGAGCAACACCCTCCAGGGCTCTCACCTCGGACTTTCCCATATGCCCCCCACCCTTCACCCCTCCTATTTGCAAACTTACTGCTCACAGTACTGGCCAGTGTAGCCAGGTTCACAGGCCGTGCAGCGGTACCCACCAGCTCCTAGGCTCTCGCAGGTGCGGGAGAACCTGGGATAGGGGAGGCAAAGGTCAGGCCATAGGACACCCCTGCCCCACCCTGCTCTCTTCATCCTGCCCCCAAAGCCACTGGAGTGCCCTCCACTTCCCAGTGGGAGTTCCTGCTTGGGCCTTGAGCAAGGGGACGCACATGTTCTCTGGGTTGGTCAGTGGGCAGGCACAGGGCTGGCAGTCCTCAGGTGTCCCAGCCGTGGCATCTCCGTAGTAGCCGGGCGCACACATCTCACAGAACTCCCCAGCGGCGTGGTGCTGGCATAGCTGCAAAGCACAAGGATGTCAGCCACCCCCCATGTGGAAGAATTGTCCAAAAGCCTTCCCTTGAGCTGGGCATTCATGTGTATGAGCTTATCTTAAAGAAATAATTGTGGAAGGGCTCAAAGATTTCACTACAGGATGTTCTCAGTGGTGTTTATAAAAGCAAAATGCTGGAAACAAACCGAAACATCCATGAATAGGGACCTGGATAAAGTAAAAAAAACATCTAGCCACACGTCTCTATCAAAAAGGATGATGTTGATCGCATTTCTTACGTGTTTCTACCTAAATACCTGTAATATCATAGGAAAGTAAAGGTATTCACCTGGGTATGTAGAGGAAGAGTTCTGAAAACAGATGCTTTATTATATAAACGTGTGGATGTTACATTCTCCTCCAAAGAGATCCATGTTCGTTTTATTCACACAGCATGTCTCTTACTCTGTCAACCACCCAACACTTGACTGTATACCCTGGAGGACTATACACACCCCACTGAAAAGTTCAGGTATAAAAAAGCATTTAACGATATGGAAAGCTACTCATGAACCTGTAAATGAAAAAAGTCGATCACACAGCGATCCTATGTTTAGTTGTAAACCAAAAGGTATATTATTAATATGTGCACACACTCGCCCAGAAAGAGCCAAAGAGCTCCACACTAATGTTGACAGTGATTACAGGGGAGTTTTGCTTTCTTTTTGGGTTATCTCTGTAGTCTGGCTTTTCTACAGAGAACATGTGTCGCGCTGGTGGTAAAGGACTACAGGAACCAACATTTTCTTTATAAAGAAAGGTGATATCCCATAGTCTTGGCCACCCCACCATGCCTGCAGCCCCTCAGTGACCAGACCTGCTGGTCTAGCTGCTTTGTCCCACAGGCCTGGCCCCTGGACCTAGGCCGACCTTACCTTCCTAAGCCCACCTCACCCTATCCCACAGCCCTGGTACCCCACCCAGGCCCAGCCTGCATCTTACCGAACAGGCTCCGGTCTCTGGGTGGCACAGGTCCGAGTGGCCATTGCATTCGCACATCTCACAGTGCCCGAGGTAGAGTCCACTCCCAGTGCGTGTGTAGCCTGGGGCGCAGTCCTGGGTGGGGAGAGAGGAAGGTTGGTCTCCATCTACAGTGCAGTCCCATCCGGAGCCAACAGACACAGAACCGCGTTCCCTCCATTCCCTTCTACCATCTAGACACCCCTTGGGTCTGGAGGGGAGATCCCAGGCCCAGCCCTCCACCCCCAAGTCTTTGTCTTCATTCTTTCAGCACTCCAAAGCTGGGGATATTGGCCGACCCCATCTTAGTATATCCAGCCATCTGAATTGACTGCAACAATCATTCAGACTGAATGGAGAACCCATCTCCATCCCCAGGACTTTGTTCCTGAAAATTGTTCTGGCAGGGCCTTTACTGAAAACATTAACCCCTAGATGGAAAAAGGAGACCTAGATTTGGAATGAGCCCTTGAAGACCTTTACAACTATTTCTACATTCACTAAATAAAGTGAAAGAAGCTGCACACAGACCACCAAGGATGTTTTTACCCGTTCTAAGTGAGTAATCCTGGCTCCTTAAAGCAGTCGATTCTTTTTTCGTAATTCTTTTTATTTTTATTTATTTATTTTTTTTGGGGAAACAGTGTATTTCTATTTCCTACCCCTTCTTTGAACTCTTTCCAGGCCGTCCTTCCCTACCTGACCATTTCAAAGGCACGTTTATACCTGTTTTTTTTTTTTTTTTTTAACGTACTAGTTCTTTTTCTATTTTTTTTTTTTTTTTAAATATTTTATTGGGGAAGAGGAACAGGACTTTATTGGGGAACAGTGTGTAATTTCAGGACTTTTTTCCAAGTCAAATTGTTGTCCTTTCAATCTTAGTTGTGGAGGGCGCAGCTCAGCTCCAGGTCCAGTTGCCATTGCTAGTTTCAGGGGGCACAGCCCACCATACTTTGCAGGAGTCGAACCGGCAACCTTGTGGTTGAGAGGATGCACTCCAACCAACTGAGCCATCCGGAGCTCAGCTCAAGGTGCTGTGTTCAATCTTAGTTGCAGGGGGCAGAGCCCACCATCCCTTGCGGGACTCAAGGCATTGAACTGGCAACCTTGTGGTTGAGAGCCCACTGGCTCATGTGGGAATCGAACCGGCAGCCTTCGGAGTTAGGAGCATGGAGCTCTAACCGCCTGAGCCACCAGGCCAGCCCCTATACCTGTTTTGTTTCACTACGGAAAATCTTCACCAAGGATTCTGCTTTCCCCAGGGGTTCTCCTTTAAAATGTGTTAGATTTTATCATTTCAAGGGATGTAAAGTTCGTATATTTGGATTTGAAAGTCCTTGTGGCCACAGCAAAGATGCACAAATGTAAAATTGCAGAGATGCCGATTTCCCAGTGCAGGGTTCCCGAGTTGGGGCTGGCTGTTCCCGCTGGACCTCCCTGCCGCCCACGTGGCATAGTAGCCCTGCCCCCTCCGTAGATTCTCTCTTCCCCAGCTCCACATTCCCTCATGATTGCTAACTGGTCACCTGCTCTGTGCTTGGGGATTCAGTGGTAGACAGTCAGCTCAGGCCCTGCCCTCAGGGAGCTGTCTCCAGCCGAACCCTGCAGGTACTCTTGGATTCCCTCCAACTGACAGCCTTCTGTTTTTTCCTCTCAGTAGAACTCCGTTGCTCCCCCTGCCCCATCCATCTCCTTCACCACTGGCAGAGGAATTGTCCTGGGGCCCAGCTCCAGTTGCCTTGTTTCAGGCCTAAGGCAGTGCCCTCCTGGCTTTCCAGGGGTGACCCTTTTGCATCACAGGCTATTTCCCCACATGTCCCTCCTTCTGACCTTCTGCTTATTCTGCTTTCCTGCCTAGAATCCTACCCTGCTCCACGATGCTGCCCTCTCTGAGGCACTTCCACGCTCGGCTTTAGGCTAGAGCCCTTTGTGTCTCTGCATGGTCTTTCTGTCTGTGGTGGGAACCCTGACAGCACGAGCTGGTCTTAACCTCCGGAGAGGGTAGCTGTGTGCCCTTGGTGAGTCGCTCATGCTGCCGTGCCGCTATTTTTATTTTTTTAAATCCATTAAAAGGGGTAATTACACATCTCTCAGGGCTGTTGGGAAGCATAAATGAGAGATTGCAGAGTACACTAAAGTTAGGGCAGTAATCACAGGCCACAGACACGCCAGCTGACCAGATTGCTGAGCCAGCTGTACCAGAGCAGACACATGTGGACTGGCCATGCTCACCTGGCAGGACAAGCCGACATAGCCTGGGGGACAGCGGCATTCCTCCACCTCGAGGGCCCGGGGTCCGTCTGAGGGCCCGGGCTGGGCGACCTCTAGGCTGACCGCACTGATGCTGGCTGCCAGTGGCATCGAGGAGAAGGTGGCCCGGACCAGGAGCTCGTCCAGGTCAGCCAGCGCCATGAGGAGGTGCTCGCGTGTGGCCGGCTGCCCGTCAGACCGACGCCAGAATTCCTGGGTGGGGCAATGACAGCAAGTGTGGGTGAGGGTGTGGTGCTTTGTGTGCTGCTTCTGCAGCCCCCCACCCCCCCAAGTCCTGCCTTCCAGGCACTGGCAGAAGACTTTGAGGTGAGGATGGGGGAGTGAGAAGCAGCGTAGCTGGCCTCAAAGCCAGGTTCCAAAGCAAGGGCGGGGGAAGGTCAGACACAGGGTGGGCAAGGCCGCCTTACCTCTCGGAGAACAATCTCATAGCTCTTCCTCTCGGGGCTCTGCAGTGCTGGCTGCGAGGCCACCAGCATGATGTTGTTGCCCTGGGGAGACACCAGCGGGATTAGGAGGGGAATCGAGGGGCTCTCGGGGACAGTGGGGTCCTCCACCAGTGCCAGCCTCTTCCTAACACCAGCCTTCCATCTCTCCAATCTCTCAGGTGCATGTGCCCAAGGGAATCTGGTCCATGCCCACTGCCCCCTTCTCCTGGCAGCGGGGCCTCTGCCTGGCTGGTGTCCAACCAGATGCTGAGGTGGGGGTACGGTCCTAACCCCTCAGTCCATGCCAGGCCAGCTGAGTGCTGAACTGAAAGGACAGAAACACAGAGGGTGCCCCTGGCTTCCCCTTCTCCCCACTCAGTGTGGTATTCACATACTCACCGTGATCTGGATGTCAGGGTCAGAGAGTGGGCTGCCCTGGACCCCTCCTCTGTAGGACAGGGTGTATCGCAGCTTCCCACCATAAGCCGCCACCTGCAAAGAGGCAAGCCCTGCAGTCACAGCCTTACTCCACCCTCCTCTGGGGGGAAACAACCGTATAGCTGAGGGGGCGGAGCCTCTCGAGGCGCTTTTGCCCCCGGCACTGTCCCCCCACCCAACCAGAGGCAGTGCTTGCCTAGAAGATTGGACATTTCTCAGTTCCATCACAGCCCCAGAGCTGGTGGTGATGACCCTGAGCTGCCTCTCTTCTGTTGTACTGGGTTACCCACTTCCCATTGCCTGACAATCCCAGCAAACAAGCTCCTAGTCCCTTTCCATTGGAAAAAATGTCTCATAAAGCAGACAGGGGGACGGAAGTGCCCTCCATAACTCCCCGGCTTTCCAGGGGTGACCTTTTTGCACTGAAGGCAACTGAGACCACCACAGGGAAGTTGCAGAAGGTTCTAAAGTTCTCAGCCATGGGTGGGGGAGACTGAGGGTGGCCCCTCAGAGGTCTTGCTGCCTAAGCAGGTGGGTTTTGTTGGCTCAGAATCCATTTCCCTGCTTTTTGCAAACTGCAGCCCTGGTTCCTTTAAAGGAACTTGTCCTACATGCAGGCCATGGGATTTGAGTGGCGATGTGAGCCAGGCCTGGCCAACCTGCACATTCCACCACCCGCCATCTCTACTCCATCAGGGATGGACACGTGAATCTGGCACATCTGTTCTTTCTACAGGAACACAGCACCTCCTTTTACTAGTCAGATTGGAAAACAGAGAAGGACGCCAGCTGAAATAAAGTCCTAATGAACACCTGGATCCAGCCATGCCTGACACCAGATAGCCATGGAGTTACATGAGCCAGTAGATTCTTCGTTCCAGACAAGCCAGCTGGACTTCGGTTTTCTAGTGCTCACAATGGAAGAGCCGTTTCATTTGCCGCAAAGGGCTTTCACGTGGGGCCTCAGCTCTGTCCCACAGGACTTTCCACCAGGGCAGATGTTCAAATCAATACCACAGTGTGTCAGGTTTATCCCATGTGTTCATTCAGTTGTGAGCATTTATTAAACACCTACTGACTGCATGCCAGACCCTGGACCACTGGGACCCTGACCCTGATGTTCTCCACAAGCTCAGGGTAAGGTGAGGAGTTCAGGGCCGTAACCAGATCACCACAAATCAACTGATTTCCTGTTTGCTTTGAAGGCCAGCAAGTTCATCCCCATGCCCAGGGCTAAGCTGCAGACACATGCAGCGGGGTGGCTGAGACCAGGGTTCAAGTCCAGCTCTGTTGGCTGGACAGCCTTGGACAAGTCACTTAACCTCTCTGGGCCCTGCTTTCCTCATAGGAAAATGGGAGTAAAAATAGTATCCACCTGGAAAGGCAGCATGAGAATTGAATAACACGGGCACAGTGGCTGCGAGCACCCAGCTTCGGGGCTACCAAATCCTCATCGCACCCAGCTCCACCCTCGGCTTCCGCTCAGCTTCCCCCTGGTCTGCATGTTATTTTATTGCTTATTAGGAGTACTCGAAAGAGGACTCTAACTTGTTTTTGGAACAAGATGGAGGTGATGCCAATTCTAACATTACTGCTAATAATAATAATAATGCTGATAATAGGCATAACATTTAGACTAATAGTGAGCTCTGGGAGGCCAGGGTCTTCTTCTGCCCGTACACAACATAGCGCAAAGTGCTCAATTAACACTTCTTGAATGAATGGAGTGCCAGGAGATATCTCAGTGACCTGGAAACAGGGTAAAGGTTGCCCAAAGAAGGGGTGTCTACCTCCCAGGTAAGATAGCCCCTCTGCCCTGCCAGAGGCCTGAGGCCACTGAGGAATAAGGCCCAAGCTGGGTTCAATCTCAGCCTCCTCTGACCTGAACGTGGCACCCCAGGCAAGTCCCTTCCCCTCTCTGGGCCTCAGTCTTCTCCTTGGATCATAAAAGGCTTCGACAAAGGGCCCTCTGATGTTTTAGGATTTGATGACACCCCTGTTACCCACCAACTCCTTGTTACCTTGTTCCCCAGGAAGGCTTGGGGCAGCTGCCAATAATAGAGACTTTCGGGAAGCAGAGAGAAGCCCTCATAGGAGAGAGAGAACTAGGACAGAAGAGCAGGCGGTGAGAGCTGAGGGGGCAGATAGGGGGAGACCCACGAGGGCAGAGGGATAGAAGCCCCCACCCCTACAGCCCAGGTCTAGGCCCTGCTCTTGGACAATTTGCCCCCCATGTCTGGGCCTGGACACCCGAACTGCTCATGCCGGACGTGGTTTGGGTCAGTGTCTCCTCACATCTGGTGAGTGCCTCTTGTGGACCCCACGATGATTGACACGGCACACCAGAAAACATTTTTAAATTTAGGGGCGATTTTAACATATATTTTAAAGTATGTAAGTAGCATAATTGAGTTGGTATATGATTAATTTAAAGGAAAAAACTGAAGTAAAAAATGGTGCAGGAAATGTGCCAAGTTGGTCCAGAGACAACGCACATCTAGAAAAAACACGG